>NC_141545.1:42843102-43140602 GCF_021556685.1 Rattus norvegicus | reverse complement strand
GGGTGTGGGGGTGGGACTGGGAGGAAAGGAGGGAGGGGTCTGTGTTCAGGCTGTAAATTGAATAAATAAATTAATGAGGAGAAAAGAAAAAAATAGTTAAGTAATAGAACAAGCCAAGCACTGATACACCTGTAATCTCAGCACCTCGGAGGCTGAGGCAGTAGGATTGCTGTGAATTCAACATCAAGAATTGCTGACATCCACACACATAGACATAGACATAGACACAAATATACATATATACACATATACATACATGTATACATACATACATACAGAGAGAGAGATACAGAGACAGAGAGAGACAGAGAGAGAGACAAAGAGACAGAGATGGTTTGTCAGGTACAAACACTTGTCACCAAGCTGATGACCTGAGTTCAGTTCCCAAGACCAACATGGAATAAGGACAGAATTGATGCCAAAAAAAAGACACACACACACACACGCACACACGCATGCACACACACATGCACACATACATACACACATATAAACACACATGAATACACATACACATGTATAAACACATGCACCCACATATACACACATATGCACACATATATACACATATACATATATAAATACACATGCACATACATATGCACACATATACACATGTACACACATATACACAAAAACACATATACATACATACATACACACATGCACACACATATGCACACATGCACACACATTCACACACATAAACACATGTGCACACAAACATGCACACACATATACACATATAAACACACATACACATGTATAAACACGCATATACACACATGCACATAAATATACACACATATGCACACACATATACACATACACATATATACATATAAATATACCCACATACACATACATATGCACACATATACACATATATACACATATTCACACAAATATACACACAAACACATATACATATATACACACATGCACACACATATGCACATATGCACACACGTACACACATATAAGCACACATGCACACACACACATACATAAACATGCACACACACATACATACAGAAATAAACAAATGTAATGTTTTAACTTTCAGTGAAAACAGAAATGAAAAAGCAGACATAGGCACAGGGCTCCATGGGGAGGCAGTGCATTCAGCATTGAGAACACGGATCTGGGAGCCAGGCTTTGCTGACCACAGGAGCACTTCCTGGCTGAGTAACCCTAGGAAGTCAGTCAGCCTCTCTGTGCCTTGGCTTAGCTGCGGGGAGAGGTACAGGCTCCTCTCCTGGTAGAGCTGATGTGTGTGAGACACCCGGCCTGTAGCTGGTGCTCCGTTGTCATTCCGATGGTTGCAAAAGAAGCCACCTGAGACTGCAGCAGAGGTGGCAACGCAGCTGTGGCGTCATTCCATCACAGAACAGACAACTACCTGAACAAAAACATTCCAATGATCCGGAACGTGTTCGGAGAAACCAAGTCCATTGCTAAAGTCACACAGTTGCTGGCCGTGATGAGGGAGAGGAGGGGCTGGCATGGACAGCCAACAGCTGTTTGTCAGCCAGCTCCTGTCCCTGACACCTTAGGCCACCAAGCAGCCTCCATGCCCCGTCCTCTGGGTTGCTCATTAATCCTCACCTCACCCCCTCAGCCCAGCTGTGTACCCTGTTCCTAGGACAAACGGACCTTTCTGCTGAGGTGGGCGGAGCCGCTGACACTTGCCAGCCTCCCTCAGTCACAAGCCTCACCTCTTCCTTGAATGACTTCTGAGCCACCAGGTGGGAACAAGGACGGGGCAGGTTAAGCTGTTGGGGATCCAGTTCTTCCGACACACAACGCAGCGTGGCTCCTTGGCCAAGTTCAAAGACTCCCCATCTCTGACCAAGAAGTTCGACCACTGGAGACCGGAGAATCCTACCTGAGGGCATTATTTCCATCAACCACCCTGGGTCATATCATCCTCTCTGGAAGGCCACTGTCCTGTGGTCACTGTGTCCTCTCTCTGTGTTGCCACCCAGCCCCCAGGAGCCCTTGACTGAACCTGGGGTGTATTTGAGTTTGAAACCCTGGGAGAGACACTTCCCCTACACAGCTCATTCCCAGATCAAGGGAAGGGGTCAGGTGCAAAAAAGCTAATGTGACAAGTTGGGTCAGCCAGCCCAGAGACCAGGGACCAAGCTCTGGGGGACATTTAATCCAGGCCCACCTCCCAAGGAACTTAAAAACTAACTCCTGGCTAAGCACTGAGTATTGTGCCGAATGTTCTTAATCCCGGCACTTGGGAGGTGGTGGCAAGATAAAGATATCCTCGGCTACAAAGGAAATTCAAGGTCAGCCTAGGCTAAATGAGACAATGCCTTAAAAACAAACTAAAGTTTCATAGTTAGTACAGGCACAGCGATGTATACACCTCTAATGCCAGCACCTGGGAGGCTGAGGAACAGAGAGTTTGAGGCCAGCCTGAGCTACGCAGTGAGACTCTGTCTCATAGAGCAAAACCCCTTGGGTTTCAGAGAAATGGAAAGAGCTTGTGACAATGTTGAAAACATTGGAGTGGAGGGGCAGGGAGACCCATGAAGGGATGGCTTGAGCTGGAGGAACGGAAGGTTCTCAGGTAACCTGAGCAGTTAAAATCCAGCTGCTCTGACTCCTGCATATTACCTCAACCCCTAGGAGAAGGAAAAACAAAACAAATTGACAATTTTGTCACTTCCCATTCAGCGCCCACCTCACCTAAGAACGAAGCCACGTGAGACAGAATCAGGAAGGCTTCGTCTGCACGTGCTCTTGGGGTGTGAGGTTTGCTGTCACGGCCTTCTCTTCACTTGCCAGTGAGCCGTTGTCAGGTCTATCTCAGGGCGTTTGACCTGGCCGGCTCCCTACGTCCATCATGGGTTACCATAGGTAATGATAACCCCAGGGAGAGGCTCCGGCGATTGCTAGGTCCTGACCTTGGCTTGCTGGCTGATTTTACACGTTAGCAAAGACTGTTTGTCACTGGGAATGACGCACAGTGGGAGTCAGGGAGTCAGCAGCACGCAGTGCCACCAGGACAACCCAGGAGGGTTCTGGGAGGTCCCTACCGACAGTGAGGGTTGCGGCAGGTGACCTCAGAGAAAAGAACTTGACGGTTGCCAGGTCCTCAGCCAGTGCCACAGAACCTGGGACTTAGAATCCAAAACGGGTGGGAGACCACCTCTCTCTCTCTCTCTCTCTCTCTCTCTCTCTCTCTCTCTCTCTCTCTCTCTCTCTCCCCCTCCCCCCCTCTCTCTCTCACACACACACATTTGGTTGTTTTGCTTTGCTTTTTTTTTTTTGTTTTTTGTTTTTTGTTTTTTTTTGAGATAGGGTTTCTCTGTGTAACATCCCTGAATTTCCTGGAACTCACTGTGTAGACTAGGCTGACCTCGAACTCACAGAGATCTGCCTTCCTCTGCCTCCCACGTGCTGGGATGAAAGACATGTGCCACCATGCCTGGCTTCTCTTCTCTTCTCTTTAAAAAAAAAAAAGTTTTAAAAAAATGTTTTCAGTCAAGTCGTGGTGGCAAACACCTTTGATCCCAGCACCTGGGAGGCAGAGGCAGGTGGATCTGTGAGTTCAAGGCCAGCCTGGTCTACAGAGTGAGTTCCAGGACAGTCAGGGATGTTACAAAGAGAAACCCTGTCTCAAAAAAACCCAATAATAATAATAATAATAATAATAATAATAATAATAATAATAATTTATATTTCTTTGTGGGGGGGTTTCAAGTGTCCTGTAGAGCTCAGGTGACAATCTGTGGGAGACAGTTCTCTCTACTATGTGGGTCCCTGATATGAAACTCACCAGGCTTGGCAGCAGCAAGTGTCTTTACCCACTGAGCAATCCTACCAGCCTCTTTTTTTTTTTTGTTTTGTTTTTGTTTTTAGACAGAGTCCCATGTATCCAAGGCTAGCTCTAAATCCACTAGGTAGCTGAGGATGACCTCAAACTCCTGGTCCTCCTGCCTCCACCTCCCATGTGTTAGGATCACAGTTGTGAGCCATCATGCCCATTTGACGCCTCTCGGGGATGTGTTTCAGTAGCTGTTGAATAAAACATGGTTTTGTAAACCGGGTTTGGTAGTGAGTCGCTTTAATCCCAGCACTCGGGAGGCAGAGGTAGGTGGATCTCTGTGAGTTCGAGGCCAGCCTGGTCTCCAGAGCGAGTCCCAGGACAGCCAAGGCTACACGGAGGAAATCGTAGGTTGAAAAGTCAGGAAAACAAACAAATGACAGCAAAACCTGTTTTTCTACACTTGAGTCCCGGCCGCAGCACCAGGAGGAGAGAGGGTCAAGTGTCACTCCTCTTTGCTGGCTTGATTCCTCAGAGGGCAGCCGTTGAATTCCGGAGCTGCTGTGGGACAGCCGCCCTGGAATTGCGTGTCACTGAGCAAGCTGTTCTTCACCCTGAGGACATCCAAGGAACATCTCCAGAGATTGCCCAGTGTCCCCTGGGTACAAAAATCACACCACCTTGAGGACAGCTGAGTTGAACAGAGGTGTGGGAAGGAGGCGTGTGAGAATGATCGGCAAAGCTGGTGGGTGTGGGGGCTGGGAATCCGGCGCAGATGACTGAGGGCTTTCCTGGCATTCTGAGGGACCTGAGTCTGATCCTCAGTGCCATGTGAGGTGGGCACGGTTGGCACGCGCCTGTAATGGCAGCATTCTGAAGGCGGAGGCAGGAGGATCGGGAGTTGAAGGGCATCTTCAGCTACTCGGTGAGTCCGAGGCCAGCCTGGGTTATGTGAGACCCTGACTCAATTTTAAATGATAGGTGTGTCCAAACTACCCAGTCCTGTTGTCATCTGTCCCCAGCCCAACCCAATCCTCCACATCAGCTCTGCACTCTCTTAAAACTATGAGTCCCTGGGTTCAATTCCCAGTGTCCTCAGCTACCCTCTGCCCTGGTGACTCTCAGCAAACACCATCCTCCAAGCCTGCCCTCATCTACAACAAGGACTAAGGGAGCCCACCCACTGCTGTGTCTTAACACACGTGAAACCCCCCACACAGGAGGCAAATGATGTGGAACCAGGGTCCCCCATTGCTTTGGCAATGAGATGCTGGTCCAGAGAGTACAAGGTAGCTGTGTCCACACATGGGCTTTGTGTCATCCTGGCTTGCCTACTTCCCTCTATCCCTGACCCAAACCTGTGGTCATCCCTAATGCGGATGGTCAGAAAGAACAATGACACCACAGGCCAGAAAAAGCAGCAGACGTGGGGCTGGAGAGATGGCTCAGTGGTTAAGAGCACTGGCTGCTCCTCCAGAGGTCCTGAGTTCAAATCCCAGCAACCACATGGTGGCTCACAACCATCTGTCATGGACTCTGATGCCCTCTTCTGGTGTGTCTGAAGTCAGCGATGGTGTGCTCACATATATTAAATAAACAAATAAATCTTTTTAAAAAAAAGCACATGGACTCTGTGTGTGTGTGTGTGTGTGTGTGTGTGTGTGTGTGTGTGTGTGTGTGTGTGTTTATGCCTGTGGACACACAGGTCTCTGCACACAGCCTGGAAACGGGTCAGAGGGGATGGTGACGATGGTGATAGTGGTGGTGGTGGTGATGGTTACTGGTACTGATACTGATGGTAGTGCTGATAGTGTTGACAGTGGTGCCAATAGTGAATAGTGATGGTGATGATAAAGGTTACCAACACTGGCTACCTGTTCAATTTCAAGTCTCTCACCTAACGCAGTCCCACCTCTTCAAAGCCTGGAACAGCGGTACCCATGTCATCCCTGTTTACACACGAACAGAGGCTCTCGAGGTCAAGGTTCTTGCCCAGAGCCATGTATCTAGTAACAGCAGAGCAGGACTTGAACCCAGATCCCCTTTGTCTAACCCATACGCCCTTTTATATGAAGAGGATGGCAGGGGATGGTGGTAAGCAAGGGGTGTCAATCATAGCTTGGGCGTCAACCCCCAAGTCCCGCCTTTCACTATCTATACGAGCTGTGCCTCATTTCCACTCTGTACAGACCTGTTGGATGGTTTTACATTGATTTGGGTTCATGAAGCTGAGCCCCATACTCCCCGCCCTTTTTCTTTCTATTTTGAGACAGGCTCTCACTCCTTAGTCCAGGCTGTCCTTCTGCCTCAGCTTCTATTGTTCTGGCTTGAAGGTGTGAGTTGCCATATGGCTGGCCTGTGGCTGTTTCTTGGCCATAAACTACGTGTCCAGCAACTGTCCGGCTTTTCTGTTATTCTGGGATTGACCCCTGGGACTCTGGCAGGAGCTCCTCAGTGCTGCGCTGCCCGCCCACGAGTCCTATAGGCCTTTCGGAGATGAATGTCTTCATTTGCAACGGAAAAAAAAAAAAAAAAAAAAAAAGAACGGGGAGAGAAGGTGAGGCGGACCTTGGAGGGCAGAACAAGTGGTGCAGCATGGACCAGGGGGCGGGGATTTCTGGGGGCGTGGCCTGCCTGGGCCCTCATTGGCTGCCCGGAGGCTCAGCCCGGAGAATAAAGCCCTGGGGTGTCCTGCCAACTTTCCACTCTCCCAGGACACAGACAAAATCTACCCTTCTCGCTCGCTCTGTCCAGCTCCTCCTGTGCCGGGTATGTGGCCCTCAGCCTCAGTCTCACCCCAAGATTGACAGCCAGAGCAGGGTACCGGGGAAGGGAAGAGGGACTGGGACTCATCCAGTTCAAGTCTCCATGTACTGATCTGTAAAATGGGACGATGATAGGACCCTCTAGATCAGGACGTCGCCGGGGTGGCGTGTGACTTGGCCAAGTGCTCGCATGAGTCAAATGACAAGGAAGAGACTTCTGCCGTGGAACCCATGCCGCACCGGCCACCTTTGCCAAGACCGCCTGTGCCTTTTTCTCTCGCAGGTCATATCACCTATAGAGGCGGATGCGACTGGCCTCTGGGGTGGGAATCAGTATGGAGTACACTGCCCATTTTCCCAAAGGTTTCCAATGCTACAGCCTGGGACAGGAACCAGGCAGGGTTCGCCAAAGCCACCTGGAAGGGGTCTGCGTGGCGGAAACTATCCACTAGCCAAAGGCTGCATCGGCTGGGCCTTTTGGGTCCAGAGAAGACCCAGTATGTCAGGATGGGGCTAGCTAGGACAAAGCAAAGAAATTTGGAGTTACTCTTGTGTGCCATTGTTTCCGACTGCCTTTCAAGAGGTCTTCTAGAAAGAGGAGTCTGGTGGGCTTGCCTATAATCTCAGCACTTGAGAGACTGAGGCAGGAGGATCACAAGTCTGTCTCTGTCTGTCTGTCTCTTGACTGAGGCAGGAGAATCACAAGGAGTTTGAATCTCTCCTACACTCACACACATGCACTCGAATTCGTGTAGATGCTGGGAAGAGACACCACCTGCCTAGGTTTGGTCCCACTTGACTCTGTATCTCTCTTGGGGCTTCTCACAGGGCTCCAAGGTGAAAGTGGCTGAGCCGGTGTTAACCCAAAGGCTTCCTCACTGTCCTGGCTCCCGAGGGGACCTCAGGGTGCCATTAGCCAAACTTGCCGTGCAGCCTCTATCTGCATCGAGGTTCCCTCTCATTGTGGACGCTGTATGACGAGGGCAAGCCAGAGGTCTCTGTTGCCTCTTCCCCATGCCAGAAAAAGCAATTCCATAATTCTATCTTTTTAAAAGAATGAGAGCCTTTCAGAGCTCGATGCTGGATTTCCAGGTCTTTTGGGGGTTTTGTTTTGTTTTGAAACAGACTCCTATACAGCCCAGGGTGGCCTCAAACTCCCTACATAGCCAAGGTTGACCTTGAATGGCTAGTCCTCTTGCCCTTGCCCCCAAGCAATGGGATTACAGGCCTCCTGCACCAAGCCCATTTTTTTCTTCAAAATATGTATTTGTCGAACACCAGGTGCGGCGGGGCATACCTGTGATCCCAGCAATTGGGAGACTGAGACAGGAGGATCCAACCTTCAAAGCTACATGGTAAGAACATACTGAGTTTGTTTTAAAGCATGTGTGGGGTTGGGATATGGCTCAGTCTATGAAGGGCTTCCTGGGAAAGCATGAGGGCCTGTGTTCATATTCCCAGAATGCACCTCAAAAATGCTGAGCTCAACAATAAATGGCTATCATCCCTGCACTAGGGAGCAAGAGACAGAAGGACCTCAAGGGACATCCAGGGGCCTCTGGAACCTCAGGGGACTTCTGGGAACCTCTGGGGACCTCAGAGCCTCCGGGGTTCTCTGGCCAGCCAGTTGGACTGAATCAGGGTGCTCCTGGTTCAGTGCAAGACCCTGCCTCAAAAATAGTGGGCAGCTGAGGAGGCTACTGACTGATGTTGACCTCTGGTTTCTGCACACACACACACACACACACACACACACGCACGCACGCACGCGCGCGCGCGCACGCACACACACACACATGTTTAAGTAATATATAATAGGGCAAAATGCTGAGCACGGAGGGGTGCTGTGGCCCGGAGGGTCACTCTTCACAGGTACCCCATTTGGCCCATTTTGTGTGTGTGTGTGTGTGTGTGTGTGTGTGTGTGTGTGTGTGCTGACATACTCTGAGCTCATGGGAACAGGTCAGCCCGGGTTGGTTCCTGAGGACTTTGCAGAAACAGACCCTGGCTGACCCTGGCTGACCCTGGCTGTGCTTTGTTCCCATCTTGTGGCTCATTCTGAGCCAGTTTGAACAAGCCCCTCCCTCTGAACTTGCCCAACGCTGCAGCCTAAAGATGTTTCTGAGCTTGTGACCTTCTAACTTTGGGCCACTGGGTAGTTGGAGCTGAGCTTTGATTTGGTGTCCTTTCCTTATCATTATGGGTATGAAAGAGTGGTCCTAGAGCCCAGGAGGGCAGCCTCTCTTGACCCTCTGTATCTCCTCTCTGCCCCCAGCCATGGCTGCCCAGGAGTCCCTGCACGTGAAGACCCCACTACGTGACAGCATGGCATTGTCCAAAGTGGCCGGCACTAGTGTGTTCCTTAAGATGGACAGCTCTCAGCCCTCTGGCTCCTTCAAGATCCGAGGCATTGGGCATCTCTGCAAGATGGTACAAGGCAGGGTGGCATACTGGCAGGAGAGGCAGTCCCTCCTACCTGACAGCTGTAGAGGCAGGTGTGCAGATACACACCCAGGATTCCAAACGGAGGCAGGAAGGTGGAAAGTGAATGGTATCCCAGAGTGCATAGCAAGAACCTGTCTCTAAGGAAGTAATAATAATTTTAGGGACTGCAGTTGAGACAGCTCGGCGGCTGAGAGCACTGGCTGCTTTTGCAGGGGACTTGAGCTCAGTTCCCGCAACCACATGGTGGCTCACGATCAACTATAACTCCAGCTCCAGGAGATCCAACACTCTCTTCTGATTTCCCGGAGCAACTGCACTCACATGCATATAATTCAAAATAAGTAAATATTGGGCTGGAGCGATAATTCAGTGGTTAGGAATACTTGGGGCTCTTTCAGAACAGCCATGCTCACCCTCAGCATCCAAGTGAGCGAGGGGCTGTAACTCCAGCTGCAGGGCATCAAATGCTCTCCTCTGCCCTCTACAGGCAATACGTACACACAGACACAAGTGCACATAAAGAAAACACATCTTTTTTTTTTCTTTTTAAGAATTTTTATTTATTTTACTTATATGAGCACACTGTTGCTGTCTTCAGAAACACCAGAAGAGGGCACCAGATCCCATCGCAGATGGTTGTGAGCCACCATGTGGTTGCTGGGGATTGAACTCAGGACCTCTGGAAGAGCAGTCAGTGCTCTTAACCCCTAAGCCATCTCTCCAGCCCAAGAAAGCACATCCTAAATAAATAAATAAAATATGTTTTAAAGAAAATAATAATTTTAGAATAGGTTTCACACATCAGGGCTCTCTCTGGCTAAGGGGTGCCCACCCTACAGACTGACACCTGCCTCCTTACCCCAGTTAATCACCTTGGGGGAGATGAGCCTGAGAGAGTGGTTCAGATACCAAGTGGGCAAGCTCAGATGTTCCAGTGGTGAGGACGTGCCTAGGCAGGGACTTGGGGGTGGCCTGATCCTTCCTCTTGTCCCCACAGAAGGCAAAACAAGGCTGTAAACATTTCGTCTGCTCTTCAGGTGAGTGCCCAGTTCGTTTTCTTTCCCTTCCTACCCTGTTCTGTGTGTCCTGTGGCCCAGCACCAGGCATTCTCCCTGGACTCTGGGCTCTGCAACAACACATCCATTCGTAGTCGTCCAGATTTGGGGTTCCAGAATGAGGCAGAAGTCACTCTGGAGATGAGCAGCCCCACGTGAGGTCCCAGGCCCTCCTTCCTGATACACCCTCTCCACTGACAGCGGGCAACGCGGGCATGGCGACTGCCTATGCTGCCAGGAGGCTGGGCCTCCCAGCCACTATTGTTGTGCCAAGCACCACACCTGCCCTCACCATTGAGCGGCTGAAGAACGAAGGGGCCACAGTTGAAGTGGTGGGAGAGGTGAGTGCAGACCTATTGTGGGCAGCAGAGCTGGCGGGTGGAGGTGGGGGGCTGATAACTGGATAGAGCCCTCGTTCATCTCAATCTCTTCCTGCCCCCACCCCTGCAGATGCTGGATGAGGCCATCCAACTGGCCAAGGCTCTGGAAAAGAACAACCCAGGTTGGGTGTACATCTCCCCCTTCGATGACCCTCTCATCTGGTAAGTTGGAGCCACCCCACTCCCTACTGCATGTGTGGTCTCTGCTCATGTTCTCGCCGGCACACCAGCCATGAGGGGTCCCCAGATGCAGAGATTCGGAGAGATCGACTCATCTTGGGGTGGCTAGGAGCAAACTAACTAGGGAACGCATCGGTGGAGGTGGCTTTCATGTGCCAGCATCTGCCCTGAACAACTGAAGCTTGGCCCCTGGGAACCCTGGGAGTCGGTGGGGAATGAGCATCTAAGGATGTGTCCACTGGTGGGCAGGAAATGGGGGTTTATCTACCACACCCACAGCCATCTCCTCTCTGGGAGTGCGTGGGGTGAGGGGGTGGGGGGGTGGGGTCTTGTCTCCTACCCTGTGCCCTGAGCAGCAGGGAGGTCAGAGGTCAGGTTCATCATGGCCTGGCATAGAGGGAAAAACAGACCTTAGCTGGTATCTTTGACCAGCCCTTGTGTCTTCAGGAAGCCCTGACCTGACCTGCCACCCCTCTCTTGCCCAGGGAAGGCCACACTTCCCTTGTGAAGGAGCTGAAGGAGACACTGAGCGCCAAGCCCGGGGCCATTGTGCTGTCTGTGGGCGGTGGAGGCCTGCTGTGCGGAGTGGTCCAGGGGCTGCGGGAGGTGGGCTGGGAGGATGTGCCCATCATCGCCATGGAGACCTTCGGCGCCCACAGCTTCCACGCTGCCGTCAAGGAAGGAAAGCTGGTCACCCTGCCCAAGATCACCAGGTGAGCCCGGGGCACCTCTCCAGCACACAGGCGGTGGAGCTGAGCCTTTGGTCCTTTGCCCGAAGCCACACTCTCGCGCGGCCCGTCTGGGCCTTGAACGTGAGTCCGTTCTTTATGTGACAGTGCTTAAGTGACGTCCTTCGCTTCTTGAGGTCCTCACGCCTCATTTCTTTTGCTGCTGTTTGATCTGGCCTCCGAAATGTGCCAGACCCTGGCTGGTCCTGGACTCAGCCTGGGAGAAAACAATCTCTGGCCTGCAAAGAATTTATAACCAAACCCCACCGCGGCGGCTCAAACCAAACTGAGCTCTAGTTCTATTTAAGACTATTAGGGGCAACTCTTCGAACCAGGGGCTCAGTTCCTTTAGTCTCTTGTCCCGCCACTGAGAGTGTTGACCTAGGGTCCAAAGTGGCTGCTTTGGTGCCAGCCACCGCACACACACTCCCTCTGAAAAGAGGAAGCAAGAGCAGAAGTTGTTTCTAAACTTTAAAGACCAAGTAGAGCTGCTCCCCAGCTGACAATGGGGTCACACCCAATCTTTAACCATTCGTTAAAGATTGCTATGAATGAGTTGAACCTGGTCTGCTGGACGCCTTACCTAAGCTTTTTGGCACACGGTACAGAACTGGCTGCTTCTTGCTGATAGGCTGATGGGAGAGGTCTGGCTCAAGGCTGCCACTGGGCAACCCAAGAGCGGATTGTACTGCAAACCCATAGTCTGAGAAAAGGTCTGAGTTCAACTCTCAAAGTTTGGTTTGTACCAAATGTGGATTTTTTTTTTTTGACACCACAACGTTGAACTCTCATAGACCAACCCTCAGAAATCAGAGCTGTCTGTACTTCCCTCTTATCATGCACTGGGCAGTGCTTGGTCACATGACCATACCTAGCTGCAAGGGAGGCAGGGCAAGGTTCACACTAGGCATCCACAAGAACAGCTAGAAGGGATTTCTAGAGAGAGGATGGCTTCTGTCATAGGTAGGGAACACCGAATCAGTTAAGAGACTCTTCCATATTTTTGGGCACCATGGTGAGACTGATGCCATCCTGCTACCACTATTCTTTCCTGCCAGATGGAATACAGATGCAGTAGCTGGCACTCAAGCAGCCATTTTGGACCCTAAGTTAATAGGACCCTGGGGCAGATATTGCCTCATCTGTTTCCCACTCTATACAACTGAGCTTGGAAAGTGTGTGACAGACACCTGATACTTTAGGAAGGACTAGTTCTCCCTGTTTGTTAGAGTGTGGGAGGGCTGTCTGAGAGCCTCAACTAATCCATGAGACCAAGGAGTCCCTCTGGGAGTCTCCCTGGAAGAGGTAGCAAGTGAGCAAAGCAGGCGGAGGTTACAAGCTGGCAGGCTGGGGGTGGGGGTGGGGCAGCAGAGTCTTCTGGTATCTGAATCAGGCCAGTTTGATATCCTAGACCACTGTACAGGTTCCTGGGGCTGGGCAGGGTTGCCCACTCCCACTGTTCACCTGTAGTCCCCGCATCTCACGTGCACCCTTCTACCTTGTCTCTCCCCATGTCCACCCCCCTCTCATTCCCACCTCCCAGTGTTGCCAAGGCCTTGGGTGTGAACACTGTGGGGGCACAGACCCTGAAGCTGTTTTACGAACACCCCATTTTCTCTGAGGTCATCTCAGACCAGGAGGCTGTGACTGCTATCGAGAAGTTCGTAGGTATGTTCTGTGGGATCTTTTTGTCCTTGATTTTCTCCCTCCTCAGCCTAGACCATCTCATGAAAGGAAACTAAAGCCAGTCAGTGGTAAACGCAAAAGCTGCTCGTGAAAACATGAACCTGGTTAACCATGATAGCAGGGAGGACAAACTAGTTTTATAAGTGCCAGTTTTGAGCTTTCTGGTAGCCAGAGTCAAAAGGGAAAGGGCCAAGATGAGGTGATCTCTCTGGGCTTAGCCTGGGAGATGGTCAAAGGAACGAGAGTAGTGCACACTGCCATTAATAACTTCAGCTTGCTACACCACTAGAGAGCGACCTTCTCAGGGGCCCAGGAACCCCAAGCACAGACTGTAGAAACCGAGACTGGGTTCAGAACAAACAGTCCTGGCCACAGTGACTGACGAGAGCTGACGAGCCCCCTCCCCTACAGACGATGAGAAGATCCTGGTGGAGCCCGCGTGTGGCGCTGCCCTGGCTGCAGTGTACAGCGGTGTGGTGTGCAGGCTGCAGGCTGAGGGCCGACTGCAAACCCCACTGGCCTCGCTGGTTGTCATTGTGTGTGGTGGCAGCAACATCAGCCTGGCACAGCTGCAGGCACTCAAGGCACAGCTGGGCCTGAATGAGCTACTCAAGTGATATCTGCTGCTGCCCTGGCCACCCTGAGGGGTCACCAGCACCCCTGAGTAGGCTGGGTGGGCGTCCGCCTGACAGTGGCCCACCCTCCTTTATCCATGTTTATAATATGCACTTTTTCATTGTAAATAAAAATTAATATATATATGTTTATAAAGCAAAGATCTTTTGAGCTTTGTTATTGACATGGGGTCTATGTGCAGCCCAGGCTGGCTTCAAACTGGAGATCACCCTGCCTCATCCTCTGAGTGCCAGGAAGACAGACGTACCTTGCCTTGCTCAGTCTCCCTCTACACCCTGCCACAATCTTCCCTGGCTCTCAGAGGAGTGACGCTCTCCTCTCTCTGGGGACTGGGGTCTCCCACTCATAAGTCAGGAGAGAGGACCACAGCTAAGCCACACAGGGACCTAGGGTGAGGCACAAAGCAACTGGGAGAGGCATAGGCAAGGCCACCACATGCCAATATGAAGTCCTAACAGAAAGGACAAGGACATGCTGAAAACACCAGCGGGCCCTCACTGGTGCACGGAAAACCAACCCTGTAACACTTGCCTGTAGGGCCAGGAAGGCAGAACACAGAAAACACAGCCGCTGACTCCCAACCAAACTCAGAACATATGGCAGGCCTGGGCTGGCTGGGGTAAAGCCACCCACACATCTGAGGGCCTCTGGTTCACAGGCTGTGAGCTCTCCGTGCCCCACACAGGGGAACTTGGTTTCCTGTGGGTCTCTGGGTCTAGGATTTAGGGTCAGTGGTTAACAGGGTGTGCCAGACTAGGACGCAGAGTACAGAGTAGAGACGGATGCTGATTATCAGAAGGGTTGATTATCAGAAGGACTAACAGGATAAATGGATGGAGAGATGGAGGAACAGACAGATGAATGGACCGATGAAAAACAGAAAAAAGGCCTGGTGGCCCTACATGTAAATTCAGCATGTGAGCAGTGAAGGCAGGCGGCCACAAGTTCAAGACCACACAGGACAAAAGGAAAAGATGTGCAGTTCTGGGTGGATGGGTGGTGAGCAGGCGAGGATGGACAGACAGATGAAGAGGTCAGCGGACGGGTGAGTGGTCTGTTGTGAGGTTGTTGGGGCGGATGGATGAGTGAAGATGGTAGGATGGATGGGTGGGTGGACAGACGGGCCTGTGGCTGTTGTGGATGGACCATGGATATGTGGACTGACCCATGAGAGAAAGGACAGATGGAAGGAGACAGCGGTGGATAGGGTGTGGTGCCGCCCGCCTCACAAGGCCCTTTTAACAGAAGTACAGCCAGGGCTTTGCCACCATACCACACAACCAGGGACACCTAGCAGGAGGCCAGGGGCAGGCATGGCTGCGAGTAGGGGTAGGAGTATGGGTGATGGTCCCTCCCTCGTGCTGAAAGAAGACTCAAGACCTCCAGCTCCAAGCAGCCAGAAACTTTGGTTTTTGTTTTCAAGCTCCTGCACTTAGGGAAGCTGCCCAGAGAAGGGGACACCAGGGCTGCCTCCTGAGGCGATGGGCCCGCAGGCCAGTAGTGACAACCAGGAGCCCCATCAGTTCACACACATGCTGAGGGACCAGCACTGGGAGAATACCACCCAGGGTCCCACCAGGCCCACAGCCAAGCATAAGTCCCAGCCTGCTGGTGACAGGGACAGGGAGGAAGAGCCACGAAGGGGCAGAGGGACGGAGGCAGCTCAGAGCCCACTGGGTTGTGTCCTTGCGAAAGAAACCACCAGAATCAGAGTCCAGTGAAGACAGAACCCCAATGGGTGGACAGCAGGTGTGGGACCCCACTGGTCACACAAAATGAAGGCAGCTGGGCGGAGGCAGATTCTCAGTCCCATGGGACCTTGACAGGTGAGAACATCCAAAGATCAGGCTGGCCCATGTGCAGCATGTTGTGGAATGGTGATTTACTCCACTGGAACGGTGGCAACTGGTCCCACGTGGGGCCACTGGCTGCCAGCATGCTCATGTACTTAGCCAGTGCAACGCTGGTCACCTAAGGGTCAGAGAGCACACCACGGAGCTGGTGAGGCCCAGCTCTCACCATGACCTTTCTTTAAAACACCATGCTGAAGCTGACCCAAAGCAGATGTCCCCTTAAACTGACCCAACTTCAGCCCAGGTCTGACCTCTCGCCCTCCACCTGTCCTACCCATCCTTCCCCAGGGCCTGTGACAACTGGCTTAGGTGACAAACCTTCACATCAATGCCGCCATGGGCGCGCTGACGCAGGGCCTGAAATGGGTAGGAGCCATTAGCAGGGTTGAGATCAGAGCGGGCAGAGATGGCGTTCTCTGCGTTGGGCTTCGGGCTGCAGGCCTCACACAACGACAGAGGGTCATGAAGGAAGTCATTGTACCTGGGTGCGGGAGGAAGGAATGGCAGTCACCCTGGGGAAAGACCAAGCTCCTCCTGCCTCAGGGTGGCCTTGAAACTGCCTGATCTTTCTGGGCGTATCCCAACACCAGTCTTGGCCTGGGCAGGGTCTCTTCCACCGACTAAGTCACCCAGGCCCATCACTCAGCTCTTCCTGGGGAGGTTCTCCACACCCTCCTCCAAGCAGGTCAGACGCCTGCTCTGTTCCTTGACAGCATCTCTAGGAACTCGGGATGCCCAACCACACTGCAGCTCCAGCCTGGGTTCTGGGCAGGCATCTCCACCTCTCAGAAGGGCCTCCCCAAGGACGGTAGAGAGCAGGCCCCCATCTGCAGACCAAGGCTGGTTCAGTGGTAGCTATACAGAGGTGACTCTCCGCACCAAGCCTGGAGTGTGCTGACCCACCTCATGAGCCGGACCATGGTGTCTACGTCCTCCACTAGTGACTGGTCCCTCTGGAAGATCTTGGCTCGAGGGTTCCTGGTGTAGGAGAACCAATCTCCGTACTGGGCTACCAGGGCCTGCAGACCACTAGCGTTGAAAACACTCTCAAAGTACCTGTTGGGACAAGGGTGGTCACCGACGACTCCCACTGGTCACACAGCTGGTTGTGGCTGGCATGGGGGTGGGGGACACGGTGGGACAGCTGTCATTGCAGTCAGGTTGTAGCAAGGCCCTCCTATCCTATAGGGGATAAATCTGGGCTCTAGAATAAAATCTCGCTTCACTATTCTCTCACCATGAAGCTGTGCGT
The DNA here is from genome assembly GCF_021556685.1 of Rattus norvegicus. NCBI lineage: Eukaryota > Metazoa > Chordata > Mammalia > Rodentia > Muridae > Rattus > Rattus norvegicus. The sequence continues at coordinate 43,123,838 of NC_141545.1, read as the reverse complement.
GAGCCAGGATTCCTGCCTCAGTTTCCACATCTGTGGAATGAGAATAAATGGCTGTACTCATGTATCATGGCCATAAGGACCTAACGCCAGCAGGGAAAGCACAAGACATAAGGTGGCTCTGAAGAATCCAGCTAAGATGGATTCACGGGACTCAGGCCACCCAGCCACACTTCAACGTCAGCCTGGGTACTGATGGACATCTCCACCTCCCAGGAGGCGGGGGCAGATCCAGCTGAACTCCTGGTAATGCCCAGTCCCAAAGTGTGGCCGCCCCAAACTGCTCTCCCTACAGGATGGGGGCTGTTCTCCTTGCTCTGCATATTTAAAATGTCACCAGGGGAAGGACCCTGCCTTAGAGAGGACAGATGTGGGGGGAGGGAGCCACATAAAGAAGCAAGGGCACATACGGGATGTTGTAGCTAGCCCAGTAGGTCGTCTTGTAGAGCTCTGCAGTCTTGTCCGCCACCACCACCATGCCCCTGAGACCAAGAGCAATGGACAAAGGTGAGGGGACACTCGGGGGCTCAGCCAGTGTGAGGGCCCTCAGCACCCTGGGCAGGAACTGTATTGTGTCCGAACCTCCTGTCCCATCAGGGGCACCCTTCCTTTAGCCTCCCCTTTCTCCCTCTGCCCCAGGGACTCACGGGATCTGTTCTAGGATGGTGAGCACCCGGCTTCCAGGGCTGGGCCCATTGGGGATGAATGCCTTGTAGTCCACAATCATCCACTGGTTATTATACCTGCCAGGCATGAGGAGGGAGTCACGCCCGGAACCCTTCTCCAGCCCTCTCCAGCACACCTCTCCCAACCCAGTACCCCATACAGCCAGGACTCAGGGACAACACCCTAACACTGCAGCTTGACTGGGAGTCCACAAAACCCTCTTGCTGTGTGTGCTGCCTCCCTGCTCAAGTACAGCCCACGGCTTCCTAGAATTTGCTAAAGTAAAGAACCATTCTGGTTAGGCGCTCATAGACATAGGTAGAAGTACCCACTTCCCGTGTCTGGTTTCCAGGCTCCGCCCCATAGGCACTCCGAGACCTACCCACTTTAGGCATTAGGCACTTGGTTCCCAGGCCCTAACCCAGACTCATCTTCTTCCACCACCTGAGCCCTCTAAGTTAAACAGCCTCAAGAGGAAGAGCTTCCAGAAGGAAAAAGAAAACCTTTTCTTTCTTGTGCCTGTTTCCCCACATATAAACCAAGGAAGCCGCTCAAGTTTCCCCAGGGAGCTTCTGCAAGAAGGGGCTGAGCAGAAGGCCTTGGAACCTCATGGGTCCCCTCTGGTCTGAGGATTAAATGGTCCCCAAGTAAGGGCCGTGGAACAGGATTGCACTCACGTGCCACTATTGAACCGCCTGAAGACATCTGCCCAGGTGGCCCCATCCAAGGCCAGGCGGTTGGCCACAATGTTTCGAATCCACTCCAGCACACAGCCCTGGGGTTGCACGTACTTCCACAGCGCTGGGTTCTTGTTGCCGATGGTGGTCTCCAGGGTGACCTGTGAGAGAGACAAGGTGGGCTTCAGCCTCCACCTGGCAGCCCAGCAGGTCTTCACTCAGAAGTCAATAATTTCTGCTTTCCTCGCAACGCTTTGCTGCCTTGGCGCACACCCCTCAGGGATTCCTTGGAAAGGTACTCGGCTTGAGGGAGACTCGGGATCTTGCACCCAGCTCTGCCTTGGCGACTAGAGTGCCATCCCTAGGTGCCTCTCCTATCAAAGGGGGAGCTCTCCCCCAAGAGACAGCATCCCACCCTTCTTTCTCTCAGCTCCACAAGGAGAGGCTATTCACCTGGAGCCCCAGCAGACAGAGACCTTGGGAAGATCCCAGCCCACCCCGCTGTGTCTTGGAGTCACAAGCCATCCACTGCTGCTTATGAAGCCTGTCTCCTCACTGTCCCTGGAGTCCTCGTGTGTCTGCACAAACATGCCTTGTTCTCACTAGTTAAAGCCAGTGCAGAACCAGCCAGGCGTGGTGGGTGGCACACACCTGTAGCCCATGCCTATAGCCCAGTACTCTAGAGGCAGGAGCAGGCAGGACTGCCACAAGTTCAAGGTGAGTCTGGTCTCCAACAAAACAAAAAAACCTGATCAACAGTCAAGCAGAGCCCATGAAACTTAACTTGCAAAAGGCCACATCCAGGCAGCTGGTGGGTGGCCCTGCAGTAGGGGAATCTAGACAGCTGAGTCCCAGGCAGCTCTTTCCACCCTCCCCAAACACACAGGAGGGCACCGATGCCTGCTCCTGGAAGGCAGGTATACTGAGGCCAGGAGAGGCTAAGAACCAGCTGCTTGTGGCTGATGAGCACTTGGGCCCAGGCTCCTACCAACCTCCTCCCCGCAAGCCAGAGTTTAGTCCCCTGTGCCCCTGAAGGGTGCTGGCCTGAGTCTTCCTTTACACGAGGAGGCTAAAAAGAGCCAAAAGCTGGCAGGACCCACCTAGGAGAGTGTTTGCAAGTTTTACTTATTTTGGGGGCATTTACAGTCTCATGGGCTAACTCACGCTAGCTTCAAACTCTTCTTGGTTATTCTCCTGCCTCCACATTCCAAGTGATAGGAGTTCAAGTGTGAGTTTAGGCCAGTGTTTTAAAGAAGCCATCGGGACTGGAGAGATGGCTCAGCAATTAAGAGCACTGACTACTCTTCCAGAGGTCCTGAGTTCAATTCCCAACAACCACACGGTGGCTCACAACCATCTGTAATGGGGTCCGATGCCCTCTTCTGGTGTGTCTGAAGACAGCTACAGTGTACTCAGATATGTAAAATAAACAAGTTTTTTAAAGAAGACATTGAAGCCAGGCATAGTTCTGCCTATCTTTAACCCTAGGGAGGTGGAGGCAGGAAGATCAGGGATTCAAGGAAACCTCAGCTACATAGGCCAGCCTAGGCTACGTGAGATCTGTTTTAGAAAACCAGAACATAAAGAGAAGAAAAATAAAAATGACATCTAAGCCAAGCCTGGCACAGGTAAGTAATCTCAGTCTACTCAGAAGGCTGAGGAAGGAAGGAGAGTTGCTAGCCTGGGCTACATACTGAGTTCCAGGATAGCCGGAACTGTAGAGAGATACACTGCCTTAAAGATAAATGAATCAAACAAACAAACAAACAAAAACACAGAATAAAAAGGGGAAGCCGAGTTTAGTAGCCTGCACCTTTAAGCCCACAGGCAGGACAATCTGAGTTCAAGACCAGCCTGGTCTGCAGAGCAAAGTCAAAAGCAGGCAGGGCTATGTAGTGAGACTGCGGCTCCCGATAAACAAACAAACAAACAATAAGGGGGTGTGAGGAGGTCACCAGCATCCTACACTGCAAAGGGTCTAGGACACAAACACAAGGAAAGGCAGTGGGCTTCACAGTCTCCCATGCTGAGCTAGTGACGAGGCCCACCCTTTTCTCTCCCTCTCTCTCTCTCTAACCCTATGGGAGGTGGGAGGTGGGGGAAGCTTGCTTGCCTGGGGCTCCTGTGATTAAGGCCCCCAGGGGCTGCCTCTCCCACACTAGGAAGAGCAACGTGGAACACAGGGCCATGAGCCCCACCATCCCCGAGAGCCTGCACCCGGGGCACACTGCAGCTAAGTGTGTCTCCCGGCAGCATCAGTGCGAGATCTCAGGCGCCAGGAACAGATTTCTAAAAGGGCCTGGACAGCAGCCAGGGAGCAGGAGAAGCAAAGCGCTGTAAACAGCAGCTCCTCAGGACAGGGCCAGGTTAGGGGGTGGGGAGAGGGGAAGGCAGGGCAAAACAAGGTCACTGACAGAAAGAGGTGTTTGCACTGAACACAGAAAACCAAACAAGGTCCCTGCACTCAGGGGCTTCGCAAAGGTCCCTCACACCAGTATTTCCTAAAGCCTTGGTGCTTTCAGAGTCAGAAGCCCTGCATGCCTCATCTTCTTCATGTTATCCCCAGAGCCTCTATGTGCCGTGTCCCCAAGGAACATGTGACTCAGCCACTCACCAGCCCACTGCCCAGGATGTAGAAGTCATCACCGGAGAAGATGGTGCCCGGGTAAGACGAAAAAATCAAGTTGTTGCCGGCAATCAGGGGGTACTCCTCTGGTGGGGGGCAGGAGCTGGTCAGGCAGGCCCTGTAGATAACCCATCCCCCATCCCACAAGGCTGGGGTCTCAAGTGAGGAACAAGCAGTCCTCAGGAGGCCACTCTCATCCCTTCAAAAGAAACCCACAAAGGTGTGGGTGCCACCTGCCTGGAATGCTATCATCAGGAGGACCCAAGTTCAAAGCCACGGGGGCTACATAGTAAGACTTCCATTCAAAAAGGAGGGGAGGAGGTGGAGAAGAAGAGAAGGGGGAAGAAGATGAGATAGAGGAAGGGGAGGAGGAGAGGGGGAAGGGGGAAGGGAGGAGGAGCAGGAAAAGGAAACAGGGAAAGCACCCTCTGCGGGGGAAGCGCCCTGCTGACTATCTGCTGCTCCCAGAACAAACTTGCAATGCAACCAACGCAAGATGCTCCTCAGTGTATCTGGAAATGGGTTTCCTCAAACACTGCTGAACGGCGAATTAGTGTTTAAAAGGTTCAAATAAATAAATTCATTTAAAGTTGTAGATGGATCTGACTTCATCAGAAGGGTCTGCATGGGGAGCTCACAGTGGGCAGGTGTCTCCTCTGGACCCATGAGGTTTGTGACTGTTTACAAGTGATGTCTCAGGAGAAACAAAGCAACGCAAAATCAAAGGGGACCTTGGAATATCGGCAAGAAAACAACCAATCCGCAGGGAGAACCTCCCAAGGGCTGTGGGCCTCACCGTGGCAGGATTTCCTCTACACATGGCTTCCAGCAAGTGTTGGTGGTACTGTTTCAGGGAAGACTTGCTCAGAAAGGCAAGCATTCCACCGTGGAGCTCTATCCCCAGCCCTCAAACAGGTTTAAAAGGTTAAAAATATTAGACACCATCATGGTGAGAGCCTGTCATCCAGTAAGACAGAGGCTGAGGCAGGAGGATTTCTAATTCAGTAGCACCCCACTAACTGCTTTCTCACCGTTGCCTCTGTTTGCCTGCCTCATCGGATGACGGTCTATGTTGGGCACGCACTAGAGTTCAAGGCCAGCTGGGACATGGAGCTCAGTGATAGATACAGCGCTTTCCGGGCAAGAGGCCCAGGAATAGAGTCGGCAGAAGGAAGAAGGGTAGGTGCAGGCAGAGGGGCAGATGGGGACCAGCTGAAAGAAATGCCTTGCTTACCAAGTAAGAATTCCTGGCACTGCTCCAGAACTCCGCCCAAAGCCTCACCCCCTGTGCGCATGCCCATGCCCACCCTCCTTCAAGAATGCTCCCTCCTCCCACCTTGCGGCCCCTCCCGGAACTGCAGCCGGTACTTCTTGATGATGCGTAACATGTTCTGGTAGGAGTTCCAAGTGTTGTGAGCCACCAGGAGATCATGGCTGCCGGGCAGCAGCTTGATGAGGGCAGAGCACGAACCGGAGCCCACGGAAGGCTTGGTGTTGGTCTTATTCAGGGCTGGCTCTAGGTCTTCCAGATCTCCAGAGATCTGCAGCAGGCTTAAGAGGCAGGATGGGAGGGTCAGGGGCTACTCTGCACCATGTCACTGCTGAGGCTCTGTGGTCAGTCGACCCACTGTGTCCTGGGAGTAGGACGTGGCAGAGCTGGCACGGAACCAGGATAATTAGGAAGTTCATGGCTCCCTACCCACCCTGCAGGAGGCTGATGGGGGACACTTACAGGAACCCCAAGGGTTTGATGTTGAACCTCCCAGTTGGGAAGGTTAAACGGCCTTCATAGCTGTCCTCCAGGCCTTTCAGCTGCAGGAGGGTCAGCCGCACCTAGGGGAGGGAGAGGGAGGATGAGGCTCCCCAGCTCACCACTTCTACATAATTGCAGGGGCTCTGACCTGGCTCAGGGGTGCTCCACAGGCCCCAGCCAGCCCTGACCCCTCTCCTGCTTTCAGTGAATAGATGCTGACACACCTGCATACTGGTCCCAAGTCACCCTCAATTAAAGATCTGGTCAAAAGCCTTCTTTAAAGATCTTCCATAAAGCCTTCCAGTTTGGCCGGAACCCCCGCCAACACCTCCCTAGTCTTAGACGCTGGCTGTGTGGCTGTCCCTGGCACCTGGGCCTTCTCCCTGCTGTCTGCTCTGCCTCAGCATGTAACTAGAGGCATCACTGTGGCCCTGCTGGGTCTTGACTTGTGCGGGGCATGTTCCAGGGACTTAGTTAAGTGCAAACAAGAGAGGTGGGCGGACAGGATGGGGAAGGAGCAACAGGAGGAAGTGGACAGACAAGACAGACAGGAGGAAGGGTGGGTGGATGGTTTGGAGAGTGGATGGGTTGATGTGTGCACATGTGGGTGGTAAGTAGATGTATTATTCAGAAATAGATACCTTAGATTCATGGATGGATGGATGATGGATGGATGGATAGATGATGGATGGGTGGATGGATGGGTGGATGGGTGGATGGATGGGTGGATGGGCAGATGGACAGACAGATGAATGGGACAGAAGGGGGCGGGCACATGGGAGGTTTGGAGGGTAGATGGGTTGCTGTGTGTTGATGGTAAGCAGACATGGGGAAGAGTGGGTAAGCATGTGAGGAAAGAGAATCTGAAGCAGCCAGGGCAGGAGATGGGTTTGCCAGGAGGGCCGTGTGTGGGGGATAATGGCATGAGCAATGGAGGGTAGCAAGATCATCCACAGAGGCCACTGCCTGTGCTGCACAGTTAAACCCTCATGTCTGTAGAGAATTCAGAGTGTGGATTTTGCACTGAGAACCATGCTAGCTACCCAGGACCTGGCCCTCAGCATCCAGTCTGTGCAAGGTCAGTCCAGGGAGGGAACGCAAGGCTCTGCTATGTTGTGTGCTTTCGTCTCTCTCCTCCCTCCTCTTCTGAAATAGTGTTCTCCTGTGTCCAGCCTTCTGCTGCCTAACTGACAGAGTTCAGTCCTCTGACAGCAAGTAACAGGGCTGGGCACCTGGGCAGCTGGAGGTCCGTCAGGCGGGCAGATGGCAGCTTGGGGACAAGGGGTGCAGATGCTGATGGACACTAGAATGGGCTGGGTATTCTGGCTCACCCAGGGCTAGCCAGGGACTGTTCAGGAGATGGGTACACCCAAAAGAGCCACCTTCCTTCCCACAAGCGGGGCAGCCTGGCCCACCTGGTGCCAGTATGGCGAGTCCGGGCTAAGCTCCATTTCCCTCTGCATCCACTCCAGGTTGGCCTCCAGGAAGCTCTTGAGCTTCTCACAGTAGCCGACTTCGTACTCGAAGGGGCCGCAGTAATTGACCACCGTGTTCATCCAGTGCATGTAGATGAGCTGTAGAGAGGACAAGACAGCTGCTCTCTGTGCAGGACCCTGAGGACCAGAGCCCAGGCTAGAGGACACCCACACCTACCACATGGCTCTCAGCCCCCTCAAGGCTCACATCCCCTTAGGCCTGCCTGCTCTGGGACCTGGGGTACAGAAGGTCTAGCCTAGACTGCACCGCCTCTGTTACTGGGACCTGGATTGAGCAATGTGCGCTGCCATTGAACATGGGGTCATGGGTCGCTTCTGTCTATGGTTGTAGTGCTGGAGGTTGGACCCTGGGCTCCAGGGGGGCCACCAGCCACCGGACCATAGCCCAGCCCCTGAGGTCTGATTTTGTTTTCTTTTGTTTGGGTTGTTTGTTGGGTTGTGGGGTCACCCACATTAGAGACTTCCCGCCTCCGCCTGCCAAGTGCTGATTACAGGTGTGCACTATCAAGCCTGCGTATAGAATGCTGTGGATGGAACCTGCCAGGCAAGCTATCTACTAACGCAGCTACGTTCCCCGCCATTGCCAGGATCTTCAGACAGGCTCACACTCCTCTGGCCTGCTAGGATGACTCCAGGCACTGCAAACACGACCATAACTCTCAGCCAGATGAATGTGTTTCTGCGAGGCTCCCTGTTCTGCTCCAAGCATGGCAGAAACAAGACAAGCCCCCACTGCTGACTCACTGGGCAGAGCAGTGTGCCAGGCTGTTGGCATGCCCAGGTGCAGTTTGGATGAGCTTGGGCTTGCCTGCTGGGGGAAAGACTACAGCCAGCGTACTCTGTCCCCCAGCTGCTGGGCGTGAATGAGGTTATCCCAGGCCACCCAGCCAGCTGACTGCAGCAGCACCGGTGAGCCCACCAAGGTCAGCCTCATCCAGAATGACCAGGGCACACAGCTGATGCTTCCTGGAGACTGGGGGTGGGGCTGCTGGCCTGCGGCTCATGCTAGTGAACAACATCTCCCCACACAGTGGTCTAGCCTGGGCTGGCTGTTCAGAAGCTGTTATGGGGTTGGCGCTGATGGAAGACAGAATCTAGAGGGAGAGCCTAAGGTCTCTGAGGCTTGTCCTGGACCCCAGTCTCTTCCTCCTCCATGTTTTCCTTCTGGCTCATGAAGGGAACATTTGCTCTGCCACATGCATGCCCCTGTCACTGCTGTCCAGACCCCGGCAGAGGCCCAAGGCAATGATCTGCCTGGCCTTGGGCTGCAACATAAGAGCCAGTTGGCTGTATGAGCTCCTTTCCTTGTCTTGGCTGTTTCCTTATAGTGAAGTGAGACCAACACATCCACTTTACAGCTGGGGAAACTGAGACACAGGTAGGCAAGTACCTGCATCCCCAAACACCCAGACATCAAATCACAGGCCCGACTGGGGCCCATACCAAGATGTGGGTTTTTGTTGTTGTTTTGGTTTTGTTTGTTTTGGTTTTTGTTTTGTTTTGCTCTTGCAAAATCCCAAATCCCCACCCTGTCCGGACAGTTGCTGAAGGTAACTTCCGGCCACATCCCACCAGAAAGCCTCCCCACCAGGAGGGCCACCGGCCCAGTGACACACACCAAACCCTGCTCTCGTTCAGGCCTCATTAATGCTCCCTGTCTCCTTGTACCTTGCAGGGCCTCCAGAGCACTGCTCACTGCCCGGCCCTACCTGAGGCTCAGCTGCAGACTACACATGAGCCCTACACATCTGCAGGGAGCAGCAAGAGAGCAGACTGTCCTGACTGGAGACTTGGGCCAGACAGAGCTGGATGCAAACGCTGCTCCTCAGCTTGAATGTCTGTCTAACCCTGACAAGAGCCTTCATGTCCCAAGACCTGAGTCTTATCATCTCTCCACAACACAGGCGGCCAGGCCACCTCCAGAGGCTTGAGTGGATCCTGTGAGATAACACAGGCAAAGCATCAGGTCAGGAACATCCATTGGGATCCTGGCACGAGAGCCACGATGGCCTTGCCTCAGTGTCCCCAACCACTTCCCCATACACAAAGGCTCATGGGAAGCCTAGACAGTGGTCAAGCATTTTAAAGAATCCCACGGAGGCTGCTTCCGTGAGCCCTACCCCCGCAGCATAACGCACAGCCTCATGGTCCCCCACTGTCAGTCACTGCTAGGAAGGGCCCTCAGCCTGGTCCTGCCTACATAGTGACAAATCTGGAATTTTGGTTTCTTTCTAAAACAAATAATTATTGTAAGAGGGTCCTGAGAGGAGAGGTGGGCAGTTGTTGGTTGAGCAGGGGGGTTGGTTGTGGTTTGTTAGTAGTCATGCTCAAAGAAGAAACAAGAAATTAGATTCAGGGATATTCTCTCTCTCTCTCTCTCTCTCTCTCTCTCGTGAAGTGGGGGGGGAGGACCCACAAAATAGCAAGTACATCAGTCACATTGGGTGTTCTTACTTAAAACCACTTGGGACACCCCTTGCATGTCCCTGGGTCACCAATGGAATATATACTCAAATAGTGGCCACCGGACCCTGAGTGGGTTTCAGTCTATGAGCTGATGCCCAGTGATTTCCCAAGGTCGGTTCTACTTCCCACATGAGCCAGTGCAGGCAAAGCTGCCACCCACAGCCAAGCTGATTTCTGATGGGTGGGACACCGGACAGTGACTGCCGTTTTTATAGTTCCAAACCAGATAAGCAAGAGACTCTGCTCTTTGGAGACTTGACACATACAGAAGAGCCAGTTTAATAAAAGTAGGAGCCAGGTAGGTGATGTGTATCAGTGCTCTGAGGCAGGAAGGTCACAAGTTCAAGGCCAGCCTGGACAACAGAATGAGTTCAAGGTCAGGCAAGCCAAGCTTGTGAGACTCTCAAACAGGGCAGAGAAGCCTGGGAGTAGAGACCAGTGGGAGAGTGCTTACCCAACAAGCAGGAGGGCCTAGCTTTAATCTCCAGTATCAGAAAGGTGGGGGTGGGGCACACCTCTATAACCTCAGCCTAGGAGGCCGAGGCAGGAGGATCTTAAATTAGAAATCAGCCTGGGCCACACAGTAAACCCTCTCTAAACACCATAAAACAGGGTTGGAAAGAGGGCTCCATGGCGCTTGCTTCTCTTGTGGAAGACCAGAGTGCAGCTCTGTAAAATAACTCCAGCTCTAGAATATATATATATTCCCTCTCTAATATAAATAAAAATTATTCTTTCAAAAATGCACCAAAGTGGGCGAGCAGTCATGAAGGCAGAGGGGAGCCATGGACCGCTTGTTGAAAAGGGGGCATGAGCAGTGAAGACTAGAGAGCGCAGCAGGAGACACGGGTAAAACACAGAAACATGTATGTATAAAAATGGTATATTGGGGGTGCTGGAGAGATGGCTCAGTGGTTAAGAGCACTGACTGCTTTTCCAGAGGTCCTGAGTTCAAATCCCAGCAACCACATGGTGGCTCCCAACCATCTGTAATGGGATCCAAAGCCCTCTTCTGGTTATCTAAAGACAGTGACAGTGTACTCACATACATAAATTAAATAAATAAATCTTTTTTAAAAAATGTTATATTGGGGCCACTGAGAGGGCTCAGCAGGTTAAGGAGCTTGCCGCCAAGCCCGATGTCCTGAGTTCAGTCCCTAGGGCTCACATAATGAAAAGAACAGACCCCAGAAAGTTGTCTTCTGACCTCCATGTACGAATCCTGACATATATGCACCCAACCATACACAGACACACGTGTACCCACCCACATGCAGACACAGAAATGTAGAAAAAAAACTTAAAATGTCACCATCAATTTTAAAACATTATTGAGAAACCTATTATTGTGTACATGAACTAAAAATCATTTCTTTATAATATATAAATACAACAACAACAAAAAAGAATACATTATGCCAAGTGACAGTTATAAAAAGGTTTTCATTTCCCGGCACGCATGATGAGCCCTGGGTTCCACCTCCACACAGTACTGAGCAAAAGTGACACACAGTAGTGACCCCAGGCCTGGGTTCCCTCCCCACACAGTACTGAGCAGAGGTGACACACTACTGTGGCCCCAGCACTAGGGAGGTGGGAGGCAGGAGAATCAGGAGTTCTGAGACATCCTTGGCTACATGCTGAGGTTGTGGGCAGCCAGGGCTACCTGAACCCCATCTCAAAACAAAAACCAAATCTCGGAGGAGACGGCAGCCCACACCACTTCTCTGACTACACTTCTCTGAAGTGTGCAGAATGACAAAATCCATGTGATACCGCTGGCCTTAGTGAGGCCTGAGGCTGATGGAGTGTGGTCGGCTGGGTAGGACTTCCTTCTGCGGTGGTGAAGACACTCTAGAACTGGATAGTGGTCTGACTATGCCACCTTAGAACTGAACCCCAAAACAATAGATTACACTGTTTTCCTGTTGTTTTTGTTTGGTTTGGTTTGGTTTTTTTTAGGGGGGAGGTGAGGGAGAGTAGTCACACTGGTTCTGAACTCCTGATCCTTGTCATCCGTCCCTCTATCCTGCAAGTGCTGGGACAACAGGCAGGAATCGCATGAAAGTTTTGTTGTTTGTTTCTTGTCCCTAACCCAGGCCGCTCATAAACTCAGCAGTCTGCCTCGGCCCCCCAAGTCATGCCGTGACAGGTATGTGTGTGTCTCACCATTCCCAGCTTATGAGCTGTTCTTGAAGGACAGGCTCTTTTTCTCCCCTAAGGGAGGACAGGAGATGGGGACCCTTCTCAGCACATGTATCAACCCCTCTGAAGGCCCTAAGGATGTCCTGGCTTGGCTGAGGACAGGAAGCTGGGACCCTGGACTCCCACACTGGCCTTACCTCCTCGGACACAGAGGCCTCCACCACACCAGCTGCATAGGCCTGCAGGCTGTCATTGTAGCTGCCATTTGTGCCCAGGTCCAGATAGGCCCACCTGGAGGGAGAAGAAGGACACCCAGTCAGCAGTGGGGACCCCTGCAAAGCCAGCCACACAGCCAGCCCCACAGCTGGAGGCAGACTCGGGGTTGGCTTTTTGTTTGTTATATTACAGATGGAATCCAGGCCCTCATGTGCCAGGCAACTGCTCCAGCCCCTTTATTGTTCCTGGTTTTTTGTTTGTTTTTGTTTTTTGTTTGTTTGGTTTTTTTTCTTGGCTGGCCTGGGTCTCCAATCCTCCTGCCTCAGCTTTCCAAGTGCTGAAATCACAGATGCATGATACCATGCCTGCCTACCCTCTAGTTTTAGACCATAAAAACAGCCTGATGAGCAGCAGCTGCCCACACAGATGTTGCCTGCCTTTGGGCGCCTGGTAAGCAGCAGCTGCCCACACAGATGTTGGTCTGCTTGTGGGCACCTACATACCTGCTGGGCTACATCCCTGAGACAGGAAGTGCTGATCAGAGGATGTACTTCAACAAAGACTAACCCAGCCTCCTCTCCCCCACCCATGCCAATTGATGTTCCCAATCATACTGGCCAGCCCTTCTGAGCTCGTCCAACTTGTCCACGGGCAACCCCACAGTCCTTTCAGGTAGGCACTGTTACTGGTCCCATTACATGGAGGAAGAGGGGACTGAGGCACAGAGCTCGTCATCACAGTGATGGATGCCTGTGTCCTCCTGTTTTCTGAGGTTCTGCAATGTCCCCATCCGTGACCGTGAACCCTGCCCACATACCCATCTGTGCTGGGTCACACATGTGGCTTGCTTTGCCCAGTGGATAAGAAAAGAACTGATACATTGCTGTTAAGAAGAACAAGAGGCCTCGAAACTCCCTGATGTCCTTCTGTGCCTCTGCCACTGTCATAAAAGGACACTGTGTCCTTGTCCATGGGTCCCAGGGATGGGAAATGTCCAGAGCAGAGGTCTGCAGACCTGAAGCACAGTGGCCTCAGGAGCTCAGCTCCTTGAGGGTCGGCAACCATTGGGACTGTACTTCTGGAGCACTGCTGCCCGATGCCTGATTGATATAGTGTCAGAGGTCACCAAGGGCAAAACAGGATTCCTGTCAAGTCAAGCTACCATCTTTTTTTTTTTTTTTTTTTTTTTTTTTTAAGATGAGGTCTCTCACTGAGACCTGATTTCCCCGAATCTCCACCTCCCCCAGCATGGGGGGGGTGTTATAAATTATCACCCCCACCGTTGTTCTCAGTTTCTTTATAGAACTGCCTTTAAAATATCTCTCCAGAGGCTAGACAGATGGCTCAGCAGTTATGAGCGTACACTGCTCTTGCAGAGGACCTAAGTTCAGTTCCCAACACCCCCATCAGGTAATTCATAAGAGCATGTGAGTCCAGCTCCAGGAAATCCAAGTCCCTTTTCAAGCCTCTGCAGGCACCTGCACATACATGCCACACATAACCTCACACAGACACACAGAGATAGATAAGTCATTTTTTGTTTTGAGACAGGGTTTCTCAATGCGGCTGTCGCTGAAACTCACTGGCTGGCTTTGAACTCCTGAGTGCTGGGGTTAAAGGCATGTGTTAAGGCCCTGCTTAAATACACCTTTTAAAAAAGAAACCGACTTGACAGGAGGTGCAGTGCAGCTCAGGTAGCAGAGCGCTCACCTAGTGCACACCAGGCTCTGGGTGTCCCTAGCCCTGCATAAACTGGGCATCTTGGCACATGACTATATTCTCTGTATTTAGGAAGGAGATGTAGGAGGATCTCAAAGTTCAAAGTCACTGTGATGGTTTATATATTCTTGGGCCAGAGAGTGGCACAATTAGGAGGTGTGGCCTTGTTGGAGTAGGCGTGGTCTTGTTGGAGTAGGCATGGCCTTGTTGGAGGAGGTGTGACCTTGTTGGAGGAGGTGTGGCCTTGTTGGAGTAGGTGTGGCACTGTGGGCGTGGGCTTTAAAACCCTCACCCTAGCTGCCTGGAAGCCAGTATTCTGCCAGCAGCCTTCAGGTGAGGATGTAGAACTCTCAGCTCCTCCTGCACCATGCCTGCCTGGATGCTACCATGCTCCCACCTTGATGATGATGGACTGAACCTCTGAGCCTGTAAGCCAGACGAAATTAAATGTTGTCCTTGAGAGAGTTGCCTTAGTCATGGTGTCTGCTCACAGCAGAAAAACCCTAACTAAGACAGTCACTGAGAACAGACTGAGTTCTCAAAACAAAAGAAGGTGCATGCAGGAAAGACAGTTCAGGCAGTGGAGTGTTGTGTTCCAAGCGTGGAGGCCCATGGATAAAGCTTGACATGGTGGTCCATGTTTGTAAGTCCAACAATGAGGATGAGGACACAGGCAAATCTCGGAGGGGAGCCAGTCAGCTTCACCTAATCCAGGAGTCCGACCTAGTGAGAAGTCCTGTCTCCTGGTGTCAACACCTGAGCAACAACACCCAAGATAGATCCCCTACACACACACACACGCACGCACGCATGCACGCACGCACGCACGCACGCACGCACGCACGCACGCACGCACGCAATCCCAGTACTCAGGAGGCAGAGGCAGGTGGATCCCTGAGTTTGAGGCCAGTCTGGTCTACAGAGCAAGTTCCAGGACAGCCAGGGCTACACAGAGCCCTGTCTCAACCCACCCACCCCTCAAAAATAGCTAGCCATTGCCAAGAGGTGGGCAGGGGTCGGAAATGTCTTCTGAGGCCACTCTCCTATCACCAATCCTTCAGCAGTGGGCAGGCCCTTTCGTTGCCTCCCTACACACTATGGGTTTCTCTTTAGCCATTCTTCAAAGAAAACCCAGCCTTAACTGACCCATTTCCCCAGCTGCACTGGATTCAAGATGGTGCCTGCTTTCCTAAGTTGCCCTCCCTCAGTTCCACTCTGCCTCATGGTGACTGGCTCCAAACAGAGAGCTTTCTGATTGGTGAATCCAGTTGATAAGAAGAGTGTAAAAGCCCCAGACAAGCCGGCAATGGGACATCTCATCTCTTACACACTAAATCCTAAGTCTCAGGGCTGTGTTGGGTGGTGGGGCCAAGGTCAGACTCATGGGCCAGCAAGATAGCTCAGTGGGTAAAGACAATTACCACCAGGCCTAATGCCCTGAGTTTGATCCCCAGGACTTACTGAAAGGAGAGACATGATTCTTCAAACTGTCCTGACATTAATTAATTAATTAATTAATTAAAACAAAACAATAGTAAGCCAAACTCAGAACAGCAGAAAGAGAGGAAGTGGGGAGGAGGACTTACCACCAACAATCCCTGAACTGGTAAGGGGGAAACCCTCAGAAAGGGGGATTCTAATTCCAGGAGAGTCTAGCTCCTGACTTCTGCCCTCCAAAATAGGGAGCCAGACACCCCCAGGCAGAAGCTCCCATTGACAGGGGACGAGGACAGGCCAGATGTCTTTTATTTGACCCAAGCCTTCATGGGTCTGTCTCCCTGCCTGTAAATGGGGGTCTCCCACCATGAACTCCCTGTACTGATGGAGTCTCACAGTGAAGGGAGCATGTGCCATAGGAGAGAACAGGAAGTATGTCAGCATAGTGACAGACCTCAGTTTCCCCAATTGAAAAATGGCTGAAGGACCCTTACTTACTCCTTTCCTTCCCTCATCTCTCCTCACATCAACAGTGGTGCTTTCAAAGTCCCAGTGAAACTGTGGGACCCTGTGAACCCTATCTCAGGCAAGGAAACAGGCTCAGAGAAGGGGATCCACTTGCCCTGGGAGTACAACAGTGGATCTGAGGCTGCAAGAAATTCCCACCACAACCACAAAGAAGACCCGTCCCCACTCATTTATGAGCCCTGCAACTGGAAGCATGCTCAGCTCACTTGATGTCCTCCTGAGTCCCCTCTCCCCCTCCCCCGACATCCCCCACACACACACACACACTCCTGGGCCTCCACACCCAGGTAGGGATTTGTCATGCCCTCTCAGCTCTGCTAAACAAGCAAAACTATGTGAGTCAGCAGAGAACAGGCCACCAGATCAAGTCACAGGGGGTTCCCCTGATGCCAATCAGAGCTGTGGTTCCCTTCAAATAACAGCCAAGTCATCGGCCTTCTCTCCCTGGACACCTTCCCAGATTGACCCCACCAAGCTGTGATGTCCAGGGACCACCAACACTGGAGATGTCTTTAGCATCCTGTATCCCCCAAACCTGTGAGAAGCCATGCTGCAGGAGACTGTGCCCTCTGAGAATGAGCACAGCCAGGACCGATGGGGACATGCAGGTTCTGGATGCTCCCCTTACACAGCACAAATCTGGGTTTCCAGGCAGATTGCTGGCTCCCGCTTCCTGTGGGATTTGCCCATGTCTCTCTCAGCCTGAGTCTTGTTTGGCTCTGGGTCCTTAAGACCACACAGTAGGGAAGAATAACTGAGCACAGGTCGTTATTCTTGGTGGAGACCCCAGCAAGAACCCACAGTCAAGTTCTAGGTTCACAGTGGTGATGTGGGGACCCAGAGAAGCAGAAGAGTTAGTGAGAGACAAGAGATCTCAGGGCCAGCCTGTTGGAAAAGTGATCACACTGAGCACCAAGCTCTGGTTCAATCTGGCCATGAACTCATCCCTGGATGGGCAGGGACAGCAACATCTAACAAGGATACGGTCCACACTTGTGAATTTAGGGACCTGCAATTTTCCCTCTGGCTTGGAGCCAGGTTCATTCCAGCCGCTCTGACTCTGGAGGGAGACAAGGGTCTGGGCTCCTGACAATTGTCACTATCCCTCAGGCTGGGGACAAAAGGGCAGTAGAGTAAACATTTAGTCCCAGAACTCGGGAGGCAGAGGCAGGCAGGTCTGTGTGAATTCCAGGGCAGCTTGGTCTACATGGCGAGCTCTAGTCTAGCTCGCCTTAAGTGTGGGGTCACATCTGTACAGAGGGCAGGTCCCCTGGCCCTTCGGGGAGAACCCCTGTGGTTGGGAATAGGAGTTACTGCGTCACCCACCAACTCTGGGCCAGACCCGGCTGTGGACTCCCCAGGGAGGCAGGGCCAAAGTCCAGGGCCCTATCACCCGCCAGGCTGTGGCGGGGATGGCCAACCCTTACCCAGTCTCGCGGATGGCGTTGGTGAGGTTAGCCCAGGCCACCGCATCGGGGTGGAAGCCGTACTCCAGGCGCAGCTGGCCCGAAGCGGCGTCCAGCAGCAGCGAGCGGGTGCGGGAGGCCGGCGGCTCGGGGTTTTGGCGCCGCCAGCCGGGCCCGAGGGTGGGGAGAGCACCCGCCAGGCCGCTCAGCAATAGCCCGGCCAGCGAGGCCAGCGCCAGAGCCCGCCGCAGCGCCCGGGCCGCCCGGCCACCATGGGTCCGGTCCATGGGGGCCGCCATCCCGAGCCGCAGCCGGGCCACGTGACTGTGTCTCGAGGGGCGGGGTCAGGGCGGAGTCAGGGCGGGGTCTGCGTTTGGGCTTCCGGGGTGGGCGGGGTCTGTGGCCCGACAGGGGCGGGGCCTGCCTTAAAGAGCTCGAGCTCTCTGCGGAAAGCCGGCTCAGCATCCTTCCCTTGGCAGGAATTAGTATGTTCTTTTTCTCTCTTGTGTTTGTTTGTTTGTTTGTTTGTTTGCTTGCTTGCTTGCTTGTTTTTGTTTGTTTTAAAATTATCCTTCCTCTTCCTCACCTTTTTAAAATTTTTACTATTTTTAGATTTATTTCTTTTATTTTATGTGTATGAGTGTTGTGCCCACATGTGTGTATATGTGCATCATGTGAGTGCCCATCAGCCTCAAAGGTCAGAAGGGGCCATAGGATCCCCTAGCATTATGATCCTTGTGAGCCACCATATGGATGCTGGGAACTGAACCCAGGTCCTCCTTAGAGTAACAAATAATCTTAACACCCATGTGTGCATGTGTGTTTGAGGATGTGGACACAGGTGGAGGCCAGAAAAGAGTGCTGCATTCCCTGAGACTCTGTTGTGAACCGCCTGAATGTGGGTGCTGGGATTCGAACTCAAGTCCTCTGCAAGACCATCGAACGCTCTTTACTGCTGAGCCATCTCCCAGCCTGCAACTTGTTTTTTCTATTTGTCTGTTCATGAATGAAGTATTCTAAAGTTACCCAGGCTAGCCTAGGACCCTGTCTCAAAATAATTTTTTTAAAAGCTGGGTGTTGGAGTACCTATTCCTGTGCTCTTGAAGATTATAAAACCCAGCTGGGACAAAGAGTGAGAATCTGTCTCAAAAAATAACACGAAGGGGGGTGGTGATTGGCATTTCAGGGCTGTTCAGACCTCAGCCTGCAGCGCCAGACCCCAGAAGCCAAGGGCTTGAGCATACAAGCAGCCCTCACCTCAGATCAACAACTTTGGTCTAGTCACTGACCAACTTTGCCTCTGGCCAACCAATGACAAATTCCGTGGGTTCACGTGTACAAAGTGACTCACGCTTACGATTCTAGCACTGAGGATGGCTGAGGCAGGAGGATTGCAAGATGTCCAGACCAGCCTGGACTGAAGTGTAAGGCCTTGTCCCCATACCTAAAAGGAACTCACTATGTCCTTCTATCCCTACTCTGAGCCATAAATTTCTAGACTATTTCACAGGACAGGGAAGGTGGTTTCTGAAGGACATATTTAAAGCCCAGCAGTCACTGGGCTGAGGCAGGAGGATCACCAGCTTGAGACTTAACCTGGACTAAATAGTAAGACCTCATCGTTAAAAAAAAAAAAATTTTTTTTGAATCAGCGGTTTGCCTGCATGTGTGTGTGAACACCAGGTCTCAGCTCTCTTGAAACTGGAGTCACAGATGGTTGTGAGCCCCTGTTGGGTGCTGGGAATTGACCCCAGGTCCTCTGCAAGAGCAGCCATCGCTGTTAACTGCTGAGCAATCTCTCCGAACGAGACCCATCTTTTTTTTTTTTTTTTTTTTGGTTCTTTTTTTCGGAGCTGGGGACCGAACCCAGGGCCTTGTGCTTCCTAGGCAAGCGCTCTACCACTGAGCTAAATCCCCAACCCCTAGACCCATCTTTAAAGAAGAGAAAAATTTAAGGTCCCGGGCTGGAGAGATGGCTCAGCGGTTAAGAGCACTGGCTGCTCTTCCAGAGGTCCTGAGTTCAATTCCCAGTGACCACATGGTGGCTCACAACCATCTGTAATGGGATTCTATGCCCCACTTCTGGTGTGTCTGAAGACAGCTACAATGTATCCTATACCTGAAATAAATAAAAAATAAATAAATAAATAAATAGGTCTTTAAAAAATTTTTAAAGCATGCTTGTAAACCCATCACTCTAGAGGCAGAGGCAGAAGAGCAAGAGTTCAAAGTTAGCCTCAGTTACACACTAAATTAAAGGACATGGGGGGGGGGGGCAATGGACCTTACCTAAAAACATAAACACAATATACAAAAGGCTGATCTAAAACCATGTAACTGCCTGCTTACCCTAGAGGTATTCCCCTGGCATTCCCTGGCATAAATCCGAGTCGCTGCTTATAGATTGTCTATATGCAGATGAGGGCAGGCACAAGATAAGGCAAGGCCTGTGATTGGGCAGTGAAAAAGTAAGGCAGGCACAGAGTTTTGGAGAGAAGAGAGAAGGAGGGAAGAAGAACCGAGATGGAGGCAGAGAAGGACGACCCAGATCTGTGTGGCCTTAAAGGGCCACAGGTAGCTATGACTATTATATAAGGGATGGATTTTTATAGGATAATTTGTCTTATCTAGGTGGGCAGTTTATATCGATATTATTTGGCTCTGAGTTTATTGTGTGGACGTTTTGTGGAGTGAGAATTTACTGGTATAAATCTAAATCTGCTTGATAAATACAAGCTCATTGAGTTTTGATTTTAACCGGTTACTGGGGGTTGTGACAATAACCACAGGGGGCGGATGCTGGGAATATGAGCAGAGTCCGAGGCAAGAGAGCCCCAAGATAGGCGATCTGTGTATGGAATTGGTGTGGCAGCCACCCGTCTTGGTAACTAGATGGATGTCGAGATCACTGCAGGGCCCAGAGAGTTGCCGGTGGCAACGTGGGATGGAAATTGGGAACTTAGCGAGTCAGGTGGAGACATTTTGCCGATTGAGATGAAAATATCCCGCAGATGCCATGTGTACATGTGTACATGCCTACAGTACCTGCAATAGCAATGGGTTGGTGTCTCATTCCTTTTAATTTTATTATTGACCACTACAGCTGCTGTCATTTGTTAATCCCTTACTGCAAAGACTTTCTGTCACCAAGTCCCTATCAGGCTCGGGAAACTGAGGCCCAAGCAGGTAAAACGAGTTCTAGTCACAAAACTAGAACTTTCAGGACAGGGAGTCCAACGGTTCAGAAACACCATGAACACTGCCCTTCCCAGCCACCAGGGGGCACACACAACCACAGCCAAGCTTGACTTTTCCCGCCTCCCTCTAAAAGGCTGGCTCTGGCTGGAGGGGGAGGAGTCTGCCTTGAGTTCCAATCCTCTCTCACTGAGGCCCTTGGCCACAGGTGATGTCTGGATCCGAGCCTTGCTGAACTCACTTCTGCAGCGGATTCAAGGAGCACAGCCTAACCTACAGGAAAGAAACCAGACACTAGGCACACCAGAGAGGCAAAACACGGGTGTATGATCGCTAAGGATGATACACATAGAGTGAACGCACAGGCGCGCGCGTGTGAACACACACACACACACACACACACACACACACTCGCGGACACGGGTCCATGCTATTCCCCAGCCTGGGGGCTGCATAAGCATGTTGCAATAGTCTAACCCAGTGATTCTCAAGCCTTTTGAGAAATTCCTCATGTTGTGGTGACCCCCCAAACCTTATGCAAATATCAGATATGGTACGTGACCCCTGTGAAATAGCCATTCAGCCTCCACAAAGGGGTCACGGCCCGCGGATTGAGAACCACTGCTCTAAAGCCACTACACAGGGGAATGCATCCGTAAGAACCTGACCCCAGCACCTATGTAACAAGCTAAGCACAGTCTTCCACGTGCTATAATCTCAACGCAGAAGGAGGCAGAGACAAGAAGGTCGCAGAGGCTCACCAGCCAGCCAGCCTTGCTGAACGAATGTCCCCCTCAGGCTCAGTAAGATCCTCTCTCAAAAAATAAGGTGGGGCCAGACATACTGGCTCTCTGTGAGTTCCAGGCCAGCTAGAGCAACTACTAATAATATTGACATAATGTATACATAATATAATATATTTATATGAGATAATATATATTTGTACCGGCTAGTTTTGTGTGTCAACTTGACACAAGCTGGAGTTATCACAGAAAAGGAGCCTCAGTTGAGGAAATGCCTTCAGGAGACCCAGCTGTAAGGCATTTTCTCAACTAGTGGTCAAGGGGGGAGGACCCAGCCCATTGTGGGTGGAGCCATCTCTTGGCTTATAGTCTTGGGTTCTGTAAGAAAGCAAGCTGAGCAAGCCAGGGGAAGCAAGCCAGTAAGTAACATCCCTCCATGGCCTCTGCATCAGCTCCTGTTCCCTGACCTGCTTGAGTTCTAGTCCTGACTTCCTTTGGTGATGAACAGCAATGTGGAAGTGTGAGCTGAATAAACCCTTTCCTCCCCAACTTGCTTCTTGGTCACGATGTTTGTGCAGAATAGAAACCCTGACTAACACAATATTTATAATATACAAATACATTTTAATATAAATCATATAATATAATATTTGTATAATATATAATAGAAATATTATTAAGGTGGAGAATAATTGAGAAAGATATGTAATCTTAACCTTTGGTCTCTACAGGTTAACTTGGGCATTAGCATATGCTTAGCAGCTTGAGGCCCTGAGTCCCACTGGAGCTAGAGAAATGGCTCAGTGGTGGTTAAGAGCACTGACTGCTCTTCCAGAGGTCCTGAGTTCAATTCCCAGCAACCACAAGGTGGCTCACAACCATCTGTAATGGGATGCAATGCCCTCTTCTGGTGCGTCTGAAGACAGCTACAGTGTACTCACATTAAATAAATTAAATACATTAAAAAAAAGAAAAAGAGCCTGAGTGCTCAGGGTTTATATTTTATTAAATGAATGGGGTTACATTTTTACTTTTTGTTACATGTATAGTTGTGTGTGTGTGTGTGTGTGTGTGTGTGTGTGTGTGTGTGTGTGTTTAATGTTTTTGTTTGTTTCAGGCAGGGTCTCACTTACAACCTTGGACAGCTTGGAACTCACTTTCTTTGCACACCAGCCTGCCCTAGAGCCCACGGCAATCCTCCTACCTCTACGTCCCAAGCTCTGGAATGAGAGGTGTGTATCGCCATGCCTGGCTGTTGTACAGCTTTAATGTCGTTGTTGAAGCAGCGTCCATAGGTGAGCTCCCACCCAATTCCCGGTGCCGAGCACTTGGCTTGCTTCCGGTTACTGCACAAGTGGGCTGTGTGGACTGCTGCAGCCAGCGCTTTTCTTCAGAGTCATGCCCAACTTCTCTCGCTGTTGCTCCAAAGAAGCTGAGTTACATGGGCGAGGCAAAGGATACATGAATTTTCAGGCCCTGGTGATCCACAGGACCATTTTCAACAGTTTCCTGAAAGGATATTCCAGCTGAGGGGTACCCAACAGCCAGGCAGGGCCCCAGAGAAACTTCTCTTGCATAACGCTAACTGCTACTTCTTCAGCTGCAAGACAGTAACGAGTTTCTGACTCTGGGTGGATTTAACCACATGCCCTGTGACTCTGCCCAGGGAGGCTAGCTTCATTGAGAAGGGTACTAGTTAAGGTGAGGGCATCATTGAGAAGGGTACTAGTTAAGGTGAGGGCATCATTGAGAAGGGTACTAGTTAAGGTGAGGGCATCATTGAGAAGGGTACTAGTTAAGGCAAAGGCATCATTGAGAAAGTTACTGGTTAAGGCAAAGGCATCATTGAGAAGGGTACTAGTTAAGGTAAGGCATCATTAAAAAGGGTACTAGTTAAGGTGAGGACATCATTGAGAAAGTTACTGGTTAAGGTAAGGCATCATTGAGAAGGGTACTGGTTAAGGTGAGGCATCATTGAGAAGGGTACTAGTTAAGGTAAGGACATCATTTGAGGGCATCATTGAGAAGGGTACTGGTTAAGGTGAGGGCATCATTGAGAAGGGTACTGGTTAAGGTGAGGGCATCATTGAGAAGGATACTAGTTAAAGGGAGGGCATCATTGAGAAGGGTACTAGTTAAGGTGAGGTTCATGAATGTTTAAGGAACCTGTTGGTCTCAAGGCCTCCTCTTAGAGTGAGATAGAAAGTCCCATTTCTCTTTCCCCCTACCACTTCTGCTAGAACTGTCCCCAGGTTCTTGCACTATGTCCCAGCTGCCGACCACACCCTGACCTCTGAAACCAGTGGACATGCTAAGTTGAGGGGCAGATTTGGCCTTACCTGTCTGTGAATGAGGGTGTCAAGCCCGGAGAGGAAGGCATGGTTGCTGTCCAGACAGGCATTTCATCTCCCTGATCGGCTGTTTGCTCCCCTCCTGCAGGGCTCACACACACAAGTGTTGTAGGCCCCCAGCCAATAGCTGCAGTTTGCTTTGTTTGCTTGGGTTTGTTTTTTTTTTTTTTCCTTAAGATTTATTTAGTTGTTATGTATATGAGTACACTGTCTTCAGACACACCAGAAGAGGGCATCGGATCCCATTGCAGATGGTTGTGAGCCACCATGTGGTTGCCAGGAATTGAACTCAGGACCTCTGGAAGAGCAGTCAGTGCTCTAACCACTCTGCCATCTCTCCAGCCCCCTGGTTGTTGTTTGAAACAAGGTCTCTCTGCATAACCCTGGCTGTCCTGGAAGTCCCTCTGTAGACCAGGCTGGACTTGATCTCAGAGATGCACCTGCCTTTTGCCTCTAAGGCTTGCAGATGCCTCTTCTGCCAGCACCACCACCACCATCCAGCTTTGCTTTTTTTTTTTTTTTTTCCATGTGGTGAGATTTAATGGGGGAATGAGACAAGAGGAAGGGGCAAGAAAAAGAAGAGAAAAAGAGAGCCCAGCTTTGTTTTGAAGGGTTTTTGTTGTTGTTGTTGTTTTTTTTTTTTTTTTTTTTTTTTGAGATGGAATCTTTTGTAGCCCAGGCTGCCCTTGAATTTACTCAGTAGCCAAGGTTAACCTAGACCTCCTTGTAATGGGATTAATTGGTTGTCAACCTGACTATATCTCTAATGAACTACAATCCAGAATTAGAGGGCTCACCTGTGATCCCGATCTTGAGGCTGGATGACACAAGTTTCTGATTCGGATCTTGGCATGGAGATCTTGAGGCCTAGTGGCTGTGAAAAGCTTAGGCCCAGGCAAGGTAGTACATGCCTTTAATCCCAGGAGACTGAGACAAGGAGATCTCTGAGTTTAAGGTCAGCATGGGACAAAGCAAGTCCCAGATCCCAGGTAGTGGTACACACCTTTAATCTGGGCCACACCTTCTGCTGGAGGCCTACACAAGGACATTGGAAGAAGGAAGCTTCTCTCTTCTTTGCCCCCTTGCATTTACTTGCCAGCACATCTGTTGGAACCTCCCTCTACAGAAGACCAGCTGACACAACCAGCCGCATGGGACTGAGCAACTACTAGATTTTCAGACTTCTAATTCACAGCTGACCATTGTTGGGGAGGTCAACACAACAAATTCCCTTAATGTAGAGACATTCCATACAGTCTGTGACTCTAGACAATGCTGACTAATAGACATCCCAATCCTCTGCTGAGCTCTGAGATTACAGGTGAGCCCTAGCACACCAGGCTTGTGAAAGACTGGGGATGGAACCCAGGGCTTCAGAGATGCTGGTCAAATAAGCTACAGGCCAGCCCAGCTTTTGTTGATTTGGGGTTAGTTCATAAGGGACTGGGGACAGGAGCCACATACCAGCACATACCTGTGATCCAAGTACTCAGGAAAGGCAGGGGGATCAGGGATCCAAGGCAGTCTGGGCTATGTAGCGAAACCTTGCCTCCAAAAAGAGACCGAAGACAGGACAAGACCGCCTATGGTGCCACAGGTAGTCATCCACTCCATGGGACTTGGGGGCTTTCCCTTCCTGACACGCAATATAGCCCCGTTCTGTTCCTCACAAAAGCCCCTGCCGAGGACTTCTGTGGACCAAAACACAGTGGCAGCTGATGCTTCCCAAATAAGGTCACATCGGAATCTTAGGTCTCACATTCCCTGGTCGAGTCAGGGGCTGTTTCCTCTCCACAGTGGCTATGAAGGAAGTGCCACCACTCTGTACTCTTAACTTCTGCCACAAATTCCCAGAAGGGGGTATAGCTCCCCCTTGCTCTCCAGTCCCTGGTGCTGACCCCCCTTGAGGTATCACGTGAACACACATCTATGCTTGTGTGGCCTTGTGCTGGGGAAGCTAGGCAAAGAGGAGTATACGGAGAGCGTCCCTGAGGCTATGCAGAGAAAGGCAAATGTCTGAGCATCTGGAGGAGCAGGCAGAAGAGCTTGGGCTAGAACCTTTACACAGAGTCTCTCAAAATCACGCCTTTCATATGCTCAGATATATATTAAGATGCTGGTGGATTAGATCTGTGACTTTGGGGGTGGTTGTTATGTAGCAATAGTTAACAGGTACATGTAGGAGTCTCCCCATGGAGGGGAGGAATTCGATACTGTTGCCTGCTCTTTGTGACATGTGACACACTGACGTTGGTCCTTGTACACTCGAGAATTGTGGTAATGATGGTGTGGCTTGGTGCTACACACCTTTAATCCTTGTACTAGGGAGGCAGAGGAAGGCACATCTCTGTGAGCTTGGTCTTACATGGCTGGTTCTGGGACATCGAGGGCTTCATAGAGAGATCCCGTCTCAGAGCAAGCAAACAAAGAAACAGAAAAGAATAGTTGGTGCCGACAATGGGGGTTCTGGAGTTCTACTGCTCAACTTATTATTATTATTATTATTATTATTATTATTATTATTATTATTATTATTAAATTGTATTTGTCTTACATCCTGACCCCAGTTTCCCCTCCCTCCCACCTGTTCCGCTTACCATGCCAGATGTTGTAACACATGCGGCTTACTGAATACATTACATTTGTTAATTTGGTGTGTGTGTGTGTGTGTGTGTGTGTGTGTGTGAGTGTGTGCGCACATGCGTGCACACATGTGCCATGGTGCACGTGTGGAAGTCAGAGGACAACCTCCAGGAGTAAGAGCTCCATCCCTGTTGGGTTCCAGGGATCAAGCTCAGGTTGTGGGGCTTAGCGTCATTGCCCTCATTACACACTGAGCCATCCCTGCAGCCCCGGTGTGCTCTTTAATTAACTGTGATTCTGGGTACTAATCCTATGGCTGAGGTTACTCAGCAAGTGCCCACCAGTGCCATTGATTTTCCCACCTCGCCACATTTGCATTCTGGGAAATGGTCTTTCTAAAGCCTTGAACTGGAACCCGGGCAGGCTTTGAGTTTGTTTTTAATCTCACCAGCCTCCTGAGAGGCTGAAGTGGCAGGGCTATGCCGCTATCCATCTTGATGTTTGCTGTAGCTGGGGGTGCAGCTCAGTGGCTACGTGTGTGCCTAGCATCCAAAGGACGCTGTAGAGGGGAATGCTGAGAAACCTCACGAGGATCCTCAGGTCCTGGTGTTCCAGGCTCTACAGTCAGACTACTTGCAGGCAGCAGGAGGCCATTTTCACTGGGTGTATTTTCAAATCATCACCACCACCATCATTGTCACCCTCATCTTTATCACCATCATACTGAGAAAATGTCTTGCTGTGATGCTCAAACTGGCCTTAATATCACAATCTTCTTGCCTCTGCCTCCGGAGTCCCAGGATTACGGGCACACATCACCACATCCTGTTTCCCCTTACATTACTATAACTCTCACCCTTCCACCCATCCTCAGTAACGGAAGCTCCAAGCTTCACCTCCCTCAGACTTCTCTCGTGCCTCCTGAAATCTATAACCCACGTGCTTTCTGTATAGTTTTTGCCTGAAAGCAGAAGTGACTGGCTGGGGACAGAAAGCGGGTGGAGAATGAGGAAGACTTCAGGGGACAGTTCACACAGTCTCACTCTCGGCTGGGAGACTGCGTCTTTAAGAGCTGGGGCGGGGCGCGCCTTAAGGGCGTGTTCTAGGCGGGGATAGAGAGACCTGGGCGTGGCTCGACTGGTAAGTGGGCGGGGCGGGGTTTGTGGGGGCGTGGCCCGGCAGCTGCGGGCCGGGACTCTAAGGGCGGAAGGTTGTGGCGCTGGCTGTCCTAGCTAGAGGAAGACTCCAGGCTCTCGTACCCAGGCCCCACCCGAGGTAAGAGGAGCTTCGCAGCCCGAGCACCCGTCACCCCAACTTCAGCTTCTCAAGCCGAGTTCCAGCTGGGACCCCAGATCAGAAAGCGCTGCCCGGTTCCCATCCCCATCCCTTGCCATCAAGTCTACACACAGGTGTCCACAACCCGGAGGCGCTCAGTTAGTGCTTACTTGGAAATGAGTGACTTGTGTTGGGGACGCGGTGTCTGGCTGCCCCTTGGGTGAGCGCTCGAGTCCATTTCACAGATGCGGACCCAGAGGGCATAAGCCCAGCCTTCCCCAAACAGAAAATGCAGAGAGGGAACTGGAGGGCTGAGTGTTTTTCCACTCCACATCCGTGCCAAGTGAAGTAGCTAGAAAAAGGAGGGAAGAGACTCATTCCCTGTCAACAGGTGAGGAAGCGGCTGGGTTCCCTTCCTCCTCTGGGGTCACATCTTGTCCTTTTCCCTCCTTCCCCCGGTGGTGGCGATTTAGAAATGGTTGGGCAAAGAACCACACCCCCTCAAAAAAAACAAAAAACAGCTCTAATGGCCTTTGCCTCCCCGATTGCAAAAAATCAAATGCACAAAACGTTTGAGGCAGCTTGCCTGAGACGTGGAGCCAGTTTTCTGCTTGGATAGAAAAATAAAACTCTTTCCTCCTGTCTAGAGGAAGTGAGTTATTCCTACTGCAGCCCCACCCCCGCCTCTGCTGGTCCTAGTTTAGGTGGCTTTGAGCAACTCACTTCCCTCTGGGCCTCGATTTCCCCATCCAAGAACTGTTGGCTTTGTGGCTTTCTTCCTTGCCACACGACTTGGGGAGCCTGGTGAACTTTTATCCTCATTCAGCAATGTGTGGCGCTTTAGCTGACAGTCAGGAATTAGTCACTTCCTGGTGCCTCCGTTTCCCCATGGAAGGATACACCAACAGGTTGTTGAGGTTGTGAGGCACCAGCCTCTTTGGTCACAGCCAAGTCCAACCTCAGCCACTGAGGAGGCTGAGGCAAAAGAAATAGGCGCTCAAGGTCAGCCTGGCAGACTTTCGAGATCCTGCCTCAAAATAAGAAGTAGGAAGAGGGCTAGAACCAGGCCGTGGTTCAAATTTATAATCCCAACGCTTCCAAACCAGAAGCAAGAGGACTGTCACTAGCTCAAGGGCAGCCTGGGCTACCTAGTGAATTCCAGGCTAGCCTGTCTCAAAAAAAAAAAAAAATCATCAAGGCTGGAGATTATAGCTCAATGGTAGTAGAGTGCTTGGCAAGCGTATGTAAGTCCCCGAGGTCCATCTTTGATGTCACCCAAAAAGAAAAAATAACAACAACAACAAAAACCTTGAAAATCTGAGTTCCTAGTTCTTGCGACTGAACTCCTACTTCTCATACTGATGTCATTCAGCTGTTTGGCTCGCTCCCTAAGCCTCTTGCAAACCTCTTGAAGGGCAGGTCCAGGGAGACCCCTAGGGGGTGAGTGGTGGTGGGGAGCACTCCGGAACAGGAAGCATGTGATGCCGGCCCAGGAGGGAAGTGCTGCTTGGGAAAGGGGCTTCCATATGGGTAGGATAGGGACTTGGCTTTGCAGGAAAAGGTCCCTGGGCTCCTCCTCCTGAGGCCTGCAGTGATAGAATCCCCTCCTCTTACCCCACCCTGCAGGCACTGGAGTGGCCAACCCGCGGAAACTCAAGTGAGCAGAGGGCGCTGGTCAGGCCCCAAGGGGCCCATGGCAGGCAGATGGCTGGATCCGCTCTGGGCGCCTGGCTTCCTCTGTGTGGCTCTGATACTGGAGACGGCATCTGGGGCCGGAGATCTATCCACAAAAGCACATGGACACATCCAGTTTTCAGCCAGAGGTGTCAACCAGACTGCCATGGCAGACGTGAGTACCCTGGCAGGACAGGAAGGTGGGTCTGGTGGGGGCGTGTCTGTTCTGTTCCCAGCTAATCATCATGTGACCCTGATCTACAGGAGCTCAGTTGGCCCCGCTGAGAGATAAAGGTAGAGATTTCAGAGAACAGTGAGCTATGTAGCCATTAACACTGTGTGGGAAGGCTGTGATTGTCTGCAGTGGTCGGTGGACAGTGACAAACTCGTTCAGTGACCCAGTCATCTTGGAGACAGGCTTTAAAGGAAGAGAGGGTGCCTCTTTCAGGGGCAGACATGTGAGGGAAAGGCCAGGAACAAGTGCAAAGGCCCTGTGGCAGATTCTATCTTAGTATGCTCCCAGACAGCAAAGAGGCCGGAAGGGCTGATCAGTATGTAGAAGGTTAAATCAGGTGGGTGGAGAAGTAATTTTGGCTTGATTTTAAAAGGACCGGGGCTGAGGGAGGGTGAGAATCAGGAGCCAGAGGAGGATTTTAAGCAGAGGGATAGTCAAAGTCTGATTTACGGAATTCCCCCCTGGCTGCTTTGGAGAGGCTGGCTTGAAAGCAGAGAGGATGGTCACTCAGAGACCAGTGAAGGGACGGGAGAGCCCCGGCCGCCTCCAGGCTGGGAGCCTGGGAACATGATGGTTGGGTTTGGAGTAGTGCTGGAGACACAGGAAGAGGGATACGCAGACGGATGGGGGGGGGGGAGCAGGCAGAGGTGAGGATGACGTGGTTGCCATGGTCCAGCCTGATTATCTGAGGGTGTCCTAGTGGTTGGGGGTCCCTGGGGGAGGAGTGGTGGGCTAGACAAAGGCAGATAGACAGGGAGTAGAGGAGGCCACGGTGCATCCCAAGGCACCTAGGATCTCTACCTGTGCTTTCTTTCTTTTTTTTTTTCTGTGTGTGTGTGTGTGTGTGTGTGTGTGTGTGTGTGTGTGTTATATGTGTATGTATATGTGAGAGATGTGTAGTGTGCTTTTATATATACATATATGCACGCATGTTTGCATATGCAGAGGTTTGCACGTGGCCACGTGGCAGGTGCACATGAACAACATATTCATGAGCACGTGGAAGCCTGCAGTTGATATCAAGATGGCTCATTCTTCTGCTGTGCTCACTGAGGTAGGCTCTCTCCGTCAAACCCAGAGCTCACCAATACGGCCGTGCTAGCTGGTTAGCCACCTTGGGCTGTGGAATCCCCTCTTCCTTCTGAGGCTGGGATTACAGGTGACCTCACACCCACCCAGCATTTACATGGTTTCTGGGGGGCATCCACACTCCAGGCCTCACGGGTTCAGGGTGAGCAGCTCTAACCACTGAGCAATCCTCCCGGCCCTTTCTTTTGTTCATCCAAGACAGGCTTTCACGTTTGTCGGGCTGACTGGAACTCAACAACATAGTAGAGAATAACCCCAAACTGATCCTCCAGCCTTCAGCTCCTGAGGGCTGGGTTGACAGGCAGGTGTCACCATGCCTGGTTGCATTATGTGGATCCGTGGGTAGAGTGCAGGGCCTCGAGCATGCTAAGGCATGTAATCCTACCCACTGAGTCGTGCCGAGGCACATGTGTTTTCTGTGTCAGAAATCACAGGCCCCAGCCACCTGCTCTGAGAGCCCTGTCACCTACACCAAATTTACAGGCAGGGGTGTCTTCATCCCGCCCTCGGAGAAGGTAATTGGGGGATAGAGCCCATTTTATAGATGGGTGGGAAGTGTGCAGTTACCGACTTATAAACTTGGTTGCTACTTCCCTGACTCTGAGGGTCAAGGATGTGAAGTTGGCTGTGAGTGAAGTGGCCCCGTGGATCCCTTGTGACAAACCAAACCTTCCTCTTGAGGACATCGGGCCCCAGGACAGATTCCATCAACATCCATTGCTGGACACTTGACCCTCTGCCTGGGTCCTGAGGGCCACCACCCTCAGTGTATGCTACCGTGCAGCCTCTGCTCTTGTTTTTGTCTTGTTTTTGTTCTTAAACAAGAACTTGGTGCTGTAGCCCGAGCTACCCAGGCTGCGTAAACTCAAAAATTTAATGTTTACTGTTTAAGCCTTCTGAGTACATGAGCTACTATGCTGGTGTGTGTTTGCGTGTGTTTGCGTGTGTGTATTTTAGACAGGCTCTCAATATGCAGACAGGCTGCCCTGCAACTTTGCTTCCTGAGTACTGGGACTAAGCTGTTTGTGCCACCACACCTAGAAGGGTAACTGATGTTTATTGAGCCTCTACTGTGTGCAGGAATTGGACTTACGGAGCCATCCCCCTGTGGCTTCCACTGCTCTGGATACAGGCCAAGAAATAAATCGAAGAAATAACAAAGTAAAAAAGAAGAATGTGGGTGTGGTGTGAGATCCGGGAAGCCAGCTGTTTCGCCTCAGGCTGTCAGGGAAGGGCTTTGCGTGCTGAGTGTTTCATTTTCCTTTCTTTATTCTTGGGTTTTGGAGACAGGGTTTTTCTGTGTAGCTCTGACTGTCCTGGGATTCTCCAGGCTGGCCTCGAACTTTGGGACCAGTTTGTCTCTGCCTCCTGAGTGCTGGATCAAAGGCGTGTCGTGATGTTTTCATTGAGGCCTGCTCGGTAGGTGCAGAGGCCCTGGCGTAGGGGCAAAGTGATATTTTCACTTACTGAGGGAGGTCCCCATGACTGGAATACTATGCAAAAGGAGAAAGGGGGAGACCCCGGTCAAAGGCAGGTGGCTCAGCCCAGGAATTTCAAACCGTTATAGTACCTTCTTTTTTTTTTTAATCTTTACATTTATCTGTGTGTGTGTACCTCTGTGTGTGTGTGTGTGTGTGTGTGTGTGTGTGTGTGTGTGTGCATGTGTAGGCATGCCATAGCAGGCTTGTGGAGGTCAGAGTTCAATGCACAAGAATCTCTTCTCTCTTATGTGGGTTCTGGGGATTGAACCCAGGCCATTAGGTATTCCCTGTTGATGCATGGGGAGGGGGATTGCTACAAGCCCCAAACAACACAGCTCCTGGTTGTGGAGGTGCACTTGGAACCTGGAGGCTCAAAGGTCAGGAATTCAAGGCCAGCTTGGGCTACATGAGACCCTGCCTCAACACAATAAGATTGGCAAATGCCCAGGTTACCTCTGGTTCTGGGGCTCTGCCTGGCATGGGTGGGGCTCGGTCCTGAGATGACACCCGTGGTTGTCTCACCTTGCTAGTCTCTAGGAATTGTACCGTGCTGGATCCGGGTCCTTCTGTTTCCCCTGTGGTCTCTCTCACTTTGCCTGCCTTGGTTCTGACCCTCCTGCTACTCTCTCAGGAAGATCTTGGGGGCCACCAGCTAATCTCAGAGAACACTATCCTCAGATAACCATGACCACAGTCCTCAATCAGCACACAGGTTCACATCACACAGCACACAGGACTGAACACTATTTGGGCCACCATTTCTATAAGCACAGTTACTGAGTAGTCTGTCTGTCTGTTGTTTGTCTATCTGTGTCTATGTAGCTCTGCCTATATGCAGTTCTGACTGTCTGTCTATCTGTCTGTGTCTCTTCAGGTACCTGCGCTGGCACTTTGGGGACATCTCAGCACACAAAAGAGTCAGGCCTGCTGCTGACAGAGAATAAGGGGATCAAAGGTTCCTGACTTCCTAGTTCATTGATTGGCCTCTTTCTCTGACAGCCTCATCCCTCTTGGGTGCAGAGGGAGGGCAGGGGAGGACACAGGGAACAAATGGCAGTAAGGTGACAGTGGCCAGAGCACTTTGAGTGAAGAAGAAAACAGAGTTCAGAGACAGTCACCGTGTGCAGAGATCACACAGCTGGACACTCAGGGGCTCCTGACCGCCCAGATTTTGCTGTCCTTCACTGGATAGAGGGAGACACTGTGGTCCCAAGCCACACCCGATTTGCCACTTGTCTGGCTCTGTGGGTTCAGAGTTATGGGAGGTTGTTTTTGCTGTAGAACTTGGATGTCTTTCAGGAGGACATGTGACTTCCCAGAAGTCCAAGCGGCCCCGTGTGTTTAGCATTTCTGCAATGTGTGTGGTTCCCAGGCATGGAACTGGCTGTCCATGCCTAACCCCCGAGCCCAGTGTCCTCTGAGTTCTCCTGAGCTGAAGTGGAGCCTCAGGGAAGAGGGTGGCGGGGGTTGTGGGAAAGTGGATGGGTCCCCTGGGCCAGACCCAGAGCACTGCCGGACTGGTCCTGTGCTACCTAGTGCATGCTGGGAGAGGGCTGGCCTGGGGCAGGGGGAGGGATATCCAGCTCAGGCAGGGGCTGGGCAGTCAGGCCATGTGACAGGAGGCCACTGTTAGAGGACTTGCCTTGCTGACTCATTCCAGTGTCTCTGGGACACTGAGAGTGTCCCACATGTCATTGTCCTGTGTTCATGTTCGTGTGTGTGTGTGTGTGTGTGTGTGTGTGTGTGTGTGTGTGTGTGTGTGTGTTTTCCTTAGGCTTAGGCTAACCCTGAGGAAGGAGAGGAGGGCTCTCTGTAGCTGGCCCAAGCCAGGCAAAGCTGGGTGAAACACATCTGCTGGGTGGTTGCAGGGGTGCAGTGTCCCTTCCCCTCTCTGTGCCTCAGTTTCTCACTTATGAAGTAAAATCCATTGAACTATTTCCCAGGCTTCTTGTGTCCAAGGAAGGTGATGCCCCCCAGAGTGGCAGACCAAGCCTGTGAGCCCACAGTAGGGCTGCTTTCGGACCATGAACTGCTTATAGAGTGCTTTCACAGAGTGCTGTGGATGCACAAGGCCCTGGGTTCCCTCCCTAGCACTTCATAAACCATGGTAGTGTTTGCTTGGCATCCAAGTCCAGGGAGGCAGAAGAAGGAGGATCAGAGGTGCAAGGTCATCCCCAGCAAGTAGCACAGTCCAGGCCGACCCTATCCCCACAAAACTCTCCCAGCATGCCCCACTGGTGACAGGAGTGAGGTGCTGGCTCACTCCTGACTTCCTCCCCAGCGCTAGAGCTCCTGGGGTCACAGTGGCAGCCACTAGCCCCGCTTTTTTGGCTGTGTCCATTTCTAACCTCTGTCCTGTAATGACACCACACTCACCTCTTTAGCACACCTCATGCTGTGA
Source organism: Rattus norvegicus (assembly GCF_021556685.1). Taxonomy (NCBI): domain Eukaryota; kingdom Metazoa; phylum Chordata; class Mammalia; order Rodentia; family Muridae; genus Rattus; species Rattus norvegicus. Next base: position 43,089,679 of record NC_141545.1, on the reverse strand, counting down.
GACTCTCAGCTTCTAGAGGTCACTGCCCAGCTCAGGACTTTCACTTCTTGGGTTTTTCCCTGACAAAATATTCCGACTCATGCATCCAGTCATGTGCAAGGAAGTTCACTGTGGGTTAAGCAAGTCACCCCCTAAGGGGGAACCTCTGAGTCTCCTAGGGGTGAGAGAACAGAACACAGCCATTGTCATCTGAAAGACTACAGTGACGCATGGGGCAGAGGGGTGAACAGTAGCTTGCCGAGCCCTGGAATCCCACATGTGCACTTGGTGGCAGGTGGATCTCTGAGTCTGAGGCCAGCCTGGTCAACTTAGCAAGTTCCAGGACAGCTAAAGAGCCAGCAAAGAAGGGTCCTAGCAAGGAAGATAAGAGGGGTGGTGGAGGGGTTGGGGATTTAGCTCAGTGGTAGAGCGCTTGCCTAGCAAGCACAAGGCCCTGGGTTTGGTCCTCAGCTCCCGGAAAAAAAAAAAAAAAAAAGAAAAGAAAAGAAAGAGGGGAGGTGGAAACTACAGTGTCTGTCTGTCTGTCTGTCTGTCCTAATCCCAGCAGACTCTGCCCCATCTGGACCCTTCAAAGTTGCCTTAGTTTCCTCACAGTAGTTTGAAGCTCCTGACACTGCCTGGTGAACTTAGTCACTTTTCTCTACGAATACATGACATTCCATCCATCGGTAGTAAAGCTGTGCGTGCTTCAAAGTGGCAACGGTTCGATTGGAGGAAGAGGGAGACGGTGGGCGGGGCTGGGAACAGTCATCTTCATACGTTGTTTTTTAAACATGTGTATTTTTATTATTTTTAACTGTGTATTTGCGTGTGGGTGTGTACACAGGACGTGGGTGCCCTAGCAGGCCAGAGGTATCAGCATCCCCTGACAGATGCAAGCCACCAGATGTGTTAGTGCTGGGAGCCTATCCCTGCACCTCTGCTCTTAAATCACTGAGCCGTCGCTTCAGCCCTCACTGAGACGTCTCTTTAACCCCTATGGCTTTACTTTGGAGCAAACATGTCTTTGTGAATTACTGTGCTAACTTGGATCCATCACGTTTATGTGTCTGTTTATTTTATGCAAATGAAGGACATGAATATGGAGATCTGAGGCCGGCTTTTGGAGTCATTTCCACCACTTGGGACTTGGTGCTCAGCAAGCACCTTTACCTCTTGAGACGTCTTGCTGGCCCACAAGTTTAAATTGGGTGGAGTGGGTTAGGGACAGACTCATATTCAAGTGCTTACGTGGCTCCAATCCAGCACCCCCATGGCTCTGCCACCCATATCCCCTGCCTTCCCTCTCCACAGTGCCGAGCTGTGTGTAGCCTGAACACATCTGACCGCTGTGACTTTGTCAAGAGGAATCCCGACTGCCACAGCGAGGGGGGCTACCTGGACTACCTCAAGGGCATCTTCTGCTACTTCCCCCCCAACCTCCTCCCTCTGGCCATCACCCTCTATGTGAGTCTGTACCCTGGGACCTGGTGATGGGCATGTGTCTGCAGAAGGATGTAATTCTTGTCTCTCTCCTTTTCTGGTCCCCACCAGGTTTTCTGGCTCCTTTACCTCTTTCTGATCCTCGGAGTCACCGCAGCCAAGTTGTGAGTGTGGCCTGGCCTCGTGTCCATCTTCATCGATGGGAAAATGCAATCCCGAGAGCTGAGATGGCAGTGACACGCTTTGGGGAACTGATAGGGCAGGGGCCAGTCACTGTGGGCGTGCTTGTTGGTGGCTATAATTGGCCAAAGAGTCTCACGCATGTGTACATGTGGGCTTATGGCAGAGGGGCCTCTCGCGTGTATCCCTGCTTATGGCGACCAGAGGTCAATCTCAGTTGTTGGGAGTTTTGTTCGTTTGCTTTTCAAGTCAGGGTTGCTCTGTGTAGCCCTGGCTGTCCTGAAACTCTTTCTATAGATGAGGCTGGCCTTGAACTCAGAGATCTACCTGCCTCTGCCTCCTGAGTTCTGGGATTAAAGATGTGCTTGCTATGCTGTGGGGGTTGGGGTCATAGAAGTAGCCTTTGTGGGATTCTTTTTTCTTTTCTTTTCTTTTTTATTGGATATTGGATATTTTCTTTATTTCAAATGGTATCCCCTTTCCTGGTTTCCCCTCCAGCAACCCCCTATCTCATTTCCCACCTCCTGCTTCTATGAGGGTGCTCCTCCATCCACCCACTTTCTCCCGCCTCCCCGCCCTGGCATTCCCCTACACTGGGGCATTGAGCCTTCATAGGACTAAGGATCTCCTCCCATTGATGCCTGGCAAGGCATATATGCCTAGATCCTTAAGAAGAACACCCTCAAGGCTATCCAGAGACCGCCCCGCCTGGGCTACATATGCAGCTGGAACCATGGGTCCCTCCATGTGTACTCTTTGGTTGTGGTTTAGTCTCTGGGAGCTCTGGTTGGTTGATACTGTTGTTCTTCCTATGGGGTTGCAAACCCCTTCAGCTCCTTCAGTCCTTTCTCTGTCTCCTCCACTGGGGACCCCATTTTCAGTCCAATGGTTGGTTGCGAGCATCCGCCTCTGTATTAGTCAGGCTGTGGCAGGGCCCCTCAGGAGACGGCTCTATCAGGCTCCTGTCAGCGTGCACTTCTTGGCATCCGCAATAGTGTGGGTTTGGTGGCTGCATATGGGATGGATCCCCAGGTGGGGCCGTCTCTGGATGGCCTTGCAGGTGTTCTTAAGGATCTAGGCATTCTGTTTTTTGAGAAGGGGCCTCTCACTAGCCTGGCTCACTGACTGGTCTAGACTGACTGGCCAGTGAACCCCCGTTTCCCCACTACTAAAGATATGTCACCATGCCAAGCTCTTTCACGTGGGGTCCTGGGGATTGAACAGGACACTCTGGTTTACAAGGCAAACACTTGGACTGGCTGAATCGCCTCCCAGCAGACCCTGACAGCTGGCTCTTCCCCCCTCTAGCTTCTGCCCTAACTTGTCAGCCATCTCCACCAGCCTCAAGCTCTCCCACAACGTGGCAGTATCCTTTGATCCAGACCCCCGCAGGAGAGGATGGTCAGGGGAGGCAGGAACACAGGGTGGGTGGTGGCTATGGGGCTAGGATGTGGTCTTCATGGAATCCCCCTTGACATACTCCCCCATGGTGTCACCTTCCTGGCCTTTGGAAATGGCGCTCCAGACATTTTCAGTGCTCTCGTGGCTTTCTCAGACCCTCGTACTGCTGGCCTGGCCATTGGGGCTCTGTTTGGTGAGCACAACCTCATTAGGGTCTGGAGGTATTGGGGGATCGCCCAGGGTGTTGCCTCCTGAGCTCTGGTCTCCTGTCTTCCAGGTGCAGGGGTGCTGGTCACTACTGTGGTGGCTGGTGGCATCACCATCCTGCGTCCCTTCATGGCTGCCTCCAGGCCCTTCCTCAGGGACATCACTTTCTATATGGTGGCCGTGTTCCTCACCTTCACCGCACTCTATCTCGGCAGGATCACACTGGTGTGGGCACTGGGTGAGCAGTTGGGGCCACTCAGGGAACGGAGTCTCTGGAAATGTGTGGGGACAGAATCGATTTTATTCAAAGTGACAACTACTTAAGCCAGCTAAGAGTGAGCAAAGGGGATGGGGTGAGGAGGGGGGGATGAGAGTGAGAGGGGGGAGGGGCAGAACCTGGGTGGCTTTCAGGTGTGATTGTGACCCCAGGGGCCTCACAGCAAACTGGGTCCGTTCTGATTGAGAGAAGGCCCATGAGAACATCAGGGAAGGGCAGGTTAAGAGTCAGTGGTTAAGAGCACTGACTGCTCTTCCAGAGGTCCTGAGTTCAATTCCCGGCAGCCATACAGTGGCTCACAGCCATCTGTGATGGGATCTGACGCCCTCTTCTGGTGTGTCTGAAGACAGCTACAGTGTACTCACATATATAAAATAAATAAATAATAAAAAAAAGAAAGGATTTCCTCCTCCATGGGGAGAAAGAAAGAAAGAGAGAAAGAAAGAAAGAAAGAAAGAAAGAAAGAAAGAAAGAAAGAAAGAAAGAAAGTAAGTAAGTCAGGGAAGCCAGGAAGAGACACGTGGCCCAGGGACCAGCCACAGATGGGACTATTACTTCCCCATTTCCCTGGCAGGAAGATGGAGTCATATAGCCACAGAAGGGGATAGGCCAGAGACAGGGAAGCCAAGCAGGGGGTATCATGGACCACATCCCACTGGCCTGCTGCTCTAGGTTCCTGCATGGTGACTTAAGGGTTACTGAGCCCCTGTGCTTTCTTCCCTGACTGAGGGGGTTCGTGGCATATAGGCAAGAAAGGTTAAGCCTAGAATAGCAAGAAAAAGGTAGAGTCACCGAGGCGGCCACTCGTCCTCCAGGACTGTGCTAGGCCTATGTCTGCCATCCGGATGACACCTGGTGACAGTCTGCACCCCTGCCTGCAGGTTACCTGGGCCTCTATGTCTTCTATGTGGTCACGGTCATCATCTGCACTTGGGTCTACCAAAGGCAGCGGAGCAGGTCTTTGGTCCACTCCATATCAGAGACACCAGGTGAGGAACCTCCACAAGGGGACGGAGGGGATGGCGGGGATGGAGGGGACAGGTGCCTCTGTTCTTCACTGCTGCCTCATGTCCCCCAAGACCAGTCCATGTTCTGCCATGCCATTTCTTCTCCCTGCCCCAGTTTGTGCTGGCAAGCTACAGAACCTTCTTGTCCACGCATTACAGTTGGCTTCACTCTGCCCTTGGGAGGAATCCAGATGAACCCTATAGGCACATGTGCAGAGCACAGGTACACACATACACACAAGTGCACCACACCTCCGCACATGCTCATGTGTACATAGCACATCCAAAATACACAGAAATGCAGGGCATGCAAAACAGGGTCCACAGAAGGCACACATGAGCACATACATGCACACACGCAATATACTGCACACACGCATACACATGAAATACACTACACTCATTCAATACACAGACACACATCCACACATGTAATACAATGCGCACATGCACATACATGCATGCACACACGCAATGCACTGCACACATGCACATACATGCACTGATAGGAGTACCACACAGGATTCAAGTGTTTACAGCAGGCCAGGCATGTCTTGTGACTCCATCTCCTTGGTGACACTTCTTACATATGGGGACTCTTACTTCACTCCTCTATGGGGAGAAAATAGACGCAGGGAGAAATGAAGTCCTTTCAAAGCCCAGCAACTGGAATAAGGGACAACTAGTATTCCAGCTGACCCAGACCCCAAAGGCCACCCCTGCCGTTCTGTCACCAGTCTGCTTAAAGCGTGTGTATGTACCTGTGAACCTGCAGGGGGCAGCACTGTCTCATTCCTGGCATAGAGCAGAGACTGAGACCTCCTCCAGGAAGCCTGCCAGAATTTCTTCCCTCTCCACCAAGCAAGCTGTTAGAATTCAGAGCCTGCCCCACTGTTGGGTCTGCAGATACATGGAAGGTTGGAGGTTGGGATGGGAAGAGACAAGTGATTCTGAGAGAGACCAAGATCACAGAGAGGCAGAAAGAAGTCTGGACCTGCTCCTGTCTGGTGAGGGGTGGGGGCCACTTGAGAGCTGGAACTTTAGAGGAACATTCTAGGCACACTATAAAGCATTGTCGTCGTTTATTGGGCATGCTGGCACACACCTCCAAACCAGCACATGGGAGGCAGAAGCAGGACTCAGGGCTAGGGGCAGCAAGATGGTTCAGCAAGTGAGGATGCTTGCCGCCAACCCTGAGGATCTGAGTTCAAGGCTGAAGGGAAAAAAAAAAAAAAAACCAACTCCCGTTGGTTGTCCTCTGACCTCCACAGGGGTGCACATGTAAACGTGCATACACATACATACAATAAATGAATATATGTGTGTGTGCATATGTATGTATGTAATGTATGTATGTATGTATGTATGTATGTATGTATGTATGTATTCTAAAAATCGCTTCTCAGCCTTTTGGCTAAGATCAAGTGTATATATTCTAGGTAGCCTGGAATACATAGCAGAGAGACAGACAGACAGACAGTGTAGCTACCTAGCACCAACCTGCCTGTTTGGTATTGAACTGCGCATTGCCACAGCCTGAGGTTTGAGGATGTCCTACAAGTCCTGCTCCCACAGCATAGGGATTTCTGAGAAAAGCGAAAATGTGTGTGTGTGTGTGTGTGTGTGTGTGTGTGTGTGTGTGTGTGTGTGTGTCTGGCATGGTGATGTGACCCTGTTTTTCCAGCGCTATGGTGATGGAGGTGGGAAGAAGTTCAGGGCCAGCCTGGGCCACGTGAGACCCTGCCAAGGAAGGAGGGGGATAAAGAAGAAGGGATGGAGGGAGGGAGGAAGACCTGAACACTTGTCTATTAACTCTGCCCTGTCCCAGGGGGTGAACCCCTGACCCGGCATGGTTCTGGAAGGTTCTGGGATGTCATGGGGGCGTGGTAACCATACCTGCCCTGCTCCTGTTTCCCACAGAGCTACTGACTGATTCAGAAGAGGACCAGATGTCTTCCAACACCAACAGCTATGACTATGGTAAGGACGGGTCCTGGACCCACAGCCATAAGGACACCAGGGACCAGCCTTCCCTGAGCTGAACTGGGGCTTGGTTCATGGGCTGGGCTGGGAGGGCAGGGAAGGCAAGGGGCCTTCATGGATGAGCCATCGTGGCCACTCCTGCCCTGCCTGGACCACACAGGAGAGGAGTACCGGCCTCTGCTGCTGGGTGAGGAGACCACTGGGCAGATCCTGCTCCAAGCCCTGAATCCCTTGGACTACAGGAAGTGGAGAACTCAGTCGATATCCTGCAAGCTCCTGAAAGTGGCCAAGGTAAGAGGGGCCCAGGCTTCAGGCTCTCAGCCTTGTGACTGTAATATAGTGTGGGCTCTTGTTTTGAGACAGGGCTTACTTGTGTAGTTCTGGCTGGCCTGGAACTCACTATGTAGACCAATCTGACCTTGAACTCACAGAGCTCCACCTGCCTCTGCTTTCTGAGTCTTGAGGTTAAGGCTGTGCACCATCATCCCCGGCCACTGTGGCCTGTCAGCTGGAGTCCACTGAAATAAATGCCCTTTTAGTGGCCACCCTGGGACGTAGGGGGGAAACTGAGTCCCCAAGCTTGGCTGGTGACCTGACCCAGGGCTACCTATGCTATAAAGGAAGAAAGTTGTCTTCCCTGGACAGGGAAACCCACCATTGTCCTGGGTAGATTTTAGGCCTCTTTAGTCTCAGGAATAAAGAATGAACCGTGTTTCCACCCTGTGGCTATGATGTCATTTGAGCCCGTTTTCTTCAGCATAAAATGGGGATCATTGGGCTGGGGACATAGCTCGCTGGTAGAGCATTGCCTAACATGCATGAAGCCCTGGTTCCCATCCCCAGACTGTGTACGTGGGGTTTGGGAGGTATTCCTCTAATCCTGGCTCTGAGGAGGCAGAAACAGAGATGGGGACAGCGTGCACACGGGCGTGGGGCCGGGGCTGCTTGTGGGTGCTTTGCAGCAACTGAGCACTCCAGGGTTGCTGAACCCACTCCCACTGACACCCTCCCACTCCCCCAGTTGCCTGTGGAGTTCTTGTTGCTGCTCACGGTACCCGTTGTGGACCCCGACAAGGATGATCGGAACTGGAAACGGCCACTCAACTGTCTGCAGCTGGTCATCAGCCCCCTGGTCCTGGTCCTGACCCTGCAGTCGGGGGTCTGTGAGTACCCCTCCTCCACTGTGTCCGTCCTCTTCCTCCTCTTCCTCCCCCTCCCCTCCCCCTTCCCCCCTCCTCCTCTTCTTCCTCTCCTTCCCTCCTCCCTCTTCCTCTCTTCCTCCTCCTCCTCTTCCTCCTATCCCAGAGTCTGTCTTATCAGGCTAGGGCACGCCCATCCAAGAGTTTCCCCTATTGGTCCTCTGGCTGCCTCCAGGTAGAGCTATAGACAGGTGACCCTCAGGCCAAGTCCTGCACTCTGCCCATCAAAGACTTGAGGAGGGCTGTGGGATGGCTAGGGTCAGAGATAGAGCACTTGCCCAGCAGCTGAGGCGCTGGATTCCATGTCCGGTTCTACAGGCTGTATGTGGTAGCAAATGCCTTTAATCCACCCCAGCACTCGAGTGGCAGAAGCAGGTAGATCTTTGAACTTGAGGCCAGCCTGGTCTACACAGTGAGTTCCAGGATAGCCAGAACTATACAGTGAGACCCTGTCTTTAAAAAAAAAAACAAATATAGAATGGGGTATTTGATAATAATTCCGGCTTTATCATCTTGAAATCTGGACCTGAGAGAAAAACTGGCAGAGCCCAAAGGTGGCTCTTGAATGAGTGTAGGCAGCTTGTATGACCCCAAAACCCTCCATCGCTGGCCCCACCCATGCTGGCTTTCCTCACCACTCCCGAATGGCCATGTGGCTGCCTTGTTCTGGCTGAAGAGCACACAGACTCACCAGACACTTTTCTGGTTTTGCCCGTTTTTTTCTCATGTTCTAAGGTAGCACAGACCTCATTTCTCTCCTGGCATCTCCCCTCAACCCAAGGTTGGTGGGGTGGGAGTCTTCGGCCAAAGGCTTGGGTGAACATCGCGTAACTTTCATGCCAGGGTGAACATAGGCCACGTTTGGGTGATGTGTGCTCAGTTTATGGCGGGATGTAGGGGAGGGGGATGGGGTGCCTGGAAGCCTAGTCCCCTGCAGCCTCTGTCCCTGGGGTAGTTATGGCCCTGCCTCCCACCAGGGGAAGTCTGGAGCCTACTTTACAACCATTGACTGGGGCTTTCTCTAGGAAGGAACCCAGGGCCTCACACAGCTAAATGTGAGCATGCCTCTGCTTTAGCCCCAGATCTCACTTTTTTATTTGATTTTATTTTTTTTTAATGTGAATTGGTGTCTTGCCTGCATATGTGTCTGTGTGAGGGTGTCAGATATCCTAAGAATTGGGGTCACAGACGGTTGTGAATTGTCATGCGGGTGCTGGGAATTGAACCTGGGACCTCTGGAAGAGCAGCCAGTGCTCTTAAACCACAGAGCCATCTCTATAGCCCCTCACTTTTGTTTTAATATTAGATACTTTTAATAGGTACCCAAGACTAACCTTGAACGCACTACAGAGCGTCACCATAAACTCACAATCTTTTTGTTTCCATCCCTGGAGAACTGAGATTACCAACGTATACCATGCTGTCTGGTTTATGTGATACCAGAGAAAGAACCTAGGCTTCATGCATCCTAGGGGCACTGCCTACTGAGCCAACTGCTTCCTCAGCATGCTAACCTCCCCTCCCCACTTCCTGGCATTTTCGAGACGGAGTCTTATTTATATCATGACAGCCTTCAACTCCCTATTTAGCTGGGGCTAGCCTCAAACTTCTGAACCTATTCAAAGGCCCTGGGTCACTGCGGGGGCTGGCGGGAGGAAGTGGGGAGGCCATCCTGGGGGATCCCAGTTCCCTTTCTTGCCCCACAGATGGCATCTATGAGATCGGTGGCCTCCTTCCTGTGTGGGCTGTAGTGGTGATCGTGGGCACAGCCCTGGCTTCAGTGACCTTCTTTGCCACATCTAACAGCGAACCCCCTAGACTGCACTGGGTAAGAATTGGCAGCCTCTGGTGGGTAGCCTGGGTGTGTTTCTGGAGTAATATGGTGAATGGGAAAGTCTACCCTGCGGGTGAGTGGAACCCCAAGCCATTTGCCTGTTCTGGCTTTTTTTTTTTTTTTTACTCCGATGTGGATAGACTTATTTTTAATTGCGATATTACTCACCTGCTTTTCAGTTTTTTTGTTTGTTCTATTACTTTTTGTGTTTTTAGATTTATTTATTTTTATGTGTATGACTGACTGGCTTGCACACGCACATCTGTGCACCGTATACGTGCCTGGTACCCTAAGAGGCCAGAAGAGGGCGCTAGATACCCTGCATCAGGAGTTGCCTGTGGTTACGGGCCATCCAATGTGGGCACCAGGAACTGACCCACCCTGCAGGAGCCACAAATGCTCTTAACTGCAGAGCCAACCCCTCCAGCCCCTACTTTCTGCTTTTTCAGCACAAAGCCTCATGTAGCTCAGAATGACCTTGAACTCCTGATCCCCCTGCCTCTGACTCCCAGTGATGTGACCAGGTGTGGTTGTGTTTCAGGGTGCTGAAGCTAGAACTCAAGGTTCAAGCACACTAGGCCGGTGCTCTGCCCAGCTGTGCCCCTGCGCTGATGGGTTTGTCTCATTCAGAGCTGTGTGAGCAGTTTCAGGCCATCTCACCTCCTCAGAACTGTGTGCCTGGTAGCCTCAGCCTCAGCAGCCCCTGCAACTTTTTCTGTCTCTCTCTAGACTTGCTGATTCTGGATCTTTATTCCCCTACTTTTTTCTTAAAAAAAATGTTCTTACTACATTCCTGTGTGTGTGTGTGTGTGTGTGTGTGTGTGTGTGTGCACACGCGTGCCCATGATATGTTTGTGGAGGTCAGAGACAACCTGTGGAAGTTGGCTTTCTCCTTCTTCTACCTTGTGGATTTGGAAGACTGAGTGTAGGTTGTCAGACTTGAGAGCAAGTTCCTTTGCCCACCTTCCCTCTGTCTCTCTGTCCATCCATCTGTCCGTCCATCTGTCCGTCCATCCATCCATCCATCCTTCCCTCCCTCCTTTGTGGTGCTAGACAAGCATATTCACCACTGATCTGTATCCCCAGCCCTCTTTTGGGGGGTCTTGCTATGCAAGCTGGATTCGAACTTGAGATGCTCCCACCCGGGCCCCTTCGCAGTACCCATCACACCCCAGCTGCATTCCGGACATTGAGGGCATCGCAGTAGAACGTGCCTGGTGTCTTTTGATGGCAGTTGTGTCTTCACGGGCCATCCCTGCTCTCATGTGTAGCTCCTCCCTCTTCCGAAGAGGACGGCCTGCGCTGGGATGGCACCCGCCAGCATCCCTCAAACCCAGCCCCTTTCATCTGTCTGGGTCCCACCACCACCGCTAAGGCCATTCCTCAGCGACAGCATGCACTTTGCTTTGGCTAGTCAGCCAAAGAAATATAATAATATATACTCAACCTTTTTACTTTTAAATAAGTATTTGGATTGGATAAAAGCCTGGGGCAGAAATGTTTTTTTCCTCGTGAACTTTGCTGGGAGTGGAGTCCCTGGGTTGTGGTGACTGCTCCTTTTGATTTCCGAGGAACCATTGTTGGAGAGAGCAGCCGATCTCCTCAGGGGCCGTCACTGTCAGGTGTTTCTCCTTCCACTCCTTCTGGCCTCCAGGGCTCACTGTGATGTTCAGGTGGTTTGTCCAGAGATTAGTTTCCTCCAAAATTTTACTTAAACTCGTTTATTTCAGTGTTTTGAGATCAGGTCTCTTGTAGCCCAGACTGGCCTCAGGTTTGCTGTATAATCGGGGAGGAACTTGGACTTCTGAGCATCCTGAGTCCACCTCCCAAGCACTGAGAACAGGTAGTGCTGGGAATCAAACCCCGGGCTTAGGACAAGCTAGGTGAGCCCTTCACCACCTGAGCCTCATACCTCACTCTGTAGACCAGGCTAGCCTCAAACTCACAGAGATTCAACTACCTCTGATTGGTAAGCATGAGGACTAAACGTGTGTGTCACAACTGCCTCCTCAAGTCTTTCACTTTTAAACAGCTTTTTAAAAAATATTTATTTATTGATTGATTGATCAATTGATTGATTGTATTCGAGTATACTATTGCTGTCTTCAGACACACCAGAAGAGGGCACCGGATCCCATTACAGATGGTTGTGAGCCACCATGTGGTTGCTGGGAATTGAACTCAGGACCTCTGGAAGAGCAGTCAGTGCTTTTTTTTTTTTTTTTTTTCTTTTCTTTTTTTCGGAGCTGGGGCAGTCAGTGCTCTTAACCCCTGAGCCATCTCTCCTTTAAACAGTTATTAATAGGAGAAAAAAATTAGAGATGGCAAGATGGCTGAGGAAGTCAAGGCGCTTACCAAAGTCTGGTCACATGAGTTGTGTCCCCAGCAGCCACATGGTGGAGAGAGAGAGTGGGGGAGGGAATAATTGCTAAATGTGTGCACCACCCCTCGAATTGAATGCATGTGCTTCCCTGCCCCACGCAAAGTAAATGTCAAAAAAAATCATTTTTAAAGATGTAGAAAGCCAGGTGTGCTAGTATGCGCCTCTAATCCCAGCACTGGGGAGCACAGGCAGGAAGACCAGATGTTTGAGGTCCCATGTAGGCAGTTCGAAGCCAGCCTATGTGTTGTGAGACCCTCTACCCAAAATGAATGAACGAATGTAATAATTTTTTAAAAGATCTCCACCAAATAGCACCAAGCTAACCTTTTATTGATTACATACTGTATAGCAAGCACTAACCCACTCACTGTAAACTCATAAATCTTGAGTTCTGTCAGGCAAATACTCTGCCACTGGGTCACCCTCTGGCTAGGGTTATAGGTACCTGCTACCCAGTTTACAGACAGGACAAGTCCTGCTGGGGATCGGCCGGGGTCCCATCGAGATCCCCATTCCCTCCGCAGCTCTTTGCTTTCCTGGGTTTCCTGACCAGCGCCCTGTGGATCAATGCAGCTGCCACGGAGGTGGTGAACATCTTGCGGTCCCTGGGCGTGGTCTTCCGTCTGAGCAACACCGTCCTAGGGCTGACCCTCCTGGCCTGGGGGAACAGCATTGGAGGTAACTGGGAGCTCTGGGATGGCTCTTCTCTTCCCTAGCCATACTCATAGGTAGAGAGGACATCCAGGGTGTGTTTCTTCTGCACCAGCGGGGTGCCCACTGTCACTTTCGAGTGACAGTGGGAGTCTGGGGAGTGTGACACTAAACCACCACTGCGCTGGAACATCCTATAGAGTCTTTCCTAGTTTGATGCTTGAAACACTCCGTAGATCCCCAGAGTTCGGGGAGGATGTGAAACTCATTACAGCCAACCATGTTGAGTGTGTGTGTGTGTGTTTCTGTTTATGTGTTGGGATGGGGGTGACACACAGGCTGTCACACATACAAACCCACCCCACTCGTTTAGCCCTGGCAGCCAATTACGTTCGGCCGCTTTACACACCGAACAGGATCATTCTAGCATGGAGCTGGGAGTGTAGAATCTGGCTGTTCTCGGTTCAGCTCTTCGAGCGTCTTACCTAAAGCACACGAAGGTGCCCTGAAGAGATTGTGGGGTAATAGCGCTACACCCCTAAGGAGGCGGGCCTTTATCCTCATTTGTTGACTGACTAGTTATATAAATAGGAAACTGCACCCCCTCACAGCGTATTCTCTCTGCGCAGATGCGTTCTCAGATTTCACGCTGGCCCGCCAGGGATACCCTCGGATGGCCTTCTCTGCCTGTTTTGGCGGCATCATCTTCAGTATCCTTTGCGGGGCTTCTCTGAGCCCCTGTGTGATGTCTCAGCTCTGAGGGTCACGGGTGGACTCTGAGCATCCCACCCTTGAGACGGGCTGGGGAACCTGTGGCTTCACTTTTGCATTCGTAGGTGGGGAATCTTGAGATTCCCATCTTGTGGGACACTCGGGACAACCTCAGGTTAGTACAAAGGAAGCAACCTGGAGTAAGCCTTAGGGCGGCGGCCATCTTCCCTAGCCTGCCCCACCCACAGCACGGGGGCGTGGTCACTTAGCTTCAGTTTCCCCCAGCTGCTGAGCGCTCGCTCACAGGTATCCGGCATATCTAACACTCCGTTTGACACCCAGTTTATTAGAGGCACCAACACTGGGGCCCAGGGAGGAGGCTGTGGACAACAAAGAAGCCCATGAGGGCTCTGAGCTGATGGCTGGGGTTGAGCCTCTGTGAGGTAGGCTGCAGGGTTGGGCGTGGGCTCCAGCAGAGCTTCCTGAACCTACGGCAGATATCCTGGTTGGTGTGGGACTGGGCTGCTTGCTACAAATTGTCCGGAGCCATGCTTCCGAGGTGAAGGTCAGTAGTGGGGTGCAGACTATCTTGAAAATATTATGCACGGGGGTTGGAAGGAGTTTCCCTGCGAGCAGGACAAGTCATTAAGATACAGCCTGCGTGGAGTGGGCAAGCGGCCTGAGGCCTTGGTCCTGGGCCCCGTGACTGAAGTCCTCGCTGTGTAATTGGATGGGGTGTCACCCGGCTTTGCCAGTGAAGGGGAATGATAACACACCCCAACTTCCTGGATAGCTCCAGGGAGGAGCTGGGAGAAGAGGGCGTGGGGTCCAGCATACAAAGGGAGGAGTTTTAAACACCTCAGGGCTAGCCTAGGTCCTTGTGAATGCTAAGACGTATGTTTGGGGGGGGGGGTGGAGTCTGGGAGTCTGCAGTTTGTGGGAACCTGGGGAGTCAAACTTGTGGCTCACAAATGCTGAGTATTATACCCCTAGCCGGGGAACCTCTGTGTGTGTACGAGCGTGTGTGTGTACATGTGTGCACACACCCGCATATGCGTGTGCATGCAGTTATACACTTGTGCAGACAGAAACTGAAGGTGGTCATTGAGTGACCTCCCATGACTTTTTCCCCTAATCTATCCAGACAGGGAGCTCACTGAATCTGGACCTCAAATGATTTTGGGTTAGGCTAGTGGCCAGCCAGCACCAGTAGCAATCCTTCTGTCTCCACCCTTAGTGCTATGGTGACAGATACATTAGGAGATCCAAACCCAGGGTCACCATGTTTATGTAGCAAGGTTTTTGTTTTTGTTTTTGTTTTGTTTTGTTTTGTTTTGTTTGTAATACAGGCTCTGGTTTGGCAAACACACCAGAATTTTAAACAAGATTCTTTGGGGCCAGTGACTGTTATACAAAAGTGCTGGGTACTGCACCCAGGACTACCTGTCAGGCCGGGTATTGAGAGGCGGGACAGACAGCAAGCACCAAACACGGGCAGTCATTCACACAACTGCCATTTCTTCGACTACACCCTTCAAACACGGAAGGGCTGAGAGGTGTGTCTAACGAACACTTCCATACCCAGCCCTTACCCGCTTCTAAGCTTGCTTTCTGCATCCTGCCTGGACCATGTCTTGATGCAGGATCACATCCTCAGCTACACAGAAGTCAGAATGTAGCAGCAGACAGCCAGAGCCACCCACAGTCCACGCCTGTAATCCCCGTACTCAGGAGACTGAGGCAGGAGGATTGCCCTGAGCTCAAAGCCAGACTAAGCTACAGGGCAAGGTCTTTGGGTGACTGGGGATGTGGCTCAGTCAGCAGCACGGTGTTTGCCTAGCATGCACGAGGCCCTGGGTTTGAATCCCCAGTACACCCTCCCTCCAAAATAGAGTGTGGGAATGCATGCCTGTCATCGATAACATGGGAGACCAGGAAGAAAGCAAGATAAGACTACCCCTGCTTTGGAGTCTAAAGTTTGCAACTCTCACCCTACATGGCAGACCCCATAGCTGTGTACCAAGGGCCCCTTCATGGTGAGTATGGACCAGAAGGCTCCCACAGCGGGTGCTGAACAACTTCTGTTCTCCCCACAGCTGGAACCAGACGGACTGCTGGTGTGGGTGCTGGCCAGTGCGCTGGGCCTCAGCCTGGTCTTCTCCCTGGTCTCGGTTCCGCTCCAGTGTTTCCAGCTCAGCAAGGCCTACGGCCTCTGCCTCCTCCTCTTCTATATATGTTTCATTGTGGTGGTCCTCCTCACGGAGTTTGGGGTGATTCACTTGAAGGCTGACTGAAGCTGCTTGGCCTGGAGGTTTAGGGGTGATTCTGCTAGCCTCCTGAGGAGAGAACAGGAGTGGGGTGGGGGAACCCCCTGTAGTTCCCATGTAGCTCCTGAGAAGGTAGTCTCACTGCCGGAGCTCTGCACGGATGGGAAGGTCCTGGCTGCCGGCACCCAACAGCCTTAGCATGGGGATCTGGAGGCTGGTTTTGCTGGGGACAATCCCAGGTGGGAATGACAGATCTGAATGACAGCGGAGACTCTGGGGAGGGCAGCCCGTCAGCCCCCATCCCTGCTGGGCTCTAGGCAGCCCTGTGGCTTCCTGGTAGGCTCTTCCACTCTCTGTGGTGTCAGCTGAGTCCCACGCCAGCAGTGTTGGCTGAACAGACTCCGCCAGACTGGGTCTCTCAGCCTCTGTGTCAGGTCAGCCAGAGGAAATAGGTCAAGTTGACAGCAGCAGCAGGCAGTAAGTACTGAGTGGGGTGCCTCAGAAGCACCCAGGCTCTGCCCTTCCCAGTTGGTAGCTGCTGCATTGGACTGTGGGACTAAATCCTTCTAGAACATTGTGTTCCAAACTCTGGCTCCCCGCATCTACAAGACAGGAGCCAGCTTGGGCCCTGTGTCTACCTCAAGGGGAGCTGGGGAGTGGGATGACCCTCCCAGGGGTGTCTTGCAAGGGGTGTGACCAGCCTTTTAAAAATACCACTCATTCCCTGACCGCCTTCAGCTGTAACTAGGAGACTTGACTTGTTGTTGTTGTTCAAAAATAAAAGACTCGTTAATTCAAGTGTACCAGCAGAGTCCCACGGGCCTCATCGGTTCTTTGCCTGGGGAGGTGACCTTAAGGCTGGGTGGGGGAGGTGACGTGGGGTCAGTAGTGGCCCACCCACCAACAAGCTGGAAGTCAAAGGCTGCAGCCAAGTCTATAAAGCAGGGGCTCTTTATTGGCACGACAGAAATCAGGGCACAGTGGGTTCCTAGGTAACAAATTACTGTATAAAACCTTCCATCATGGCTCTTAACACATACAAAATGATTGTCTGCACGGTGTAAGGCTGAGGTGGGGGAGGAGGAGCAAGGGGGAGGGGTCGGGCACAGTTCCCACAAGAGTGCCTATCCCCAGTCTGGTTCCATAGCTGCCCCTGCTAGGCTATGACAGGGAGCCACCAGTTCCCACTCAGCTGAACTGAGGGAAGGGGAAGCTGGCTTAGACAGGATCCCAGGGGCCTCAGCTTACATCCCTGGGTGACCCAGTCTGTTCCCTGCTGGGCTAGCAAGTTTGAGGGTCAGCTTGGTGTGTGCTCAAGGTGACTTCTGTGGGGACAGGTTTTCTCAGGCTACAGGACAAGCTCAGTTTGGCCTGACAGCCCAAACTCCCTCAGGCACCTGGCTGGTATGTGCTGAACCTGGGGGTTTTAGTACCTCTATCAGGGCCCAAGACCAGTCCCTCTGCCTGAGCCTGCTCCCCTAGACCAAGGGTACCTGGGGTAGCCTAGAACCAGGCGGGTTAATCAGAGGCCCTAGGCTCTCTTCATAGGCCTCCCCCCTTTCTGCTTCCAAAATGCCACTCATACACAAGCTAAGGCAGCCAGCTAGATGAAGTTGCTTCTCAGGTCTGTGGCCTAGAGTCTAGGTTGAGTTTAGGTAGAGGCCAAGAGCTCTTTGAGGTGGAAGGGACTTTGCCAGTCTCCTGACTCTCTGTGGAAACCAGTGGTTTTCCTGAGGGTGCGGTGTGGGGCAGACTGTGCTTTATTTAGAGTAAAAACACCCACTTTCTGGCTTGGCCCCTGGTTCAGCAGCTGGGAGAACGGGAGGGGACCTGTGCCTGCCTGCCCACTCCAATTCCCAGGCAGCAGTAGGTTCGGAAGGGCAGGTTCACAGGGCTGCCTGGCAACTTCAGACAGCCCTGCCTCCTTCCCACCCCTTGTGGACAACACAGCAGGATGAAGTGACCAGGGCTCCACCCCTGCTACGCCTGCCTCTGCCACTTTACTACCCAACCGTGACATCAAAAGAACCCCCACAAGGCACGGTACAAGGCTGCTGAGTGCTCACCTCACCCTCCTCCCCTACCCACCTAACTTATGAGAACCTTGGAGGACGCCAGTACTCACTGTGCCTCAGAGTCCTTGAAAAGCAGCTAGCCGTGGCGTGGTGGCCGGCCAGGGACTGCTATGATGGGCAGTTAGTGTCCCTGTGCTGTGTGTGGCTCCCTCCCCAAACACAGTGTCTACTGCAAGAGTGGAGGTGTGGGGGTGAGGGACCTGCCTTCAGCACCAGTTCAAATGAACTCCTCCTGAATGAGTCAAATTCCCAGGGTCTCCAGTTGGCTTTCTCCTGCTGGGTGAGCTTCCCTACGAGGCTGTGGAAGGGTTTCAGCAACAAGAAAGGACTAGAAGCCTGAGCGAGTACACTCTGCTGTCTCTGAGCCATCTCTGGCCTCTGTCCGGTTTCTCACTGGGTCCCAGGCACTGATTCCCTCAACGGGACCTTCTAGCACTTTGTCATCTACAGACGCCATTCAGCGGGATGTGGGGTTTCTTCCTAGTGGTTTTGTCCCTAATACCAGACACAGACACCTGTGATGGCTGGAGGACAAGTAGACAACAATGCAGGGACGAAGCCCGAGGCTACAGCAAGGTCCCCCAGGGAATGCTGGCATTGCTAAGATGAGACAGCCTATTTAAGCAGCCTTCTTGAGCAGGAGGGCTTCCAGAATTTTCCATGGTAGGAAGAGCTCAGCCAGGTCTGAGCCTCCAGCCTAAACCAATTTCTGGAGCTCAGGAAGACAGAGCGAGGTGGTTCGGACGGACCCTGGCTAGTCCTTTTCTCTCTCTGTGTAAATATGTGCATATATATGAGTGTGTCTACATACACACATGGTTTCCATACATCGTAGTACATAATACTATGGTGTTATTGCATAGAAGAGGCTGGCTTGACGGAGCCGGGCTAGGTGACGGTCTGGGAGCGCTGGCGACTGCCGGGGGTCTGCTGGGCTGCAGGGCTTGGCGCGCTGCCCCTGAGCTGCTGCTGCTCCTGTTCCCGGGCATGTTCCTCGTACCACTCCTAGAGAAGAAGTGGGTGCTGCTCAGGGTGGCTCGCCTGCCATCTCTCCCACTCCCCCAACTGATGTGAGGGACACACAGTCCCAGAGGGACAGCGGAAGAACCTCTGCTAGGGGGGGAGACAGCAGAGGCAGAGCCAGGCCTGCCCACTGAGATGACCACAGCCCTGGATATACAAACAATGGCCCCAAGTAGAGAAAAGGCCACAAAACTAGCGGCCTGGCTCAGGCTCTGGAGGAGGCCAGGTCCCAGGCTCAGACACTGCTGCTGCCTTCCAATGGGCCTCAGGGATGCCTTTCAGAAACCCAGAGCCACTTATCTCCCGGCCTCCCCGGAAAGCCAGGGTCTGGGGTACTTCGGTAGGTCGGGCAAGTGTTAAACAGCCCCCCCATATTTAAAGAAACCAGTACCCAAACCACAGACTTTGAGACCTTAAAGCATTCTCCCGTGGCTGTGCCCTTATTAGCAGAGGGGAAACTGACACCAGAGAGGCTGGGCAGGCTAGGAGAAGATGCAGGTGGCCCAGCCTCTAGGTGCCTTGGGTGGTCCTGGGCAGTTGTCCACACTGCTCTTCAAGGCACAGACTGTTCTGTCCCTTGGGGTGGGGTCTGTCAGTGACACCAAGGCTCAGTGGCCTTCACATATGTAAGGGAGCCGACCATAATGTCTTATGATGATGGAGCTTCTGCCAAGGAGGTCCCTGAGACCCCAGAGGAAGGAGAGCCTAGGCGGGGCTCACGCCTTGGGGTTCTGCTGGTGCTTTGTACTTTTAACAGCTGCTGGTATGGGAAGACTGGGAGGTGGTGGAGGGAAAGGAAGGAAGGGAGAAATTGACTTTATCCTTCTTCAAATCAAAAGGCCCCAAGTCAAAATGCCATCGCCCTGAGCTTATTCCCATCTGGTAACAGGGGCAGGAGGAGGGAAACAGCCTCCTTGTCTGGGCAGCAGGTCTTGCAGGGACCCTGGTCTCTTCCCTCCTATCACTCAGATCTCTAGAAAGATCCCCATGGGGCACTGGGCACCCTCCAAGGGGTGGTATGGCCATGCAGTGGACAGGGTGGGAGAGCCGCCACCCAGGAATGCTGCAAAGTATCAGAAGATCAGCACTGAGGGACTTGGTCCTGGGTCCCACGGAGCACAAGGAACCTTCCCAGCCCCCCACCAGAAGGGCGTCTCCCAGGGTGTTGGCCTGTACCTGGATCTCCTCCTGGTACATCTTCAGGCTCAGGTCACTTTTGGTTCTCGATCGCCGTCCCAGAAACACCATGGAGTTTTGCTAAGGAGGAACCGAGGCCATGAGGTGTGCATGGCTGCAGGTGGCATGGGCTCGCCTAGGGCTGGGTCACGGAGGCTGCTCCTACCCCACTGAGGTTTCTGCAAGGGTGCCACCTGCTTGAGGTGTCAGGCCCCGCCCCCCTTTGCAGCTGCAGAGCCTGTGGCCCCTTACCTGGTATTTCTCCATCTGAGAGAGGGTGTCGAGCAGCCGGGTGACATCAGAGGAGGTACCTCGCGCCTCTCGATGAAGTTCCAGGATGGCCAGAAGCTCCTCCTTGGACATCTCCTTCTCGATGACGATGCCACTGTCCACTGAGGGTGGGGAAGGCAGAGTCCCGTAACCACTTCCCCCCACTGTGGAGTCTCATCTTCCTTCCAAGCAGTACTCACTCCCTGCGGCAGCCACTGGTGGTCCCTACTCCCCCTCCCCTCACTAGCAGGCTGAGTGCGTCAGGAAGGCAGTATGTCTAGCCAACAGCCTACAGGGACACAGGGCATCAGGGAGAGCAAGATGTGCTAATTCAGCATCTGGGTATGGAGAGTGCATGGACCACCTCAAGGCCAGCCTAGCAAGTCTGAGGCCAGCTTGGGCTACACGAGCACCTATTTCACAGGAAGGGCTTGAAGAGAAAGTCTCCAAGTAAACAGAAAAGCGTCAGGCAGAATTGAGGACGCAAAGATTTGAGGATCGCTGAGCTAGCAGGACTGACTCTACTCACACGCGTTTGTGTGCATATATAAAAATCGACCAGCTTGCTACCACACTGATTTAAGAACGGGTGGGAACGGGAGGGTCTGCTCTGCCGTTCGTTCTCTTTCCTTTCTTCAGCTCGGGGCTGCAATCTGGGGCTTTGTACATGTTGTGCCCGGAAACACTGAGCTGCCACTCAGGTAAGAGTGAAGATGGCCGCACACGCGGGAAGCAGGGTGAGCAGCCAGGCCACCGGGCTGCAGAAGGAACTGCTCACACCCGGAACAGGGATCTGTGGCGGTCTGAGTGCATGGCAGAGAAACGTGGCTGCACTGAAGGCTCACACTGGGAGTCGGGAGCTGGGGTGTGTTATAGGGAAAGGTGGCACTGGCTGACAGGACTAGCTGTCCTTCTGTCCTGGCTATTAGCAGTATATGCCGGTCAGAGTCTGTATGGGGTTGAGAGGGCTCCTCCCACAGCCTTTCCCACTCAAGGTGAAGGGATGGCGGCTACCTGTTATACGTTTAGAAACTGGGGGCGTTTTTCTATTAGATTTCTAACAACGGATCTACATGAGACCTGGACAGGCAAGGCAAACGCAAAAGCGGAGGTGCTGCAGTGAGACAAGCAGGCCTGGGATGGCCAGTGGGCAGCCAGTGCTCGGGCCGTGAGTCGTACAGACCTTCCGATTCCTGGCTCTTGCGGCTGTAGTTCATGCGGAAGACGAAGGCCTCCAGGATGAAGGCCACGATAATGGTCATCACCACCTGGTCGGAGAGAGGCAATATGGCGCCGTTAGGCGAGGCCCTTCCTCTTGGGCACTGCAGCCCCGGGGACAGGAATGGGGTGGGAGGGGGGAGGGGGGAAGATGGCTGTGGCGGAGCCTACCATGGTCACGATGTAAAAGGTCATGAAGTACAGGCGGCTCCAGTGGGAAGTCTGCGAGGTGACGCCTTCCTGGAGGGGGCAGTGAGTGAGTTTGTGGGCAGCACGGGCCACCGTCTCCTGGGTCCATCAGCCCAAGCCCAAAGACAAGTGACACCCAGCTCTTTCCTGGCCCTCCCTGTGACTGTGGGGCCCTGAGGTGAGGGCCTCTCGCTTCTCGGATCTGAGCGTTCCTTTCTGTAGCCTCAGACCCCAGCCCTTTCCAGAATGGCTGACTGGAACGCAGGTCAGCACAGATAATCTTCAGCAGGAGAGAATTTATGGAATGGGGTGGGGGAGAAAGACCTGGCGTGGTACACTGCTGACCGTCAGACACCCAGAGGCTGTCAGGGTGCACAGGGTGGGGGGACACAGCCAGCAGCAGCACAGAGCCAAAGGGGGGCACCACCCACACCAGCACCTTCCACTAGAGCATGATGAAAGACCCCATGCACTGTGGGGACAGGAAGAGAAATGGCTCTCCAGGCCTGTGGTGGGGGGGGGGGTGTCCCAGAACTTACCATGATGATGTACCAGTTGTTGACAACGGTGAGCTCAAACAAGGTCACTGCAGAGGAAGTGGGGGTGCGCCTCAGACCAATGTCTGGGTAACTGCTTGTAAGGGAGGCCTGCTACCCAACCTCTTCCCCAAAAGGCATGCCCTTTGACAAAACAGCCCATGGTGGGCTAGCTCTGGCTAAGACTAGTAGCAAGGAGAGAGCAGCAGACTTCACTGGGTACAGACGGGAGCCAAGAGGGGTTCTCCCTTCCCTCGAGAGGCCATGTCCAGTGGGGGGATATCCTCCCCTCACCAGGCTTTTGCAAGGACCCAGGGAGCAGAAAGGTCCTATGTCAGGGGCTATGTGAGTACTGAAATGGCAGTGGTGTGCTGAGTCCCCTCTGCTGGCACTGCGGCACGCCATGCTGACCCTCCAGCCCTCCAGCTAGGGCCTCTTATCTCTCCGTCACTGTGAGATCTGGTGCCTGGGTGAGTCTGGACCCGCCTGATCTACAGCCGCACAGAACCGCTGTAGAAGGGACCCCAGGAAGGGCACCCGGTGTCTGGGTATGGGGGGAGGCCTTACGCAGCTCTGAGCCGGACCGAGGCCTCCTCTAGGACTCACTCACCAAAGCTGTTGAGGATGTTGTCAAAGTTATTGAGATAGTAGTAGCCTTCCTCCACCTTGGTCTTATTGCCCACCGTGTGATTGATGAATCGATAGGCGTCAGCCACCGTGCTGGAGCTAAGGAGGAAGACAAGGAGGCAGGAGGGTTACAAGATGACTGGCCGCCTTCACTGGGACAAGCACGCAAACCCAGGTCTGGCTAGGGGTCTCCTTGACTCTCCGAGCCACCCATATCCTGCCCCAGGCACCATTGCTGGGTATGTCTGCAGCCTTCAGAGGAGGAGGCGGAGGTGGTAAGAGATGGGGGTCTCCTCTACCCTCCCAGGCTCCTCTGGGCATGTGTCCCCGCTTTGACCTAGTAGCTCCACTTGGCGGGGGACCCTGTTTGTCACACTCCGGCTTTATACACTCCTCTGTCATTTGTAAGAGTTAGGTGCCCACCACACCAGGGAGCTCACTAGCAAGGCTATGCCCAGTGTCCCCATGAAGGAGGACTGGAATGAGCTGCGGTGACCCATGTATGGGCTCTCGGTGCAACCGTCAGCTGGATGCATACGAGGGTCACTGGTGCCCCATCAGCGCCCAAGGCTGCGTGGGTAGTCGTAACTGGACACACCTATGGTGGGTCATGATCATTTCCTTTTGGAGGGGAGGGGAAGGGGCAGGGCCATGGAGGTGTCACCCTCACTCTTCATCCCTCAGCCCTGCGATCTTTTTGCCATGTGTCATCTCTCTAGTCCCTTGCCGGGTCCTGGTGTCTCCTGGACAGTATATCGGGGTGAGGGGTTGCTCTGGTTTGGGGGAGGGGTGTGTCGATTGAGCCCTGCTACAGATGGGTGACACTGGCTCCCATGCTGTCACTCGGCTCTGTGTGCCCAGCCTAGCAGCAAAGCCCATGGTGGGCAGGCCCAAAGCCACCCGAGCCACTTACTTGCAGCAGTTGGGGGACAGTCGCCCACTGAAGAACTCCATGCCCACGATGGCGAAGGAGTAGTAGAAGGTGAGCAGTGTGAGGCCGAGGCTGGGGAGGCAGAGGGACAGGGCAGTCAGGGAGGGAGGGAGGGGACAGGGGCAGCTGCAGCGCGTCCTGGTCCCCCGGCACTGACTGCGGGAGGCATGCCCCTAGCCCTAGCCAAGTGACCATCGAAAAGTGTCTGCAGGGGAGGGGCCGCGAGGCTCATGGTGGGGGGACGCTAGGGACAGATGCCCCTTGATCGGAAATGCACCCCTTACCTGTGAAGGTAGGCTCACAGGTGACCCCTTACCTGTGAACGTAGACACAGGTGGTAAGTTGACAGCTCCCTGCCCTCCCCACTAGACAGTTCAGCCAGGCCAGTGCTGCCAAGGGGACCTGCAGGGTCCAGATTCTGTCTCTTTGAAGACCACCCCCAAACTCTTGAATCCAGCCTTCCTAAGAGTCCTCCTTGTTCCCACTTCCCCAAATCCCTAAACGAGTCTCGTGCTGCCTGGACCTGCAGGCTGAGAGGCGGGCAGTACCTGGCCATTCGTGGCAGCAGCTCAAACATGGTGTCCAACACATTGCGGTAGCGTTTCTTCAACTTGAATAACCTGAGCATCGAGAACAATGTTGCTGGCACCACAGAGGCAGGGGCATGGCCACACAGCCCCTTCCTCAGGGCCAGAGCCTTGTAAGCACTCCTCTCCCCACATCAAGACAAGGCTGAGAAGACTTGTGCAAGCTGAGCTCACTTCCCTCAGGACTCATAGACTGTGGCACTGGACGGGACAGACCCGGGACACCAGGGGCAAGCCAAGACTCTGAGGAGCCAGAATGGGCTAGCCTCATCATGTCATGCAATTAAAAAAGAAATGCAGCAAGTCCCCCACTGGACTGGACAGATGAAGCCAGCAGCTCAGATAACACGGCAAGCTCAGGAAGGGGGGTGCACAATTGGACAAGCTCAGGAAAGGGGGTGCCAATCAGACAAACTCAGGAAAGGGGGTGTAAAATCGGACAAGCTCAGGGAAGGGGGTGCACAGTCAATCAACAGCAGACTTGCTCTAGTTGGCCAGGAAGGAATGGCAGAGAGTGAGGACATGGTAGGCCGTCAAGGCAGCTCTGACTCCTGAGTCCCCAAGAGCCCAAGCCCCAAGGAAGGCATATAGGTAAGTGGGACCCACTGGGACCTGTAAAAGCCAGGCAGCAGGAGCAAAGTGCCAAGAACATAGGTTGATACAGGAAAAGAGGAACGACCAGGGATGTCCCTCCAGTCCCTCAAAGTAAGATGCCCTGACAGAACACTGGGCAAGCAGGCAGTGTGGCTTTTCCTGGGCTGCAGGCTGGGCCATTCTGCCCATCGAGAGCTTTGCATGCTCCTATCCTGAACAGCTCGGACTAAGATGGGGGCCCTGCCGCCAGCTGGCAAATCTCATGGGCTAGTCTTAAGGGTCCCCACCCCTTAACGCCCATTGCCCACTCCCAAGCCCTGCAGGTCACCTCAGCAGCTGAAGGGGACGCAGGACCACAATAAAGTAGAAGGGCTCCATGTTGAGCGTCAGCGCGAGCAGTCCCAGGAAGGCAAATGCTGTGACTGAGAAATCGAACCTGGCGCCGGAGAAAAGGCCAGTTTGTGGGTGACATTCCAGGCTTCCCTTCCACAATTTCCTCCCACACCCCTGCTCTTAGCTGGCGTCCATAGAGACCTGAACAGCCGCGGCGCACAGTGGGGCTTGTGCCTGCCTGGTGTGCTCAGGACAATGCCCTATAGCTGGCTATCCCCCAGCCTCAGCTCAGGTCTGAGAGTCATCCTTGGGCATTCTGACTCCGAAGCCTTGGCCTCAGTAGCCTCTAGACTGCTGGACACACTGAGAATTTGAAGGCAGGACTCAAGACACACCAGGCAGGCCCAGGCCCCACTGTCCTTGTACAGGCCAGTGCCTGGGATGGGATCCTGGGTGTGCGTGCGTGCGTGCGTGCGTGCATGTGTCCCCGTCCCTGCTTTGATGATATAGTGTCTCTGTTGCCCAGGCAGAACTTTGACTTCGGGGTTCAAGGGATAAGCCCTCTATTGCACCCTAAGTGGAGACGACAGGGGGCCCCATCCACTCTGATTTCCTGATTTCTTCCCACTCTGCTGGTCGTATTTTGATGACCCAAGTCTTCGAGATGTGATCTGACTTCACACTTGAGTTAACTTTAACTCAAGGAAAGGGTGCACGGCCTCCAGAGCCATGTGGAGGCCACGTGGTCCTTGTCATTTGGTTTTTTTTGTTGTTGGTGGTGGTTTTTTGTTTTTGTTTTTGTCTTTGTTTTGTTTTTAAGGAATAGGGTCTCTACAGCTGGTCGGTGGTGGCGCAGGCCTTTAATCCCAACACTCGGGAGGCAGAGGCAGACACATCCCTGTTGAGTTTGAGGCCAGCCTGGTCTACAGATCGAGTTCCAGGACATCCGGGGCTGTTACAGAGAAACCCCATCATCTCAAACAAAACAAAGCAACCAGCATAGCCCAGCTATGTGCAAATATCCAGCTGCTTGCTGGGAATGACCTTAGACTCCTGATCTTCCTGCCTGCACCTCCTGGGTGCTGGGATGACAGGCCTATGCTGTCAGACCGGCTCTGCCACACTCAGTTCTGCCCTGTGGCTTTTTTCAATGCCAGCCAAGAGGAGGTGGAACCTTCTGTGGCCCTTATAAAAGTGACAAAACTTGATGACTAGGAAGAGCCAACTCTGGGGACCATGAGTACTGGTGTGGGTGACCCCAGAGGCTTTAGGTAAGAGCACCAGAGAAGCCTTGGCTCACGGGCAGACAGAACTTGCTAGGGTGTCCCCAGAGCCACCTGCCCTTTGGGAGTGGGAGGGGAGGCCGACCTGGACACCTGCCTCAGGGTGACAGTAAGCTCTACTTACAGGTTCCATCCAGAGGACAAGTACTCCACAGGGCCCAGGCCAGCCACCTTCATGAACAGCTCAACTCCATAGACTAAGACAAGAGGGAAACATCAGATGCTGATCTGGGTTCTCCCCAGCCCACTGGGGGAGGTGGCCAGCTAGAGGCCAGGCTGAGGGACATGTTGGGGGCCAGCTAGAGGTAAGACTGGGGGACATGTTGGGGGCCAGCTAGAGGTAAGACTGGGGGACATGTTGGGGGCCAGCTAGAGGTAAGACTGGGGGACATGTTGGGGGCCAGCTAGAGGTAAGACTGGGGGACATGTTGGGGGCCAGCTAGAGGTAAGACTGAGGGACGTGTTGGGCCAGTAGAGATAAAACTGTGGGACATGTTGGTGAGGGGAGCTAGAGGCCAAGCTGAGGGACATGGTGGAGTGCCTTATGTGACCAGGGGCCAGTAAGAAGTGTGTGGATTCGAAGCAGGCTAAAGGGGTCAGACTAAACCTCTAAGGTGGGGGTCCTTTGAGGTTCTGTTTTAGGGAAGGGCCATGAGATGCTGTAGCTGGTTGGAGCTCTCACAGCTGGGTTTAAGCTGGGCAGAGCCACGCAGCACACTTACTGGTAAGAAACACGAGGTAACTCCAGGGCACGTGCTTTGAGATGAAATTCCCACCTAGGAGACAGAGGGGTGACAGAAGTGGTGGTTGCGGTCAGCCAGGGACTCTGTGTAAAGCAGGGAGGGGCCCCAGGCAGAGCTCACCTTTCAACATGAATGTCTCCACTAGGATCCAGACACCGTTGACAGCCACCACCAGGTCTGCGATAGAGAAGCCGTGAGAGGGGGTCAGAGGGACAGGCCTGCTGGCCTTACAGGGCTATGTGCAGGACCCCCAGGGGTGGGAAGAAAGTGGGCCTGGGCTACACACCATCCCTGAAGGTTTCCACTTCTGCTTAGAGCTCTCACTATGGACCAACATCAACCGGGGATTCCTTTAGGAAATGCAGTAGTAGCTAACATGGTTACCATCCCTACAGTGACTGTGGTCAGAGGAGTCCAATTTGTCAACACAGACAGCCAATATACTTGGGCTTGTCTGCCTTTAAGATGACCATGGTGCTAAGAGCAGCTGCTCTTATAGAGGGCCTGGGTTCAGTTCCCAGAACCCAGATGGTGGTTCACAACCATCCGTAACTCTGGTCCCAGGGATCTGACTCCCTCTTCTGACCTCCGAGTGCCCCAGCACACACATGGTACACAGATGCACAGGCAGGAAAAACACTCGTAAAATAAATAATAAAGGAAAACTTTTCTTTTCCTTTTCAAAATGACTGCATGAACACATCCACATCACATGGTCACAGAGCGTCTACCCAACAACACTCTCCCTTCTGGATCCGTCCCAGGAGCAGGATGTAGACACAGGGGACATAGGTACAGGATGGGGGTCAGGGGTTGGTTGAAGAGATGGACACATTCACCTAGGGGCATGCCACCCACAGACATGTGGTCCCTTTGCGTGTTACTGTGCTGTGGTCTCTACTCCCTGACCATGGGGACACACTGCAGAGGGGGAAGGGTCCCTAACCACACTCCCATATCTAAGCTCTTTGCATATACTTTTTTTTTTTTTTGAGACAGGATTTTGTTATGTGACTTTGACTAGCCTGGTGTTTGCTATGAACCCCCAAGCTATTCTCAAAATCCGGACGATCCTCCTGCCTCGGTGCCTGGAGTGCTGGACTTACAGGCTTTGGCCACTATGTCCAGTTCTTACAGCTTTAAATATATATATATATATACATGCTTGTTTATTTATTTGCTGTTTATTTGTGGGGAGCAGGGTGGGACGTGCGTCACCAGGCACCTGTGGTAGTCAGAGGACAACTTGTGGGAGTTGGTTTCTTCCTTCCACTGTGTGGGCCTGAGGGAACTGAACTCAGATCTTCAGACTTGGCGACAAGCTCCATTAGCCCCTAAACTATCTTGCTGGCCCTCTTAAATCTTTTAAACAACAGAAAAATAAGCTATAATAAAAGTCAGCCTCTGGGAAGTAGTGGTTATTCTCTACACCTTACTTGAATATATCTCGTTCTGAAAGCCGATTTGAAGCCGTCTAAGTATGCTACGGAATTATGAGAGAAGGGAAGCCCCAAAGATCTGAAATATAATGAGATAAGGTATAGTAGCATACACCTTTTGTCCCCACACCTGGGAAAGCAGAGGCAGGAGGATTTCTGTGAGTTCCAGACCAGCCAGGTCTATACAGTGAGAACTGACTCAGAACAAGAAAAGACTTGGCAATGTGCCCGCATTATAGAGACAGGAACTTTTTCTGGGGACCTGAGGCACACTGAGCAAATACGTCCCTAGGTGCCACTCCAGCTGCCATGGTCCTGTGGTGGGGCTGCTGCTGGGACCCTGGGACATAGGTCGTGTGCTTGTGCCGCTGGGGACCCTCGGGTTAAGACTGGGAATCAAGATATGTCAGAGTAGTGAGTTAGGACAAAGCTCTGGGGTTGAAAATCTGAACCACCAGCTTGGTGGTAGTAACTCGCACCTTTAATCCCAGCATTTAGGAGGCAGGTCTCTGTGAGTTCAAGGCCAGCCTGGTCTGCAGAGTTAACTCCAGGACAGCCAAGGCTACTTGAAGGAAACCTACAGAGGAGGTGTGTCTCCATGGGTTTCTGCCTCCTCGATTCAAATCAGACCTCTGAATAAAATGATCGCTTTCACAAGTTAGTACTAAGTCAATAATAAATAAACAAACAAAACCCTGGCTGTGTCTGCAGAAAGCTGGGACACGGTCAGTGCCAAGCAGTGAGCCCTCTCCCCCTCAGACTGTGGCCTCTAAACATCATTTCTTCTCAGAAGGAATCAGAGCTCCTCGGCCAGACAGAATACGTGGGGCTGCTGCCCCAGTTCCTTCTTCTGGCTGTCAAGCACATAAGAGGTGCTGGGGACTTGATCTGTTGCTCTGCTATTACCTCTGTGTGATTCTGGGGCAACCAGGGACTTCCTGTGTGCCAGTTAAACACTCTATCACCAAGTGGTATTTCTATCCCCCGATCTTTTTTTTCCTTCAGATAAGAGTTGGGCCAAGCTGGCCTTGAACTTGTGACAGTCACTCAGCCTCCTGAGTGCTGGAACTACACTCACGAGTCACCACACTCAGCTAGGTTCCCCACCCTCCAACTGGCTTAAATGTTGAGAATTACATGTTGCTATGGTTACCATGTCAGGCCATAAGACTCAGGACTTAAGTACCAAATGATAAGGACTTAGGTATGTGGGAGACAGGCATAGCAAAAACAGGACTGCTTCCTTAACTTAGCAAGGTGACAGACTCAGGTCTGCTGAGGAAACATCCTGAAACAGGAGGGGCCCTATCCACACTATGCTCCCAAAGGACCGAGGCCTGCAACAGAGACACAGAACTGAAGTGAGGGAGCAGAGGACCAGAAAGTGACCACATCCAATTACTTCTGCATGTAATAATCATGGCGATCTCTGAGTGTTGCTGGGTTTTTTTTGTTTGTTTGTTTTTGTTTTTTGAAGAGTACTGGGGACAGAACCCAGTGCTTGGCCCCCTTCTGATCTCGTCTCTCTACCTCCAAGAACAAAGGACTCAGGGGACAGGGGCCCTGAGCTGCGATGGTTCACACTTACACATGAAATACTGGAAGGCCTTGGAATTCACAAGGATGTTAATCCCTGTTTGAAGAGAAGAAAAAGTAAAAGTCAGAGGGTCCAAGGTAGGCCAGGCACAGGCGCACACCGTTTGCCCTAGCACCCAGCACTCAGGAGGCAGAGATCTCTTAGTTCGAGGCCAGCCTGGTCTACAGAGTGAGTTCCAGGACAGCCAGGGCTATCCAAAGAAACTCTGTCTCAAAACGAAACAAACCTGGTGTTCAAATGAAAGGGGGCTATCCCGTGAGGAACAGCAGGCATCTGGCTTAACATTTTTTTTTATTTTTTTGCTTGTTTGTTTTCAAGATGGGGTTTGCTATGTAGCCCAGGATGCTCTCAAACTTGCCACCTGTCTGTCTGACCCTCTACAGTGTGGTGGTTACAGGTGCCTGGCTGGCCCTTGGATTTTGAATTACTCATCAAGGGTCCTTCCTGAGCTAACTGCTTACTTCCCAGCTTGGTCCCACACGCTCACCTTTGAAGATGAGGAAGGCTGTCCGGGGAAGCTCGTCAAACCAGTGCTGTCTGTTCTTCTTTGCCTGCAGTGCAGAGGACCCAGGGGAGATGAGGTCAGGGCCAGGGACCAGAACCTAGCCCAGACCTCCACAGGGGCTAGCCTCCCGCTCCCGCTGCTAAATTGGTAACAGCAGTGGCATTTAGAGATCTGGATGGTAAATTGGGACAGCTGGGGCTGGGGGGGCCATAGTCTCTGAGAAGCCTTGGGAAGGCTGGCTCATGGGGTGTGGACTCCTGTTGTGGCTGAGGTACACTGAAGGCTGAGCTGCCTTTCTCACTGCTGGGCGAGGATGCAGGAGAACTCACCTTCCACTGCAGAGCAGCAACTTCATAAATATCATAGAAGTCCTTCAGGCTGTCACAAGCAAAGTGAAAGGACAGTCACACGCGGGCCTGTCACCCACGTGACACTCACCCTCTGCTCTTCCCACCTGCCCAAGGCCGCCTCTCATAGGAAGATGGAAACCTTACTGGACCTAGCCCCGAGCCAGGTCCTCACCTGCAGCGGCCTGACTGCCTCTGTTCTCCAGGGGCTAGGATGACTCAGTTTACACTGACCACCTCTGCCCTGCAAAGGCTACCCCTGAGGGAAGAGAGGCCTCGGGGACTGACAGAGTAGCTATCTCACTCAAAGAGCCTGCTGCCTTCACTTTCACAGCAGGAGGAGTCCAGCTGAGAGGGCAGAACCCTTATACTTAACGACCCTCAAGGCCAGCACCACCAAAACTGGACGTCTTTCGGGCTCAGCCCCTCCAGGTTTCTGTGCGCATGTGTGCAGGGAACGCTTTCTTTTAGGTCGGAGGACAACTTTCAGGGGTTGATTCTCTCCTTCCACCATGTGGGTCCCAGGGATGAAACTCAAATCATCAGGCTTGGCAAAGGCACTTTTACCTGCTAAGCCATCTCGCCCTTTCCTATTATTATTATTATTATTATTATTATTATTATTATTATTATTATTATTGACAAGATCTGAAATAGTCCAAGCTGGCCTCAAACTCTCTACATAGCTGAGAGCAACATTAAGTTTCCAATCCTCCTGCCTCAGGCCTTAGAGACACGCATCAGCACACCCAGCCTCAAGCATTTCTTTTCAAGCAAACCGGACTGAAACGGACTAGTGTTTGGCTTCTGCGGCTTGTAAGAGATTACCAAGGAACTTGACCATGTCAGAATCATGGTGTAATCTGCATCTCTCAAAGGCCTCCCTCCCTATACCCACCTCCTACTACCCAGAACCGCTCCACTACAGGACGGGAAGGTCTGGCCCTGCTGCCCCGACAGACATGGCCCTGGCTCTCACCTAAGCAGAGGTGTGTTGCTCTGATTCAGGGCCTTGAAAGTCAGGAAGCGCTCCCTAGCGCTCATCCGGGGCTTGTAGAAGCGCATCAAGCCTTCAAACTGCCTGTAGGAGATGCCGGCCGGCCTCTGCGGGAGAGGGAAGGCAGTGTGGTAGAACACAGGTACATGAGGACACAGATGGCACCTGCATTTCTCCCATGGGCAGTATGGCAGCCACAGGCTCTGCCAAGCCAAAGGGGACGCTTTTGGTAGGGAGAGAGAATGAAGTCCCTCTCTGTGATCCTGCCCCCACTGCCCTACCCGTTGGCTGACGAGCAGGTGGTATGCGTGCTGGATGGCTGTTCGCTTATGCAGCAGCAAGGACTTGAACTTGTGCTTTTCGATGTCGTTGAAGGTGTCGAACACCACGGCTAGGAGCTGTAAAGGGCAAGCATGGGGTCCTTAGCTGCCCTAAGTGAGCCTTCAGTCCCCATAATGGGCTTTCTTTCATCCAGCCTCCTAGAAGGGGGAGACTGAGGAGACCCTGTGGTGGGATGCACTGCCCAGGACAGGGAGAGCCTACTCGACAGCCAAGGACGTGAACTGCTGCTCTCTGCATATTTCTCTCCTGAAGACATCGTTGCTGGGTTTTCCTCAGGGCCCTCTCCCGTTCCCCCATAGTGGGCCCCTAGCTGGCCAGAGGACAGGCCAGGGAAAGAGGCCATATGGACTTGGACCCTGGGGCCTCCTCCCTCTCCCCCTTCCGTGGTTACTCTTCCTGTGAGTCACAGCTTCATGTGAGGCTCCAGGAAGAGTGGGGAGGAGAAATCCTGCATGCCAGGAGGGAATATTCTAGAACTGCCCCCAGAGAAAAAAATCAGTTTATTAATGAGGGGAACGGAGGGTAGGGATGATCTGAGAGACACTCTTGTCTTTCAAAGCTGTTCTGAGTGAGTGCTCCTGTTCCTTCTAAAGTCTCAGATACACACACACACACACACACACACACACACACACACACACACTGCTTTCCATGCAGACGGAAGGCGAGTGTGTTTCCACCATAGGCCATATAGGGAAGACTTTGGGATGTGTGGGCCGACGAGCTCTGCCGGAAGTTTATTCAGCACTGTGGTTGGACTGTTCCAAGGAGAGATGAGTTACAGATGAGAACAAACACAGGGGTTTGGCTGGGTACCAAAAAAAATAACTTACTAAAAATAATTATTGTGTGCACACACATGTATGTATGCGTGTCTGTGTGTGCCCGCATGCTATAGTGTGTGCGTTAAGGGGGGGAGTCAGAGGGAATTTGGGGGATCCATCTTTCCTACTCAGGCTGTGAGGAGTGTAGGAAAGTGCCTTTACCTGCTGAGCTATCCCACTGGGCCCTCTCTTAGGTTGTGAGACATAATCTCACTATATATCCATGGCTGGTTTGGAACTCGCTATCCCCCTGCCTCACCTCCCTCCCGTGTGCCAGGGTCACAGGCATGCGGCACCAGGCCAAGCCTTTCCTGCTATTCTGACTTGGTGCCAGCTACGTCTCTTACTTTCCCTCATTCTAGTCATCCGATCGTGGGTATCCCAGAGTCCCGCCTCTTTCTAGAGAGGGATGTTAGAGGCTCAGGCTTTGCCCCCTCAGCCTGGCAGCACTACGCCACCATCTTCCCGTACACTTTCCTGTGGCTGTCCGCACTCCCATCATGCCTGTGTGACGGAGTCTCTGTGAAAACAGGGTTTGGTGTGCTTCCAGAAAGCCTTCTGTGGGGAGGTTCCTGCAGGGAGGAGTCTGCAGAGGGTGGGAGGGCATCCACTGTGCCCACGCAAATCACCATCTGGACTCCTTGCAATTCCTTTACGATAAAGCTGCAAATACTCCTCCCTAGTTCTGCGAGTCACTTGAGAAAATGACTGAGGAAACCCGACATGTAGCTAGTGAGCCAGAAGCAAAGGGGTCCCCTGGTGCTTACAGATGCCTGAAGTTCGGGAGGCAAGCCCCTTGACCTGTGGGGTCTGGCCCTGTCTGCACGTGCTGTGGGCAAAAGGTGCTAGAAAACACACACCTACGTGACCACATGATGGCCTTCAGGGACTGAACCTAGACTATCTTGGTCCTTCACAGCCATTTCCTGCCCACCTCTGCATGGACCTAATGCCTCGGTGGCTAGTAAGGAAATCCTGCAGAATGTACAAACAGAGCAGCGACCCAAAGGCTAAGAACACCCTCAGCCAGCACTCGGGGTTCACAGCACAACCTGCTTCTCCTTAATGGCCTTTCCACCAATGTATTTGAAAAGTGTCTTGATTTATGGCATCCTTTGTTCTGTTTGGACAAACTCTCACGGCAGGGTTGCCACAGAACACGAGGTCTGGGAGAGCCTCGATCCGTGTCCCCAGGCCAGGGCCACTCAGATTTAGTTCCAAAGTGAATGTGTCTCCTATCCCCACAGAGGCGAGTGACAGTGGACAGGGTCACAGCGAGCTGTATGGAGAGCACCAGTCAGCGTCCGCTGTAGCGCTGCTTGCTGGTTGGTGGGGAGAAGCCCCTCACTGTGTGGGGTTCCTTGAGCCTCCCAAGACTGTGGTGAGAGCAGAGGAAAAGAGTCAGATGGCAACTTAAAACCACTGCAGGAGGCAGCTGGTGTGTTACTTTGTGTGTGAGAAAAGGAAGGAAGGAAGGGAGGGAGGGAGGGAGGGAGGGAGGGAGGGAGGGAGGGAGAGGGAGGGAGGGAGGGAGAAAAGAACATATTTCTTTGTTAGGTCTTCACATTTTCAGATTTCACTAAACCACACAGAGAGAGTATTTCCACTCCTTGTCTTCCTTTTGTTTCTGTGTGTGTGCCTGAGGGTATGTGTGTGCGCCACATGTGTGCACGGGGAGTTTTGTGCCCCTGGAAGGATGCCCTGTGCATAGATTTTTTTCTCACGATTCACGAGAAACCATGCACAAGTTCCTTACACACGGAGGGACAGGATGCAGTGCCAAGCTACTCTCTGAGCTGTGTGGTGACGGGCGCACAAGTCCCTGTCGGTCTGACACTCAGCTGCCTCTGCTGCACATGACGGTGACAGAACCACAGCAAGGCAGGAGCTGTATCTGTGTATGGTCCTCTCTGCGCAGAGCCTGGCTGGCGCCGTGAGGGCAAAATCTTCACTGGAAAGATCCAGCACCATCTACAGAGTGGTGGCACAGAGCGGGGAACCCCGGCCATCCCCACAGCATTCTGCAGGGCACCACTGTAGGTTGATGTCATTATGCAGGTGAGAGCTGGCCCAGGTTAGATCAAGGCTGTGATTGGACAGTTGAAGAATAAGGTGGGAGGAACGTTTTTGTAGGGAGGGAAAGAAGGAGAAGGAGGGAGATCCAAGATGGAGACTGAGAAGGATGACCCAGGTCTGGGTGGTCTTGAATTACCAAGGTAGCTGGGATGGATTTCTGCAGGCAGATTTATCTTATCTAGGTGGGCGGTTTATATCTTTATCAATTGGTTGTAAGTTTATTGTGGATTGAGAATTTAATATGTAAATCTAATTGTTGAGTTACAGTTTGTTGAGTCTTGATGTTACCAGGTAGCTGGGACCAGAGCTCCCGGCTGGCCAGGGTTGGCCAGGGTTACTAGCAAGGGGAGCGGAGAGACCACTGGGGCCAGAAGATAGCTAGGCTAACGTGACGTGGTGCCACACTGGAGCCAGCCGCTGCTTAGATAATTTAGGGTCAGCTCTATCTGGCCCTACAGTGCCAGAACTAACACCAGGGGGTGACCGCCCTGGTCCGAGAGTACCAGGGACCCAGTGTGGAGCGGTGACATGCAGAACCAGTTGTGCCCATTTTTAATTATACCGCAACACACCACACCCGACTGTGGACCTGGGATGTACCTACTTGGTGTCCCCACGTCTCCATCCGAGGGGCCTGCTACTGCAGTGGAGCCAAGGGGGACACTCACCAGGTTCATGATGAAGTACAGCTCAATGGAGAGGTACACGATAAAGAAGACACAGGACCAGGGGTTCCGGGAGTAGGAGGGCATCATGACGTCTGGAAAGCTGCGTGGTAGAGGGTCACCTTAACCTCTAAGGATGAACCTTGCGAGGGACAGCTGCTCCCCTGCACTCCCAGACGGCCCCTTTCCCTGTGTGCACTGATACCAGGGCGGGAGAGGGGGCATGGGGCGGGGGAGGGGATGACGGACATTCCTGGTCTGGAGTGAGGACAGAGGTCAGTGGAGGGAGTGAACCCAGACTTACTTGGCTGTGGTCAGGAGAACAAACAGGTTGACGATGCTGTTCTCCAGGGTGTTGAAGTACTACAAGGAAAGGGTGGACAGTCACTTCCAGAGCTCCTCTCCCCCTTCCGTCTCGACATGCAAGGGGCAGGCATCAGGGTAGAGGTGCAGTGTACACGGGAGCCTGGGCTTTCTGAGCCTGCGCTGATGAAAGGAGCAGGCTACCAAGTAAGGGAGTGAGGTTGTTTCCTGGGTGTCTCGTGTCCCTGTGAGGAGCTCCCCTCCTCCACTCTCTGTTAGAATGCCCCAACGTTCCTGATCCTGGAAGCTTTGCCCATAAGAACAGCACAGAGGGTGTCCCCTTGGCTCTCAGGGAAAGCGATGTCTCGGATCTGAGGGATGGGGACTCCTGGGAACCAGAAACCAGGCAGGGTGCCCTTCCTAACATAGCCAGGGTCCTCCCAGCTACCCTGCTTGACAGGAAGTCCTCCCTATAGACAAGGGACCAAGAACTCATTACTTACAGGGTCGGAAGGGTTCGTAGAGAATAAGTAGAAACCTAGAATGTGGTAGAAAAAAACAGACCGAGTGGAGTTAGAGCAGAGCCAGGTGGGAGGCTAGGGGAGGGCACTAGGGTATGGTGAGGACTATAGGGCTCTGGAGAACACATAGAACACATATGCTGGCTGACAGGGGTCATGTCACTGCGTGCAAGCCTACTGACACCTCATAACAAGAGCTGGCTCTGCCAGGTCTATTCTTTAAAAAGGGCTGGAAATCTGTTGTTTTTTTTTTTTTTAATTTTATTATTATTTTTTGGGGGGGGCTAAGATTGGATTTTAATCAGATGGTTTGAGGTTTTCAAACTAAACAAATCACTTCAGTGGGCTGGATCACAGATGTAGGCTGCTGATAGAGTGTCTCTGTGCTCCGAGGTCATGGCGGCCAAGTCATGCAAAAGGCAGCCAGGCCCTGGGCAGGGATATTACTCCTTCCTCAGCAGACTGAGGGAAGACGTTCAAGGGTTCTAAGGCAGCCCGGGCTACACGGCGAGACCCGGCTGCCCCAGCCCCTCTACCCCGTGGAGATGCAGGGAGAAGCGCTGGGTTTGCAGCCTTCTCTGCCCACGGGATCTGGAGGCTGACTGGCAGGATGCAGGGCGCTCACCGAGGATGGCGAAGATGATCATAAAGAAGAGCAGCAGCAGGAGGATGTCCATGAAAGGCGGCAGCGACTGGAAGATCTGCCGCAGGTTGCTGGGGAGAAAGATGGCCAGCTGAGGGGCGGCAGGGGTGGGAGGGCTGATCTGTGCCTTGATGGGGGGTTGGGGGGAGGACGCTGTTGGAGATGTGTCAGGTATACTTGACCTACTGACCCAGGAGGGCGCCAGGCTTAGCTTAGTCCTAATGTACCTGAGGCCTCCACTTAGCAGGTGACAGGGACAACAATACATACGTGCATGTGTGTGTGTGCGTGTGTGTGTGTGTGTGTGTGTGCGTGTGTGTGTGTGTGCGTGTGTGTGTGTGTGTGTGTGTGCGTGTGTGTGTGTGTGCGTGTGTGTGTGTGTGTGCGTGTGTGTGTGCGTGTGTGTGTGTGCGTGTGTGTGTGTGTGTGCGTGTGTGCGTGTGTGTGCGTGTGTGTGTGTGCATGTGTGTGTGTGTGTGTGCGTGTGTGTGTGCGTGTGTGCGTGTGTGTGTGTGTGTGCGTATGTGTGTGTGTGTGTGTGTGTGTGTGTGTGCGTGTGTGCGTGTCTTTGCATGGCATACAGCCACCTCCACCAAGTGACAGTGTCTTAAGGGGGAAGGCATGGCAGGAGGCTACATCTGGGGGAACAAGGTCACCTTCCACAGCAAGGAGGGGACACACACACACACACACACACACACACACGCTAAGCCACTTAGTCCCAGGATACCAGTTGTTTCTAGCTTTGGGCACGAAGGATCAATTTCCTGCCATCAGCATGTCCCCGGCCAAGTAACCAGATAAAGCCCCCAAGGATGGGTTTAATTCTAGGTTGGGTCGGCTGTGGGTTTAGGGCTGTGGACTGGGCAGGAGAAACCTGCAGGACAGGGCTGAGAAGTCTGCCTGAAGCTACTTGTAGCTTCTTGTAGGTCTAGAGAGATGATACACCCAGACAGGGGAAGGCCCTGGGCCAGAGTGAGGAGGCCCAGAAATGCCTACCCAACCCCGGGCCTTACCGCCGCACGCCACCACAGTACCGACAGTCCACCAGGAAAATGCAGCGTAGTGCCCGGGTCACCCGCACGTGGGACGTCTGCCGCACCAGCACCACAATGGCCTCGATGAACTGCACCACCAAAACAGACGTCTGGAGATGACGGGTCAGATACATGGTTAGCTCCCTGACGTACTGAGTGGATACGGATGAGCACAGCACACAGGGACCAGCAAGGCTCCTTCCATTTCTGCTTCTCTCGCAATAGTGAGCCCTCCTGAGGCCAGTACAGATGCGTGGCCGGGGATGAAGCTGGTGTGCGGGTCCTCTCTACAGTGAATCACCTCTCTGGCTGCCCACCGATGTTCCCCAAACAACCTCAAGGCACCAGGAAGCTCTACAGGACTCCGCTCATTCCAGCTCTGGTCACTCAGGGATGTTTTCCTAGGCAAAGCGCATGGCCCTTGGCACGGTCCCACTGAGGCTCAGAGTGGGTCCGAGAGCCCACTCTTCCTCTGACGGGATGTGGAAGAAGAAGGCCAGGGCACTTGCCTCCACATGACCCTATAGGTTCCTGGCACATGCAAACCATCTCACCAGGCTATCCTCCCGAGCATACACTGGGGCCAAGGGATTTTAAATGGAGCTGTAGACACAGATGTGACAGGGACCCGGGAGGAATCGCCGCAATGGGATGGACAGATGTGTTACCTTGACCATGGTGCGTTTGTGCCTGACGAATGTGTGGAAGCCCAGCCACCGCAATTTCATGCAGAGTTCAAATACCACCACCATGAGGGCGAACAGCTCCAGGGTGGCGTGGACCTGCAGCCACAGAGGTGAAAACTGTCTTCAGGGAGACCATGCATGGCACCTCCCCTCTCTCTCCTGGGGCTTCTCCCAAGGCGTTCAGGTATGTGTACACACACACACACACACACACACACAAACACACACACATACCAACACACACACACACACACATATACACATACATACACAAACGCGCAAATATACACACAGACACGGACACTCACACATATACACATACACACACATACACACACTCACACAGATACTCGCACACATACACAGTGACTCACACACACAGATACACTCACACAGACACCCACAGATACACTCACATAGATACACATGTACATACACAGACATTCACCACATGTATACACACACACACACACACACACACACACACACAGGCAGACACCCACAT
The DNA here is from genome assembly GCF_021556685.1 of Rattus norvegicus. NCBI lineage: Eukaryota > Metazoa > Chordata > Mammalia > Rodentia > Muridae > Rattus > Rattus norvegicus. The sequence continues at coordinate 43,050,085 of NC_141545.1, read as the reverse complement.
GGACACTCACACAGCCACTCATACACATACAGACCCGCACACGGACAACACTGACATACACAGCACACACACACACACAGATACACTCACACAGCCACTCTCACTCACACAAATACACTCACAGACACACACATATACACACACACACAGATTCACAGACAGACACACACTCAGATACTCACACTCACACACATACATACTCAGACACACAGACTCAGACAGACAGACAGACACACAAGTGTGCACTAATAATAACTAATTTCTTTTAAAAAGGAGGACATACGAACTACCAACTCTCTAACAGTGCTTCCCCATAGGATGGAGGGACAATGACCCCAGGCCTGACCACAGGGTAGCCCAGCGAGACAGACCTCTGAGTGAGCTCTGCAAGGCCACTGCCTGTTCACGGAGTCACTGGGAAACAGAAGCACACCCCCTCCAGCTGGGAGCAGGGAGCATCTGCATCCTCTCTGTGCTTCTAGAACATTCCACATCAGGTCCTCTGGAATCACTGACAGGGCGTCATGGCTCCCTTTCCTGGGGCACTCACGTAAGTTCGGAGCTTGAGCGCAGGGACAGCGGGTGACTCGCACAGTGACAGCAGCAGCAGAAGCAGGGCTGTGAGCAGCTCCATCATATAAAAGAAGTGGTTGTGTACGAAGAGGTAGGCAGCCAGCGCTCTGGCATCCTTGGGGTGGGTGAAGAACTTGTCATTGTTCTGGCCTTCCTACAAAGACAGGAGAGCCTGAGCAGGCGAGCACGGAGGCGCCAGTGCCTGGGAGGCGGTAGGGCAGGAAGTGGAGCAGGTTGCAGAGGCTAAGACACAGTTCAGGCCATAGACAGGTTAGCCCCATCTCTGTCTGCTGATGGTTCAAGAACAAACTGCTTAAATCTGCAGAACCAGGAGGTCTCGGAGAGCTCGGGGAAGTGCCTGATCCTTACAGGGGGTGAATTCTTAGGCTTGACGAGTTTATGCCTAGGCCAAACTAGAAGGCTGGGCCAGGCTCCTTCGGCCTTCTCTGTGGGCACGGTAAAGTGCAGAAAAAGGCTGGAGCTTCCTGGAGTTCAAAGAAAGGGGAACTTCTGCCAGGAATCTGATGGCCGGCACACCAAACAGTGGCCATGGTGTGTTGAGTGATAGTATCACTTGGAGAAGACAGAGGCTATGCCCAACGCAACTCCTACAGTGTACAGCCCTGCCCGGCAGCTATGCCCAATGAGACTCCTAGAGCACAGCCCTGCCCAGTATAGAGCTTTGTGTACACTTAGCTCCTTGCTCAGGCTTTTTTTTTTAACATGGGAGACTGCAGCACCCAATTTCACCTTGGACAGACTCCAGGGTGCCCCTCAGTGTCCTGTGACACACAGAACAAGCCCCCACGAGGAACGATGCACTGCAGACGGCACAGTGCAGAGGCTGGCCCCTCACTCACTCACACCTTGGTGGCTCAACGTTCCAGAGGAAAGGGTTCAACGGATTGCCACATCCAGGAATGCAGTGGGAAAGCAGTCACATTGGGGGGACCCCCCCCCCGCCTTCCCCACGACCCTCTTCCCCTTCCCAGGCCATAGCTGTCAGGAGATTCAGTCACTTCTCTAAAGCTGTGTGCTGCTGCCCTGATTGGTAACGGAAGACAAACCACGGCCCAGGCAGAGGAAGCAGAGGCAGGTCGTGCCTAGGGGAGGCCGCAGAGCCCTGTGGTCTGAGCAGGGCGGCATCTCCCACCATCTCACAGCAGCCTCAGGGGGCACAGAAGGCCTGGAAGCTTCTGCTTTAAATTACTAAATAAAGAATGCAACTCTTGTGCAACTTTTCCAACCAACAGTTAGGGAAGAAGGTCTGGTTAGAGACAGCCTGATAGGAGGCCCAGCTGAGAACTCCAGGACCCATAACCCATAACCACCCAGGGGATGGCGGGTAGGGGGCATTTGTCTCTACCAGCAAAGAGGGGCTGAGCCTCCACATCACAGGATCTAACTCAGCTCCCAAAGAGAACTCTGGGCTTGTGTACAGACCGCCCACACCAGGCCTCTGCTCTCTGGGGTTCAAGTCTCCGGGGCACTAGAATCTCAACATTTGCAGTTCCTCAGGGTGAGGAGAAAGTTAATAGGCAAAGGTAAAAGCAGAGGAAGCCACTTTGATGAGGACAGGGCCTTCTCCAAAATGGCTACAGGAAGCGCACACTTAAATCCTAGCACTCCTGAGGCAGAGGCAGGCAGGGCTCTGTGAGATTGAGGATAGCCAGGTCTACATAATAAGTTTGGGGCAGCCAGGGCTATACGGACCGGTTCCTTAAACAAAAGGGAGAAAACTATGCTGCCTGAGGCTATCTGAATTTATGTTAACAAACATGTAATAGTTTTAAAGAAAAATATTGCTTTAAAAAAAAATCCCAGTGCTGGAGAGATGGCTCAGCGGTTAAGAATACTGACTGCTTGGGGCTGGGGATTTAGCTCAGTGGTAGAGCGCTTACCTAGGAAGCACAAGGCCCTGGGTTCGGTCCCCAGCTCCGAAAAAAAGAACCAAAAAAAAAAAAAAAAAAAGAAAAGAATACTGACTGCTCTTCCAGAGGTCCTGAGTTCGATTCCCAGCAATCACATGGTGCTCACAACCATCTGTAATGGGATCTGATGTTCTCTTCTTGTGTGTCTGAAGACAGCGACAGTGTAGTCACATACATAAACTAAATAAAGAAATCTTTAAAAGAAAAAAATCTGTAAACACTACCAGCCCTGGTGGTTCATCTCTTTGATCCTAACACTCAGGAGGCACAGGCGGGAAAATCTCTATGAGTTCCAGACTACACAAAGTGACCCATTCTCAAAATCCAAAAACAAAAACAAAACCTCTCTCCTCAAAACCAACCATGAACAATCAGACTGGACAGCAGCAACCAGGCACACAAGGACCAGACCATGGCGCCACCCACTGCATGAAAATCCCTTTGCTACAGTACAAGGCACACAAAATGTTCCCTAAGGGCTGGGTCTCTGTGTGTGGTCCTGAAAGACAGACAGGATGGACTGCAGACCTAGGGCAGACACAGCCACAAATGGGGCTCAGAGGAGGGCCGGGCACACAAGCTCCTATGGCACAACCAGGTGAGCTCCCCACAACCCTATCCTCCACCCTCCCTTCCCCCATCCCCCCCCCTTCTAATCTGGAGCAGGGACAACCATGTAGACCACAGCTTCTGAGCTTCTGAGCTGAGCACTCGCCCCTCCCCCTCACTCTGGCCTCCAGTGCCCATCCCCAGGCACTGACCCAGACACACTTACCTGGAGGTAGATTGCTGCCTCTTGATAATTCATCTCCCAGTTGTGTCCGGGGGGACTGGAGGGGGGACTGTCGGCTCCAGAGACCAGACTGGGAACTTGGGAGTTGGGGCCGCTTTGGCCGCCCCCATCTGTGTTAGAAGAGGAGAGAAATTCAGAAGCTGTGGCGGTTTGAATAGGAATGGATCCCCGTATAGACTCATGTATTTGAATCCTTGGGTCAGGGAGTGGCACTAGTAGGAGCTGTGGCCTTGTTAGAGGAAGTGTGTCACTGTGGGGGCGGGCTTTGAGGTCTCCTATGATCAAGCCACACCCAATGCGGCACAGTCTCCCGCTGCCTGTGGATCGAGGTGTAGACCTCTCAGCACCATGGCTGCCTGCATGCCATCATGCTTCTGGCCATGATGATAATGGACTAAGCCTCTGAAACTCTAAGCCAGCCCCAAGTAAACGTTGTCCTTTAGGAGAGATGCCTTGGTGGTGGCGTCTCTTCATAGCAATAGGACACTAACTAAGACAGAGGCCAGGTTTAGGATAACACAGAACCTCTCAGCATGAGGAGGACGGGTCAGTCTGTTAGACTGCCAACCTGTACTGCTAGCAGCAAGCATCAGGGTGGCTGGTCAAAAATACTTTCTCTTAAATAAGAAAAAAAAAAGTGACAGCAAGATAGCTCAGCATATGAAGGTGCTTTTCGCCAAGCCGGATGACCCCGAGGTCAACCCCTGGGACTCCCATGGTGGGAGGAGGGGCCTGTAGACACGCCGACCCCTTCAATAGACAAATACACGTAATTCTCCTAAAAAGAAAAAGAAGCACAAAAGACCCAAGGGAGTGGGGGGAGGGAACGGCTAAACCTACACGTGTCTGTATATATATTTAGAAAAAGAAACGCAGGAAGGAAAACAAGAAAGAAATCTGGCTGTCTATGAGGATGGAGGGCAGGCAGAAAGGAGGGCTCGCCGCATAGACTTTTGACTTTTGGAAGCTTGTGGAGATCTGGCTGAATCAAACATTTAACCAGGGTGAATCTCATCCCCCCCCCCGGGGGGGGCGGTGGTGGGCAGGGACGGAACCATCTGTTGCTTTCTTCCCACCCTTGTTCACCTCTCCCAGAACCCTGGCCTGTTTTGTTCCGGCACAGTGCCCTCTCCCACCCTCAGCCACAGTGTTTGGCTTGGACAGAGGCTGGCTCTGGCTCACAGGCAGCTGACCCGGGCTCGCCAGCAGAGCCGGGGCTCATGGTGAGCACTGGAGCCAGCCAACTGGAGCCGACTTTGGCACCTGTCCTAGGTCAGCTAGGAAAGAGGAGCTCCTTCCTGTGCTCTGGCTGCCTCAAAAGGAAGGGTCAAAGGGACCCTTTGACTTCCAAAGCTCGTTAGCCTGGCTTGTCACAATCCGCAGTCTCTCCTGATCCCCTCGGCGAGTTTGAACACACGGTGGTGACTCCCGCATGGTTAATTTACTGAGAAGAAATTAATCTATGACAATCTGGTTCCCTACGACCCACAGCAAACGAGGTTTCAGGAGGAGGAACCCAATGTCTAGGCTGCACGGCTGGTGGGAAGCAGCTGTTTGGTGCATATAACCGCACAGGCGAGGACAGAAGAGGCAGGGGCTGCTGGGGTCCCTGCGTCCCAAGATCTCTCTAACCTGGAAATGCAGGTCAGGGTCATTGGGTACAGCCATCCACAAGGCTCTCCCCACAAATTTATAAAACCACATGGAAGGGATCATTGACACTCATGAAAACATACATGTTTTAAAGTGCACAGCTTGACAATTGTTTTTTTTTGGATGTGTGGGGGGAGGGTGGGTGGAACCCAGGACCTTGTGGGCATTCTGTCGCTGAGCTGCACCCTCAGCCCAACTGCATGGTTTATGTCTGTCTATGTTCACTGGTGAAAGCGGCTGCTAAATCAAGAAATTAAACAACTGGGGGGGGGGGCGCTGTGTAGCAACAGGCCTGGAGTTCCGGCTTCGTGAGAGGCATGAGGACGGCAAATTCAAAGCCTGTCTGGACTACAGAATTCAAGTCCAGCCCAGACTTGAAATCTCGGCCTCAGAATAAAATGCAGGGCCCACCGGAGAGATGGCTCAAGGGTTAGGTTAAGGCTTTTGCTGCCAAGCGTGATGACCTGACCTTGATCCTCAGACCCCGCATGGATGAAGTAGAGAGCTGATCCCCCTAACTTCCACACGTGCAGGATGTACAAAGGGACACAGTAAATAAACACGTATTAGTTTAAACCAAGTCTGATGGCACACGCTTTTAGTTATAGCACTTAAGAGGTGGAGGCAGGCGAATCCCTTTAAGGTCAAGGGTAACCTGGTCAGATCAGCCAGGGCTATAACAAAACTCTGTCTCCGTTAGTTAGATGAGTGGGTGGATGGGTGGGTGGGTAGAAGATGGATGGATGGATGGATAGATACGTACTTCAAAAGTAAAAGTGGGTCAGACATAGCAAGATGCTGTCTCAAACAAAAACAAACAAACAAACAAAGTTAAAAGTAAGTAGGCCAGAAGCACAACTCAGCAAAGGAGTGTGCACAAGGCCGACAGTCAATCCCCAGCACCATAAAAAACTAAACTAAAAAGATGGAAAAGTAAAGCCATGTGGTGGGAGCACCTTTAAGCCCAGCACCCAGGACACAGAAGCAGGCAGATCTTTGAATTCAGGCCAGCCTGGTTTACAGAGTTCCAGGAGAGCCTGGGTTACATAGGGAAACCCTGTCTTGAAAGACCAAAAATACATAAATGCGTAAATAAACCTCAATAAAAAGGTGAAAGCCCGGCTGGCTGCAGAGAATCACTTAGCCGCCACCCTGCCTGATGACCCTGAAACATTCTGTAAGAGGACTGACCGTCCAGTCTGCGCATCGGCCTGCCTCCTCCCCTCAGTCTACGTAATCTGAAACGCATCCGCGCCGTGTTGCGTGCCAGTCAGTTCTGGGTTACTGCGTATATGCCATCCTGTAACTGTGCCCTCGAGTATCCAGTGTCCGCCCCGACTTCCAGTCAGACCGATTCGGGTGCAGCCGCTGAGGGCCAGGCTGTGGAGTGCGCGTGCATTCCTTAGGAGTAAATGAACACCTAAAGGTCAGGTGACGGGTCACAAGTGTAACCTCTGAAGCACAAAGTAGGCCAGGCACGGTGGCCCGATGCAATCCCAGCACTTTGAGAACCGAGGTAGGAAGATCCTAACAAGCTTGGGTTACAGTGAGACCTGGCCTCCAGAGAAGTAACCCGCCAAACCAATTCCCAGTAGCAATCATTCTCCACTCCTACCAGCTGCCCGAGGCATCCCAAGCTTCATAAAACCAACAAAAACAAAACGAAACACAAGCTAACAAACAAACAACAAAAGCAGGCAGGCAGATGTGGTGGCCCCTGGGGAAACGACTCCACACTCAGGGACGACTGCCCTGACGGGTGAGCCGCTCTCAGACTGTGCCTGGGACAGACGCCCTCCAGCCACACTGCCTGGCTGCTGGACTCTAAGAGAACAGTAACAGTGTTAGCGCATATAAGCCTTTCCCTTTGCCTGATGAACGACAGCCCACCACCCAGTCTAGCTTGTACTAGAACACCTACAGAGCCTGGCCTGTGCACCTGACACTTCACTGATAAGAGAATGGCTTCTTCCTCGCGAGGGAGAGCAATGCCCTCTGCACTTCCGCAGCTGGCACCGAGTCTGATGTGAGTAACTTAGTCTGGACTCAGAGGATGGATGACTGGGCTTTTGGGGTGTGCATGGGTCCTCTGTGAGGAGGCAGACTGGGGGGGTGCTGAGAATGCTGTCCTCACCGAGAGGTAACTGCACAGGCAACAGCTGAATCAACACAGGCCAAGGGGGCCTCAGGAAGTTGACAGGCCCCACCCCTAGGATCAAAATGATTCCAGATTCCTGCTTCAAACCCTCCATTGTCTGGCCACTGCCAACAAGCATCAGATACTGTATAAAATAGATATACGTGTCAGTTTAATTGTCTTCGTGTGTGTGTGTGTGTGTGTGTGTGTGTGTGTGTGTGTGTGTGTGTGTGTGTTTATGGTTTTTCCAGACTGGGTCTTTCTGTATGGCCTTGGCTGTCCTTGAACTCGCTCTGCAGGCCAGGCTGCTAATTGTCTTTTGATTCTCACAGGCTCTTCTGCTTTGCCACAGCTGGAGCCATCTCTCCTCCGGGCCAACACAGGCATGGCCACGGACTTGTCCTTGCAATGTCCTGCCCCCAAGACTTTTTCTATACCAGAGAGATCTGGTGTGGGTGTAGGTGTGTATGTGTTGTATATGTGTGTTTGTGTGGTTATGTTTGTGTTTATGTGTGTATGTGTGTTTGTGTATATATCTGTGTGTTTATGTATGTGTATGTGTGTCTATATGTGTGCATGTTTGTGTGTATGTGTGTGGTTCTGTTTGTGTGTATAAGTGTTTATGTGTGCATGTGTGTGTTTGTGTATTTGTCTGTATATGTTTGTATATATATTTGTGTGTTTCTGTTTGTGTGTTTTTGTATTTGTGTGTATATGTGTATGTGTATTTGTATATGCCTGTGTGTGTTTGTGTATTTGTGTGTATATGTATGTTTGTGTGTTTATGTGTATGTGTGTATATGTGTGTATTTGTGTGTGTGTTTGTGTATGTGTGTAGGTGTATGTGTGTGTATATGTATGTTTGTGTATGTGTATGTGTGTTTGTGTATGTGTGTAGGTGTATATGTGTGTATGTATGTTTGTGTATGTGTGTATGTGTATGTCTGTGTGTGTATGCTTTTGTGTGTGTGTTTGTGTATGTATGTGTATGTGTGTGTGTGTGTGTGTGTGTGGGTATGTGTGTGTTAACTTCCCAGTTCCACATAAGAAAACTCCAGCAGGGCGGGAGAGACAGCCCAGCTGAGAAGGTGCTTGTGGCAGAAGCATGAAGACCCCCAGAGCTGCATGTGGTGGGGCTATAACCCCAGCACAGGGGAGTCAGGTGGGTCCTGGGGGCTCACTGGCCAGCCAGCCTGGCTGCAAGTGTGAGTTTCAAGTTCAGTGAGAGACTCAATATCTCAAATAGGACACTGGAATACAATCTCTGGCCTCTACACGTATGCATAGGCATGTATACCCACCCCCACATGCATATAGCACAGCACACACACACATACACACACACACACACACACACACACACACACCTAAGCCAGCTGGTATTAGTCTTCTGCTTCAGAAATACAGTGTCTGCCTCCCTGGGAAACCGTAAGCATTTACTCTCACACACACTCCAATTAAAAAGACAGTCTGTCCGTCCGTCATATCTTCTTATCCCTTTTACCTCTTCGCCCTCACTATCCTGGCCCCTAGTTATTCTGAAACTTTCCTGCTTAAGGGACATTTACATAGTCAGTTTTCTCTCATCAACTTTCCACCCTCGAGCTATCTTGGGAGAGACTACCCTTGGCTCCTCTGTTAATACCCATGACCATCTGTCTCTGACCTGTGGCCCCTATGTGGTCCCAGGAATGCTCAGCCTGTGGCATGTTTGCCTGTTCCCCTGGCCAAATGTCAGCTCCATAGGAACATGGCCCTTTGTCTTTGTGGTGTTCCCAAAGCACAGAATGTGTGTGTGTGTGTGTGTGTGTGTGTGTGTGTGTGTGTGTGTGTGTGTGTTCGGTGTATAAAGAGCCAACGAATCCATCAGGACTGATGTGAAAGAGGGGATCACACACCCTCACGGGGCACAGAACAACAGGTGGCCAGGAGCAGAGGGCACAGAGCCAGGCCCAGGACCTGGCAGTGTTTATCCAGAGCATACAAGGCAGCACCCAGGGGCGTTAATGGATATGCCAGGGTCCCTCTGTATTCTTTTAAAGACTGTGTGCAGAGGGAAGGATGGACACAAAGGTGACCCAGGACAGACCTTTCAGAAAGCACAGAAAGGAAAACATGGTTCTAGTGTCCAGGTAGGGGAGCTGAGCTCTCCCTCCCACTACTGTGCAGCCGAGCATTTAACCCTTCACCGAGGAGAGCACAACACAGCTTGGCAAGGCCTGGGATTTGTTAGAGGTTCTCCCACAGGGACAGGCCTGAAAGGCTCTGAGTAACCTGGGTCACTGAAGGGCTTTTCAAGGAAGCCACAGGTGATTCCACAAAGCTTCCTTCAGCTGTGCAGGTGGCTGGGTAGGATATTTAGGGATTACAGAAAGGTCATAAGTGGTGGGCAGGGAGCCACCGGCCCTCCCAGCCCTTTCATGTGGAGGTTTTGGTGGCTTCAGGTCCAAAACCTCTTGCAGTCTAAGCTGCAACCCCCTGCCTGAGCCTGCTTGTCTGCCTAGCTCTGAGGCTGGAGAGGCTCCAGCTCCTAAGGGCCTATTGTCCCTTGTGTGAGCTGGGCTGAGGGGCTTGGCAGTGTTCCACAGAGAAAGGACAATTAAGAACCCCATGGAAGGGGAGAAGGGATGTGTCAAAGCTCAGAGGGTGGACTGTGTGGCCGGCAAATTCAGGTGGGGAACAGATCTCAGGGCCTGGCTCTGATGAGCACAAGCCAGTTTTGAAGTAAACAGAGGACGCCCTGTGGCTCTTCTGGGTGTCACCACAGTGCATGAGCTATCCCCTGATCCCACTGAGGCTGGACTCCCTGAATCTGCTATAGAATCCACAGCTGCACAGTCCCAGCCCAGTGACCACTGGCACCCACCTACCCTGGTGACAGGACCTGCCTACTCTCCTCATGAGGAGCCTCCCATGAGAAATAGATGACCGGTCTTCAGGTAAGAGAGCTGGGCTCACACAATATCACTTCATGTAACCTCTCATCATTGACTTGTGGCAACAGGCCCTCTCCAACCCAGACCGTTAAAGACTCCATCAGCCCCTTCCAGAAAGAACCTTCCAGATGACCGGCATGGCCAGAGGGCAAGGCATACCACAAGAGCCACAATCATCAGGAAATGATCCTGGGGCTAGCCTTCCCCAGCTTCCTCAGGACAACTGCTGGCCTTGGCCTCTGAATTTCCACTTGTCTGGGAGGCAGCTAGAAATTCGCAGGGATGCAGGGACCGGCCTGCGTGGGCAGTGGGAGCTCAGATTCCCGGGCTCTGGTACCCACAGTTTGGAACAAAGCAGAGAAGGTGGCTGGGTGGCTGGGTGGGGGACATTCAGCCACCAGGATGTTGACACTCTGAACCTAAGAGAAAGTTCCCTGTAGGTACACAGTATGTTCAGTAGTGCCAGTGCCCTAGGCAGGACTCTTTGGAAAACCAGGCTGAGCAGACAGACATGAGGACCTTGACTCCTAAAGATCTGTGTGGTCCCTGCCCCCGGACTCCATCCCTAAGCCCTGGCCATGGGCCCAGAGACACGAACACAATGTTATCGGAGAACAGAGAAGGGGACTGGAAAGCAATAGGCCAGAAAACAACCACCCAGACTTGGGCAGAACACGCACCGCCTCCAACCCTGAGACTCAGACAGCCCAGGATGACCCATATGCACAGATGGCCATGCCGCCTCTACGCTGATGTAACGGGCCCAGGCGCTCCCTGCGAACAGCTGGCTGCTTCGCGTGCAGCCTCTGAAATGGCCCTGCGGGGAATCCGAGGATTCCGCTCGCTGGAGCACAGCAAGGAGCAGCATCCTGGCGTTGTGGATAAATAGAAATGGCTTCCATATGCCAGCCATAAAGCAGGGGTAGAGAGGCGAGAGCGGGAGAAAGAGGAGAGGGAGTGGGTGGGCAGGAGAGGGGCTGCTCTCCCTCCACACCTCCTCCAGCAGGCAGGTCCACCCCGGTTGGCCTTGAGGCCTGGAGAGGTAGCTTCAGGTAAAAAGACTAGAAGCTGCTCTGATCCAAAAGGCAGCAACCAGTGACTTGGCCAGGTCTGAGAGACCGGTGCTGGAAGTCCATGACTCTCTCCTTTCCAAACTGCCCCCGGTCTCACACCCTCTTAAAACCACACCAGGCATGCATGCCCTTCTTCAGCCTCGAAATGCCCCTGCTGCATGGTAATCCTCTTCCATGGGGCCTCAGTTTCTCCGCCCTGTGCTAGGACCCGTGCCAGCTGTGCTCTGGGCACAGCAGAAAGAAATGCAAATACCAAGAAAGCACTCGGAGCCCTCTGGAAAGTGGAGCCCACCAGAATGACAATGAGCAGCCGCACAACTGCTTGCCAGTTGTCACTGAGAGTCCCCACTCCGAGGACGAAGCTTGGGGAAGAGAGGGAAATAAAGCAGAGCGTTGCTGGGGCGTTCGCAGGGGGCCATGATGCTACACCGCTCCTGGGCGGATGGCATTTTGAGGACTCCCAGATAGAAACCGGGCAGAATGCAGAGAGGCCAGGAGCTTGGCTGCAAGATGGGGTGGAGAGTGCACCCTGGTAACAGCTAGTGAGGGCATACCCAGGCACACAGGCTGGCCTCTTAGGGCCTAGGGCCCTCCCTAGGGTTAGGCTGGCACTAACCCAATGCTAGCCCTGCCAAAGGCTTGCTTAGGCCTGGGGAGGAACAGACGGCTCTGATAGGAGACTCACGGGTCAGGCTCTGTTATAGAAGAAATTCTGGCTCAGAAGCAGTCAGGATAAAGCAGTGTGCCACCACCTTTAGCTGTCTTCAACCACCTGACCGGGATTGAATGGCCAAATCCAACGAGATTCATCCGTGCAGTTTGCCCTTCTAGGACTTGGCAGGCAAAGGGTCAGAAGATTGAAAGCAATAAACTTAAGAAGGGGAAGGTAGGAGGGAGCAGGACAGAAACTGCTGGGCTCGGGAGTCTGGAAGGAGATACTGTACACGACACTGCAGGTGGTACTGTCTGAAGTACACACCTTTAAACCACACAAGGGAGGCACTAGCCAGGTCTTATAACCCTAGCACTTGGAAGACAGATAGGCAACTTGTTCTAGAATGGGGGAGGGTAGGGGATTAGTGAGTGGGAAGCCCAGGCACAAAGCATAAACTCGAAGGTACTTGCAAAGCCACAGAGAGTTCCAAAGTCCAGAAGCTTAAAGAGTCACAGAGAAGAGGTAAGGCTGAGGCAGGCGACCGACAACAGTGAAGCTAGCCACTCACACTGGAGCCCCTCAGGACCATGTCTCTTTCTCAGGGCACCGGGTGTTAGTTATAGAATAAAAACTCAAAACCCACCACAGGAGCTGGACTCTGCTGTTTTCCCACCATCCACAGAATGGGGACGCTATTGTGCATTAGAGACTTTTCCAAGGTCAGAGATGGAGTTCTCATCCCTCCTCTGCTGCTTCTGACAGCCCAAGGTTGCAGGATGGGAAGCTGGCCCACAGGCCAATTGACGGATATGGACTTGGGCCATTGGCTTCCCAGGAAGGCTCCAGCCACTCAGTGGTGAGCCACCTGAGGGCACAGAGCCACGCAGCCCATCTTAATCAAGCCTACCCATGCTCACTCTACCTGAGTCAAGCTACAAGGTCCATTTCTGCTATGGCACACCAACCACAGTCACAGTGATCCCCCCTCCCCGAAATGCTATTCTGGACATAAAGCTTTCTGGTCCCTGTCATCCCCCGTGGTTTGCTAATCTATTCATGACACTACCTTCTTCAGGTCATGAGTTTTGAGGCCCAGCTTGGACCTGTTAACACCTGCTCTCCAGTCGTGGGGTGTGTCCCACAATGGGCCTCTATGCCCGCCATTACCCTTTGTTATCCTAGTACTGACTAGGCATTCGCCTAGCAAAGTGCTCAGAATATCACAAATATCACAAACATGCTTAAGACATACATGTGCACACATGCACACATACACACTAATCCATCTGCTGCTTCTTATAGGAGACTTCAGCATCTATACAGACACCTGAGCCATGATTATTTGGAAGCACCTGGAATACTGTGAGACTCACCTCAGGGAGTAGGACAGGAGTGCCAAAGAACCAGGGCTCTCTGGGTCCCTTTAAGAGGCCAACCGACAGCCCGTGCTCAGAGGGCAGACTGGCTCAAAACGCAGCCAGTCCAAGGCTGCAGCTGTGCCCTGCCAGAATCCACATAGTCCCTTCCCAGTGGCTACCAGGGTCATTCGCAAAGAAGGCTGCCTGGATCCAGCTCTGTGAACGCTGCATCTGCAGCATCTGGGGCTGCGGCTGCTGCAAACCACTCTGGTCAGAAGAGCAGCAGTCAGAGAAAAAGCGGCCTCTCTAGTACAGTCACCTCCAGAAAGTGTCCTAGAAGACCTGGATGTTGGGGCACAATGGGCAACCCAGGGAGCTGAAACCCTGGGTGGTCAGTTGGACAGGCCTGAGCTGAATACTATCTCCTTTTTGCCTCAGTCTCCCTTTCTGTCTAGTAGGACAATAGCCTGAAAGAGATATTATGAAGAAGCTCACTCTGGAGGCCTGGAAGGGAGAGCCTAATTGTCCAGGACATGGGGGTGGGGCTGGAGGAATTGGGGAACCAAAGAAGTTAACTCTCTCCAGATGCTTAGCCGCCAGGATAACAGGAGTCAGAAACCCAGTTCCCATTCCCTAAGAGGAAATCAGAATTCAGAATGAGGAAGAGCTGGGGTCAGCAAGGGAGCTTCCCCTATGACTCAGGCCTCAATGAGGGCAGCACCTGCAATGTGGCTACTTTGTTGATGATGCTGTTACTTTGTCACTGACTAAAGGCTGATGACACTTTGTTACAAAATTTCTGAAGCCCGGCCTTCCCTTGGGGCTGGATTACACAGTGAATCTCCCATTTAATCTGTTTAATCTCCACACTGACTCTCACTTAGTTGTTCATGAGATCATCTCTCAGATGAGGAATTGAGGCTCAGCACAAAAAAAAAAAAAAAACAAAAAACAAAACAAAAAAAAAAAACAGCTTACAGCTTTATTCCAAGTTGTTAAGCTTGCACATCAAATTCTTTGTGCCGCCGAAGAAGTCTGGGCAACTGAAGAAACACTAGAATCCCTAACTATCTGTGGCTACTACTACGACCCTGCCCCTCCATCACAGATTCCTACAGCCTAAGAATTCTCCCAGCTAGGGCTCTGCTGCCCCTCCACATTCTGGGACACTGCCCTGTCCCCAAATAGAAATGGGCGGGGGGGGGACTCACTATGTAACAGACTGAAATGACTGACTGGCCTGGGGGCCCAGTGGCTTCAATACTAATCAAATCCAGCCTTGGTGAGGTTCCAGATCCGCTTCAGGGTCTGCATGACGACCGTGATCGCAAATGACGAGGCAGGCCAGCCAAGTGTGAACAGCCCGAGCTCGTGACAAGAGGGGACCCTCGAGAGCCACAGAGAGAAGATAGAATGTTTGCCGTCGACCACCCACAAGCGCGAGCCGATGCAGCCGGTGGCCTGGAGCGGCTCCAGGCCATTAGCCAGGGCCGAGTTCAGTTGTCACCCAGCTGACTTTCCACAAGGGCTAAGCGAAAAGAAAATGAAAGTGTGTAGCATTCCACTGAAGAAAGTGAGCTTTAAGCAATGGCAGGCAGTCTCCAGACGGCAGGGTTGGGGAGCTCAGATATGAGGGAAGATAACGCTGTAACTACAATACATGCAGGCTGGCGGCTGAGTGAGACCTTCATGTTCCAAATGTAGGCCGCTCTAGGGAAGCAGGCCTCTCACCCAGACTATTCTAGGGTGGTCACGTGGACATGAGGGAGTCTCTTCCTGACCTGAGAGGACTCCAGGGGCTGGTGAAGCTGTGACCCCATCTCAAATATTACATGCACAGGGAAGGTGTACAAGGCCTGGCCCTGTCTTTCTAAAGCCTGTAGTGCCAGGAAGGGGCAGAGCTGTGTGAGCAACAGCTCAGAAAGAGCAGCCACCCACCCAGACGGGCACCCTACCTCCCCAACCCATCCCAGCCAGCCAGCTCCTACGGGCGTCACCAATTGGAATATATTGACAAGCCCAGCCTGAGCCGGGGAATGAGGAGGGAGGGGTAATCAGATTTTTGATTATCTGTCAGTTTGCCAAAATTCCATTTTCTCAGGATTGTTAGGAGGAATCCATCACTCTGTAGAGCGCGCGAACCCAGATTAGATAACAACAAATGGGGTTCTCCAGGAGTGGCCACTGTGTGATGGGGCAGAGCCTAGTGTGGAATCTGGGATGAGCTCCATGCCAGCGAGGCAAGGCTGGGAAGAAAAGGAGCCAGGCCTCCAGGAGAGGAAGAACACGAGAGAAAGAGACCCCAGACCGGGTCAGGGAAGGGGCTTACAGGAAGTGGGTGTGAGTACCCGTCGGCCTAGTAAATGGACAAGGAGACAGGAGAACTGAAGCGAGTTCTAGGCCAGCCTGGGCTA
Source organism: Rattus norvegicus (assembly GCF_021556685.1). NCBI lineage: Eukaryota > Metazoa > Chordata > Mammalia > Rodentia > Muridae > Rattus > Rattus norvegicus. The sequence goes on along the minus strand of NC_141545.1, from coordinate 43,034,562 downwards.
ATGTTGAGAGACCATGCCTCAAAAAGAAAAGGAAAACGAAACAAACAAAAAATGAAGTTGCCGGGTTAGGGATTTAGCTCAGTGGTAGAGCGCTTGCCTAGCAAGCACAAGGCCCTGGGTTCGATCCCCAGCTCCGGAAAAAAAAAAGAAAAAAAAAAAATGAAGTTGCACCGAGTGTGGTAGTGCATACCTTTAATCCCAGCACTTGGGAAAATGAAACAGGAGCATTTCTCTGAGTTTGAGGCCAGCCTGGTCTATAAATCCCTGGCCAGTCAGAGCTACATCAGGAGCCTCTGTCTCAAAACAAACAACAGGACTGCCAAGATGGCTCACCGGGCACTGGTGCCCGAGACCACACCAGACAGACTGTCCCATCTCTGGAGCCCACAGGTGGAAGGAGAAAAAGTGATTCCCACGAGTTGTCCTCTGGTCCCCTCATATGAGCCCTAGTGCGCACACACACACGCACACACGCACGCACGCACGCACGCACGCACGCACGCACGCACGCACGCGCAATGTTATAAAAGGAAAGCAAAAATGGGGCTGGCAGATGGCTCAGTGCTTAAAGCATTTGCGTCTCTTGCAGAGGACCGGAGTTCAATGCAATGTGCTGAGGTGAGGCAGTTTATAGTTATAACGCCAGCCAACTGTGATCTGAAGACCACCCCCATATGTACATACACGCATACACACGCACGCACACACACACACCAACAAACATACAATACATGTCTCACTCTCCATGCAAATGTGACCCAGGAGCCTGGCTTATCTTGAACTCTCTGAGCCTCCTGCCTCTGCCTCTCGAGTGCTAGGCTCACAGACCTGCACTACCAGGCTGGGGTTACCGCATACTGGGGATGGAACCCTCTGCCAGTTGAGCTACGTACATAGACTACCAATACAGAGACTTATGTAGACTACCAAGACAGGCTTCACAGAAATAAGGTGTTGGTGCTAAAGAAGTACAAGTCATCTGGCGTTTATGAATCCGTTTTTGTCATTTCTAAAAACGGTTATTCGTTATTGTGTGGGTGGGGTGGGTGTGTATGGCACAGTGCCATACACTGTGTCAGAGGACACTGTGGAGCCAGTGCTCGCTCACTTGCTCATGCTCACTTGTTCTCTGTCTCTCTCCCTCTCCCTTCCCCCACCTCCCTCTCCCTCTGTCTCCATCTCTGTCTCTGTCTCCCTCTCTCTCTGTCTCCCTCTCCCTCTCTCTCTATCTCCCTCTCCCTCTCTCTGTGTGTCTCCCTCTCCCTCTCTCTCTGTCTCCATCTCTCTGTCTCTGTCTCCCTCTCTCTCTCTGTCTCCCTCTCCCTCTCTCTCTCTCTCCCTCTCTGTCTCCATCTCTCTGTCTCTCTGTCTCCCTCTCCCTCTGTCTCCCTCTCCCTCTCTCTCTCTCTGTCTCCGTCTCTCTGTCTCTCATTCCTGCCTTTATGTATGTTCCAGGAACTGAACAGGTCACCAGGCTTGTGCGGGAAGCCCCTTTACCCACTGAGCCATCCTGCTGACCAGAATCTACTGGGTTTTTTTTTGTTTGTTTGTTTTTGTTTTTGTTTTTTTTTGTTTTTTTTTTAAGTAAGCTTATTCTAGTCGTATAAATTTAGTTCATGAAGCAGCAGATAAAGAGACCGGTTGTCAGATGACCAGACGCAGAAATTTTTCCACCCATAACGTCAAAACAGAACAAGCTAAACTTAATCGGCTGGGTATGGAATACACACTTGCACTCCCAGCACTCAGGAGGTGGAGGCAGGAGGATCAGAAATTCAAGACCATTCTTGGTTTGAGGCCAGCCTAAGCTACACATTATCCTGTCTCCAAAAAAAAAAAAAAAAAAAAAAAAAAAGTGTGCTATTTATTTTGTTAGTTGAGGCCTAATGGAGGTCTGTATGGTCTAACTTCTGTGAAAGAAAACCACAGAAGGGGTTGGGGATTTAGCTCAGTGGTAGAGCACTTGCCTAGCAAGCGTGAGGCCCTGGGTTCGGTCCCCAGCTCCGAAAAAAAAGAAAAAGAAAAGAAAAGAAAACCACAGGAGCCTGGCTTATCTTGAACTCTCTGCCTCTGGAGTGGTAGGCTCACAGACCTGCACCATCAGGCTGGGACACTTAGTAATTAAAACAACCCTCCTTATCTAACTCAGATGGGCACATGGCTGGGACTCGTCTTCCAGTCTCCTGGGCTGTCAACTGTGTGCTTCCCCTCACTGCCAGATAGCCTGAGGCTTGAACCAGTCAGCCGGCTGCCTGTAACCAGCTTCTTCTCTAGCTTGAGAATTGGCCTTCCTAGAGTCACTCAGGACTCAAGCATCTTCTCCTCTTCATCTTTTCCCAGACGACCTGCCAACATCAACTTGTCTTCTTCCCCTCTGCTTATTCTGGGATAAGGTCACAACGCTGTAGCCTAGGCTGGCCTTGAACTCTATTAGTGGAATGTTCTAGAACCTGAGCAGACACTTGGTCTAAGGCAGCCAGAACAAGGCCCTGGGGGTCATCACCAGTTCCTTCTCTGTCACCTGGCCAAGGAGACCCACAAGCGTTTGCCAAAGGAAAAGGCCCTGTGGCTTGATGCCTTCCTCCCACATTATAGTGAGAATTCTGGAATGTTGATTACTGTTTTTAAAAAAAAACACAGAAATATTACAAGAACATGTTTCTGTTTTAATCCCAGATGTGTGGATATAGGGCTTCCTCAGACTGTCCTCAGCAGCCTTGTGCTCTAGCAGAGGTGTGGTTCTGCCAGCTGCAGACAGTTTCTGCAGTTGTGTGACATTTGGAATTCTGGGAATTTACAGAGGGTGTGTAAATGCTAGGGCCCCCACGAGGTCTTCAAGGGGGTTGGTCACAGTTTGTTAGTAACTGTGCTCAAAGGAGAAACAAGAAGGGAAAACTTAGATTCACAGATCTTTCTCTGTGTCTCTCTGTGTCTGTCTCTGTCTCTATCTCTCTGTCTCTCTGTCTCTGTCTCTCTCTCCTTCCCCTCTTATCTAGTGATTGGGGATGAAACTGGGGGAGATAAATATGGGGAGAAAAACCCACAAAGTAGCAAAGACCAGCTATACCACATCTCCACAAGCTTGACTGCAGAACGGGAACAAACCCCACATGTGTATGAGTGGGGGTGCGTGCCTGTAATGTCGACACGTGTGCACAACACACCCCAAGGGCACGCTTGTAGCCCCTTTACTTGCTTGCCACCCAAGGAGCGAGGGTGACTCCTGCAGAGAATGGGGAAGGACTGGCAGGTGGGTCAGGACACCTCCACGACTTTCTCCAGAGAGTCCCTTTGATTATAACGGGGTCTTCCACAGAGAAACCATACCCTACATCACACCTCAAAGCGTTGGAGAGCGGGTTTCTGCTTTGTGAGGGAAAAGTCATAGGGCTCTGCCACTCCGCTGAGCAGTGGGACACTTGCCCATCCCTGGTCAGGATGGAGGCTTGGGGACAGGGTGGAAACAGGGCCACAGCAGGTGCTTGGGACAGTGGGCTAGACTCGGAGGCCTCTGTGATCTGGGTCTGGGCGGATTGGATGAGGAAGGGCATGGGAGGGTGGCTCTCACTTCCTGCTTTCTGGCCTCCTGCTGCCAGGATGACACTAATCTAAGAACCTCCCTGGCCAGGGCACAGTGGCCTGGGACAGTCCTGCAAGCAGTTCACCATGGCCCAGATATTCCCTAGCACCTCTGAAGCAGGAGGGTGCTAGGCGTGCAGGCTGTGCAGATGGGCAAGACGTAATGCATATGGCCCTGTGTGGTGGTGGTGGTGGTGGGGAGCTCAGGGAATGCTGGGGAGCCTGAACCAGAGAGTAAACCCCCAAACCTGGCTCCGCCACACCACATGGGCAGAGTCTCTAAGACTAACCCACCCTGTTGGACAAGCATCTATCACATCGTCACAGGCACTAACACCCACCTAACACACTTCCCCGCTCAGGCACTTCACGGCAGGATGGCCTCTCTGTAAGCTGAGGTCCAGAAGCCATCACCCGGAATAGCACAAGCCATGCACTTGCTCGGAGGGTTCCATTTCAACCTCAGGACTGACCGTTCCAAGGACAGTCTTAGTGTGACCATCTCTTCATGAACGAGAGATGTGCTGGCCGGGCGCTGGATTCACGTTCATCTGATCTGACGCCAGGGGCCAGGCTCTCCCCACACTCTACACCCTCTGACCTCACTACGATCTTCCCCGCCCTGCACCAATGGCCACACCACACTTCTTCTGTCTATATCCCTTGCCAGAGAGGCCTGGTCCCTCATCCCAGTGTTGACTCCTCCCCTCCCCAGATCCCATTTTTTTAAATTTGTGTCGGTGACCTAACTGAATACAGGTTAGTTACGAAAACCAAAGACTCTAAATTCTTTTCCTATAGCCATTCCCCAGCACACGTAACTTTGGACTGTACTGTCAGAGCGTTCGATTTTAAACATTGATGGCCGAGTTGCTAACTTGGGTTTCTTAAACTTAAAAAAGAAAAAAAAAAAAAGAAAAAAAAAAAGAGCACTAAGTCAATTCTGGTCTAGGATTAGGACAGGAATTTTCAACCATTTGAGAGGAGGCTAAACTTGCTCCTGCCACTGTGCACTAAGTGTTTATGCAAAGCAGCGTCCTCCGTGTTGACGATCAACTCCAAATATTGATCAGTTCTCAGAAACAGAGTCCCTGCATCCGTCAGTGTCAAGTACTCAGCCAAGATTTGATCCTGCATGTTAAAGCAAACAATCCCGTCCGTCTTACTCAGGATGCAAATCTGTCTCCATCTTTAATAAATGGTAAAATTATATATATATACTAGTAGATAGATAGATAGATAGATAGATAGATAGATAGATAGATAGATAGATAGATATCTCAAAGGATTGTTTTAAAATAAATTTCTTGGGCCACCACGATGACCCAGTGGTGAAGCCCTTGCCTTCAGATCTGACAGCCTGAGTTTGATGCTCATGACCCACATGTTGGAAAGTGAGAACTGACTCCTGTAAATCGTCCTCTGACTACCACATGTTCACGTGTATACACACACACAGTAAACAAATGTTTAAAAAGGTTGTAAAGAAGGGGTTGTTAGGGGGCTGAAAAGATGCCTCAGGGGTTAAAAGCACCGACTGCTCTTCCAGAGATCCTGAGTTCAAATCCCAGCAACCACATGGTAGCTCACAACCATCTGTATATGGGATCTGATGCCCTCTTCTGGTGTGTCTGAAGACAGCTACAGTGTACTTATAAATAAAATAAATAAATCGTAAGACTTTAAAAAAAAAAAAAGAAGAAGAAGAAGGGTTTGTAAGTAGAAAGAGTTTGAGAAGGCCTGCCCTCGATCACCCAGATGCCTGAACAGATCCAGCCCTCTCTAGCTGAGCGATGTCTCCCTGTGCTCTAATGTCTCCTACCACAGTGGGACAATAGGAACTCACTGCAAGGACTACAAACTCTGGACCTAAGGCACTAGGCACATAGGAGAATGTGGGAAACTGAGGTTTCAGAAGGTAAGGCTCGGGCTAGAACAAGCACAATGCCTACCTGACTACTCAGGTGCCCACTAAACACTGAGCCCAACTGAGCCCAACCAAACAGGCACCGTGGTGTCCTGGAATGCTACCACATTGTCATTTCTTCCTCCCCCAACTCCTCTCCCCTTTTTTGGCTGGTTGGGATTGAACCCAGGGCCTTGTACATGCTCGGCCACACCCTGGTCCCCACCTGGTCCTGTCACTCCTTTCCAGCACCTTTCTGGGGGCAGATGGGGTGAATCTTCAGAGCCCTGCAGCACGACAGCAGCCCCTGCTTAAGGCACCTGTGTCTTCTCCATCACTCTGGTGTTCTTTCCTCACCTCAGCACAAGCCTGGGGTGGAGGCAAGGTGCCCTCAGGATCCTGGCTCCCCACTCCACCCTGTAATCAAAACACTGCCATGTTACTCACGCACAACAGCAGAGCTCTCTCTGACTCATCTCCAGGGACAGACTTTCACTTCCTGGTCATCGTGCCTTTAATATGCACTCCACCTAAAAAATCGCTAGAGTGGCGATTCTCAACCTGTGGGTCGAGATCCCTCTGGCAAACCTCTATCTCCAGATTCGTAGCAGTGGCAAAATCACTGCAGCAAAATGGGCACACTACATGCTCCCCAGCCTGTCAACGCCTCCTCGGGTGTTTCCTGCAACCACCAGGGCACCGTCCTAAAGACGAATGAGTCGGCCATTAGCAAGTATCACCTTCTTAGCTAATAAAGATGGGAAAGGTTTAAGAAGGGCCAGGTAACAAATCATTGCATTTAAAAAACTTTTAAAATCATTGTCTGTTTTCATCTGTGTGCACACGTGTGTGTGTGTGTGTGTGTGTGTGTGTGTATGCATGATGTGAGTGCAGATACCCGTGGAGGCCAAAAGAGGGCGCCATTTCACCCTGGAACTGTACTTACAGGTGGCTGTAAGCCACCTAATGTGGGTCCAGAGAACAGAACCCCAAGTCCTCTGCTAAAGCCACCAGTGCTCCTAACCACTGAGCCACCCCTCCAACTCCCACACAATTATTTCTTTAAACATGTAACTCCTTGAATCTCTGCTCTATATCCCAAAATCAAAGATGGAACACACGCCTACCTATAGACACCTTTAGGTTGGGCGTGTAGCTCAGTGGCAGAGTCCTCAGCTAGTGTGGCTGAGGCCACAATTCCTAGCACTGTCAAAAAAAAAAAAAAGGCAAAACTGAAAGAATAAATAATCCCTCGCTATCATCTAAGATCGAAGGCAAGTCACTGCAAGAAGGGTATGGCTCGGTGCTGCACCCCTGTGGCATACATGGGGTTTGGGGTTGAAGCTATAGCACAAAAAAATAAAAACTGGTGAAGGAGGAGGAGGAGGGGGAGGAGGAAGAGAAGGAGGAAGAGGAAGAAGCCTGAAGCCAGGCAGGACAGAAACTGGCCCCTCTGCACTCTCCATTTTCTGCCTGACAGGCTAAGTCTGCCTCAACCGGTTCTGACACTCCCTGAATGGCACCCAGGGGTGGTGACCTCAGACCAGGACAGGTGGCTGGCCATGTGGGCACTGTTTTCCTCGACTTGATGCGATCTGCTGGCGTAAGGAGGCAGCCGGTGTTAAGATGTCCTTAGCTGGCTCTGGCAGTGCCAGCCTGTGACCCTGTGACGACAGAGCAGGGCGACAGCTGCCCCAGTGGAGAGCACACATGCCAGCATGTCCAAGGCTGCTTCTTCAATCACCACAACCCCGAGTGTTCAAAAGTACACTCTCTGGGTTTGACCCAATGATCTACCTGTCTCAGCCTTCCAGGCCCCGGGTTATACACACCACTGTGCCTGGCCCAAGACTTCCAACCCCAGCTATACTCCTGACAGGAAGCAAAGAAGGTCAGGAGTCACAGGAACCAAAGACATAATGGTCAGTGGCCCCCCAGTCTGGAGTATCTCCCAACCACTCCATATTGCTCGCCTGCCACAGGGATCCAACATCTGGGATCCACATGGCCTGCGGTTATCTCCCCACTCCAAGCGCATCCTGCCTGGTCCTTCCTTTCCTGGCCCTTAATCTTGATTCCTGACACATCGTATTTTTGTAGCCAAAACGAACCCAGAGGCTCAAGTAAAGGGATGGTGCTAAAGGCAGGTGGGGGAGGGTGCATGGAGGAGGAAGTCTTGGCTCACGACAGGAAGCTGGGGTTTTCCCTTGCCCTCTGTCCAGGCCACCGGGCGATCCCACAGACATTTTACAACAAGACACCACCAGGGTGGCCATTCTGACAATGAAGAACGCCGCCTTGGATGCCACACGGGACCGTGGATCGGCACATACTTCAGTTTGGAAAACCGAAGCCAGAAAGCAACTTGGGGGTGAGATCCCCTTCCCCGGATCCTGCCCCCTCAACCTTCACACCCTGATGGAGACACAGAGCTATGCCAAGCATGCCTTTATGACACAGGTTTTGACCTCTGAAAAACCTCAGATTCCTCTCAGTGGGAGGATCTTGAAAGCACTGACCTAGATGTCTGCAGGGTCACGATGCCACAGGGGACATTCTCGTGCTGCATTCCAGGAGCCGCCCCACAGGCCGCTGTGAACTTTCTCACTCTGGGCAGCGGGAGAGGAGTTTGAGCCAGAGAATGCCCCCATCAGGGAATCCACTCAGCCAGAAGGAAGAGTTACCTACCCCTCAGATCACCGACCATGAAGGACCCCAGTGCTTCTGACTTCAGTCTTGGTTCCTTTCTGTAAGGGTACGTATGCATGGGGTTTCCTCCTAGGGCCTCCCGCTGTTACTCAAGACAGTCCCAGGAGACACTGGGGCCAGAAACCACCAAATCAACAGCACAGTAAATCCTACAGCTGCTCCCATGTCCCTCCCCTCCCTGACTTGGAGGCTGGGAAGTCAACTGTTCTGGCTCATAAAATACTTCCAGAGCATGTATGATCTCAGACCTCCTTCGGGTGATCGGCGGAACAGGGCAGCAGGTGCCGGCCCGCACCCAGCTGCTGCGCCTGCCATTTAGATGCAGTAGCTTTCTCCATGCAGAGGAAGAGATGGCATTTCGTGGCAGGGGGCCCCGAGGCAACAGACAGGATCCCCCCATGAAGATGCAGAGGGCCAGGAAGCGTAAGGCTTTGCGTCTCCATTATGAGGATCCGTCTCAGCATGCTGGGTGCTCCCTCATTTTAATCGGTACCACCAACAATCTGGTGACATCCGGCATTCTGCCTTGGTAAAGCCCTATAAAAGTCAGAGGAATGACTCTGGCAGGGCCAGGTGGCCAGGGTAAGTGGGAGGTTGTGGAAACTTAATTGTGCTTGGATTCCAACCGCTACATTGTCTCAGTGTCCCTGTGTGGTGATAGGCACCTGCTGGGACCAGAGTGAAGAGATACAACCGCTACACTGTCTCAGTGTCCCTGCCTGCTGGTAGGCACCTGCTGGGATGGGAGTGAGGGTTCAGGTCTCAAGGAAGAGCCCAGTCTGCGGCCTTATCACCTACTTATGTCATAGCTGTGCATAGTGTCATGCACAGACCATGTGATCTGCAACATTTCACCAAGTCCTTGCCCCCCTGGCTGGGCAACTGTAAGAACCCTGCTCTACTGCTGGGATGCTATAACTTGTAGAAGTTAGTTATGTCTTCAGCTAGGAACAGAGGCTTGGGGCTTGGCTCCAGAATCCACACAGCCACCCCACCGCACAGGTTACACGTGACAAAAGCCTTGGAGGACCCTGGGGGTGGGGGGTGCAGGTTCTTGCCTCTTTGACAAGCATGCTGGGATGTTTGGCCTAAGAAAGAGCTATACAGTCGGACTGCTGCACAGAGGGACCGTTGAGCTGACTGCCCTTCCAGAACAGTCCTGGGGCTCCATCCCAGCTCCTCTTGGCCGTGTCTGCTTGAGGTCAGCAGCTCTGCTCATCTAGATGGTACCTGGCACCAGCTGGCTCAGCCTATATGAGATTTCTAGAGAAGGAGCCTGAGTGTCACCCAGAGGTCTGTGTAGGGGCAGCAGCCTTCCCTATAGATATGGCACAGTGTCCAAGGCCTGAGTGTCAAGACTTTCTGCTCTGTCCCCTTAGGCCCTATCCCTGACCACCTTGTCACCTCAAAACTACAACACTGTCATAGCAAAGCAGCCAGAAGACCATGGTACAGCAAAAGCATGTGTTGGCTAAAAGGGGGGGAGGGGCAAATCTTAGTGTGAAGGGGCAAGTCCCAGTGTGAATTGCCAGGAGCTGCCTGGCACATCCATGGTATAGACTGGAGTGTGCACACGCAGCAGAGATCGCTACCCCAACACATGCAGATTATGCAGATTACTGGTGGCCTCTAGCCACTCTGCTACCTGTCAGCCCCAGGACCCTTCCCTGAGTTCTTGCTTGATTTCCAAGTTTTAAATACCTCACCCCTAACTACCTCCTTTGTCATCAGCCTGACACCCTTCTGCCTGTGAGTCACTCACTAACATCCCCCCAGCCGCCCTTGGAGCCAAAGATTTGTATAAAGTCCGCACGTCACCAGATCCAAACCCTGCATTTCCTGAACTGAAGACCTCACACGAAGTCAGGGGCCACTGGGGGAAAGGTTACAAGCACTGTGGGCCGCAAGGACCACGAGAGAGAGGTGTGGTGGTCCACTCCCTGGAACTCAAGGGAGACAGGGAGTTCCCGGAGTCAGCCTTGGCAACCCAGACAGACCCAGGCTCAAATACCTCTCTCCCCATTAACAAAACAATGAAAAACATTCCCGGGCTGTGGTAATGGCCCAGTGGGTAAAGGCCCTGGCCACCAAGTCCAGTGACCAGTGTTTGATTCCTGGGATGCACACAGTGGACAGAACAGAGTCCTGCAGGTCATCCTCTGGCCTCCACACATGTGTCACAGTCTATACACACGCACACAGGCACGCAAGCGCGCGCGCACGAAATCAAATGAAGTAAATGTAAATGAAGTAAATCCCTGTGTTTGAAGTGTTGACTCCCAGAGCCTCAGAATATAGCACTTGGGGTTCAAGATGGTATCTTTAAGGTAACTGGGGTAAAATGAAGGTCTTCAGGGTTTGCAGCCATGACAGACTGAGGCCTGGGGCCTCCAGGACCATGACGTATCTATTGGGAGAGATGAGTCTCTAGCCACTGGCTCTAGGCAAGGCAGGTTGTCACATACGTCTGACAAGGGCCATTTGTCAGCCACACCTACCTGCTTCGAGGCCCCAGAAACTCAGCTCAGTTCCTTTTCCCCATGGCCTGAGAAGTCCCTGCACCTGTAGGCACTAAGCTAAGGTCCAAAGATGAATGGAAGTCAGGGCCCGGTGGTGACCAGATGGCTGAATCATTACTACAGGCGGCTCTCGAGACAGCAGGGACGTGATTCATTAACTCTCTAAAGGGAGGCTTACAGATCCCAAGGGACTATGTAAACAGGAAGAATTCTCAGCTCAAACTGGAATCCTCCAGCAAACAGAAGGCTCAGGAATGTTTTCCAAACCGACTGCCGGACCAAAGCCCGTGCTCTACACAGCACTGGAGACTTGTTGGACTGGAGGCTGGCTGACGTCATTGGCTATCCCCAGGAACAGGATCAGGCAGGAAAGAAGGCACTGAGCAAAACCGCTTGAGTCCACCATGTAGGGAGGGGACAGTCCCCAAACAGTTTTAGGACAGGAGGAAATTGCTAGGTTGGGTGTGGTTCATGCTGACAGCTCAGACAGTAGAGAACCTCAGGACAATGTGAAAATCAGAGCCTGAAATACCTACGCCTGGACAGAGGTCTGCGGGTTTCCTATATCAACTGGAGATAAACCAGAGTTCTTTTAGAAGAGGGAATCTCACTTGAGAAAATGCTGCCTATCAGACTGCCCTGTAGGAAGTCTGCAGTATATCTTCTTAATTGATTATTGATATGGGGGGGCCTAGATCATTATGGGTGGGGCCATCCCTGGGCTGGTGGTCCTGGGTTCTTTAAGAAAGCAGGCTGAGCAAGCCAGGGGGAGCAAGCCAGTAAGCAACACCCCTCCATAGCCCCTGCATCAGTTCCTGCCTCCACGTTCCTGTCTTAAGTTCCTTCTGTTATGGGTGCTACCTAGAAATCTAAGAAGAAGCCTTTCCCACCCCAAGTTGCTTCGGGTTATGGTGTTTTACCATAGCAATAGAAACCACCACTAAGGCAACACCTGTCCTTAGAGAGCTCCTGCCTTTCAGCCAGCTATGGGGGACATAGCCTCTGCTTCTCGGAGCTTTCAGAAAGCACCCTGTAATGGTGTGAGAGGGGAAACTGAGGCACGAGTGCCCTAAGCAGAAAACACAGTGCTCTGCGGCGAGGGACGTAGGTTTCTGTTCTGAAGCGAGAATCAGCTACAGACCTCAGCAAGACCCGGTGGCCTCACGGGTGGCCCCGAGCTGAAGGCCTCCTTCTGGAACAGAACAGGGTTGCTGTCAGAAACTTCCTGGCATGGGACTGCAGGATCAGAAACTTCCTGGCATCCCGCCCCCAGCCCAGGCACTCTGGAGAGATCGAAGAGCCCAAAGACAGCCAAGGTTGCCATTTAGAAATGGGCCCGCCTCTTGGCAGACACAAGCAAGCCACCCTACCCCATTCACTCCCTTTTGCAGGTGACGGATATTCTCCTGAAGGGGTGTCCCCTAAAACTCATTTGCCTCTCCCTCTCCCTCCCCCCCTCTCCCTCCCCCTCCCCCTTCCCCTCCACCCCGCTTCTCTCTTTCTCTCCCCAGAGCAGCTCCAAAGTGGTATGAGAGGAACAAGCTGAGAGGGCTCTGGCCACTGGCTGTGTGACCCTGGCCAAGTCAGGTCACCTCTCGGAGGTTGATCCCTCCTCTGTAAAATACAGGGAGCAGTAACTGTCTTGAGGTCACATGACAAGCTTGGCTTCTGCCAGGCCCCGGGGTTGAAACCTCAAGACAGCAAATAAATGAACTCAGATAAAAATAACAACCAACCCTCCGCCCATGCGTGTTAAGAGCTGGTGAAGAAGAGAGAAAAAAAAAAAAAAAAAAAAACGAAGGTGGAGGAAGGAGAGGGAGGACTTTGAGGAAGAAGAAAAAAGGAAGGAGAAGGGAAGAAAGTTTAGTCAGGCAGGCCCGAATTCAGATCTTTCTGCACTCACTAGCTGGCTGTGTGGCCTTGGGAAACTTACTCAACCTCTCTGGCCCTCAAGTTTCCTCCTTTGTAAAACATGAAAGATACGGCCTTCTGTGGAGGAGCTCTTGGAAAGAGAGCTGGTTGACACCGGGAGTCAGAGCCAGAAGGTTCTGCAAGCCTGCACGGCCCTTAGGAGAAATAGGACTCTCTTTCCTGCCTGATCCTCTGGGGCCACCCAGCACAGCCTCTTGGGGATGGCGGTGAGCGTGAGGGGGCAGCAGCTGTGATGTGCAGGGAGTCAGCCCCTCCAGCATCCTCACTGTGGAACACTGTTCTCCTTCATTTCCTTCCCAGGGAGCCTCTGAGATTCCCAAAGACTAACTGTGGACAAAGGAGATGGGGGTGCCAGGTTCAACACTACTCAGTCCATGGCATCTTCCCCCATGGGTGTGGGCTGCATGGCATCCTCTGACCCTCCACCCTGGCAGGCTGTCTGCACTCACCGGGACACCCTGAAGCCCTGTTCCCAAACTTCTCTAGACCCTCCGCAAAGGTGAGTTATTTTGAGCCTCTCCTGAACCCTCATCCAGAGCAAATGAAGACATGGTTTCGGGATGGGGACCAGGAAGGGTTTTAAGGCTTCTCCCTCTGCCAGAAAGACACTTAAAAACGCGTACAGCTCGTCTCCTCTCTCGGGTTTACTCCGGAGCAGGGGTCGATTCCCAGAAAGACGACGTGAAACCCTGAAGCCCTGATCAATACACCACGAGGCTCGACACCACGAGGCTCGCCCTCCACCCCATTCTGAGGCATTGGAGAGAGCAGCTCATCTCGACTCAGAGAGATGTTTTCATTAACAAAGACCGAGGCCTGCCTGAGGTCTCCTGGCACAGCGTCAAAGCTGTGTCAGAAGAGAGGGTGCGGGGTTGGGGATTTGGCTCAGTGGCAGAGCGCTTGCCTAGGAAGCGCAAGGCCCTGGGTTCGGTCCCCAGCTCCGAAAAAAAAAAAAAAAAAAAAAAAAAAAAAAAGAAGAGAGGGTGCACAGAGGGACCCCAAAAGCACTGCACAGCTGGACTGCGGCATCAGACACCCACAGTCTCCTAGGGTGACAGGGCCCTCCTCATGGAGACTGAAGGCCACCCGCCGTGACTGAGCCCCGCCCACCTGCCCACCAGGCCCTTACTTTTGCTGGGCAGGTCTTCTTGGCCCAGGCCGTTGGAAGGAGTCAGCGGCGCACTCAGCTCCTCGTCCAAGGTCAGGATGAGCAGCACGTCGTCGTCTAAAATTACAGACATCTTCTCCTGACCTGTGGTCCTCAGGATACAACAGCCAGGGCTTTAAATGGCCTCCGGCTTGAGCTCCTGTTCAAAGCCACGGGGCCAGAGAAGCTTCCCAGAGCCCGTTCCATCAGGGGCATCTTCTAGGGGCTGAAGGATTAAAATTTAAAAAAAAAAAGGTAATGATTAAAACATAATCGTTACTGATGAACTTGTTCTAGAGTCAGACAGAAGCAATGGTGGTGCAAACAGAGGCCAGGCTAAAACCACTGGATCTTATCTTTTCATATATATATATATATATACACACACACACACACACACACACACACACACACACACACACGAATGACAGAGTCTTATGCAGCCCACTTTGGTTTCAAACGTGCCATGAAGTAAAGGATGACTTTGAACCTCTGACCCCCATGCCTCCTCTGGGATCACAAGTATGCACCACAACTGGTTTATAGAAAACTGAGGCCTGAACCCAAGTCTGTGTGTCTGCTAGGCATCACTCTGACTGCTAAGCCACAGCCCGCACCACCGCTGTATTTCAACTTAAACCAAAAAGTTAGGAATCGCCACATCCGCTGTGATTAGGAGGTTGAGGCCGGAGAGTGACAAGAGTTTAAGGACAGTTGGAACTGTATAGTAAGTCTACTTACACACACACACACACACACACACACACACACACACAGAGAGAGAGAGAGAGAGAGAGAGAGCGAGAGAGAGAGAGAGAGAGAGAGAATATGAGAGAATAGTTATGGTGATATGAGCACACTAACATATGAAGAAGTTAAGACCAGGTGTGGTGACCCAGGCTTGTGTTCCCAGCACTGGGGAGGTCAGAGTTCAAGGCCAGCCTGACTTTTTCTTTTTGTTTTAAGATTTATTTATTTCATGTATATGAGTACACTGTCACTGTCTTCAGACACACCAGAAGAAGGCATTACAGATGGTTGGGAGCCACCACGTGGTCGCTGGGAATTGAACTCGGAATCTCTGGAACAGCAGTCCGTGCTCTTAACCACTGAGCCATCTCTCCAGCCCCATCCTCAGTCTCAACAAATAAAATCAGAGTCAGGTGTGCACATGCCTTTAACCTTAGCACTCAGAGGCAGAGGCGTGTGGATCTCTGGGAGTTCAAGGCCAGCCTGTCGACAGAGTATGTTCCAGGACAGTCAGGGCTACACAACTGAGAAAAACAAAAACAAGGGCTGGAGAGATGGCTCAGCGGTCAAGAGCACTGACTGCTCTTCACGAGGTCCTGAGTTCAATTCCCAGCAACCACATGGTGGCTCACAACCATCGGGAATGGGATCCCATATCCTCCTCTGGTGTGTCTGAAGACAGTGACCGTGTACTTACAGACATTAAATAAATAAATGTGGGGTTGGGGATTTAGCTCAGTGGTAGAGCGCTTGCCTAGGAAGCGCAAGGCCCTGGGTTCGGTCCCCAGCTCCGAAAAAAAGAACCCAAAAAAATAAATAAATAAATAAATTTTAAAAATCATAAAAAAAAAAAACCTCTACACATTAGAAGGGACAGAGCCAACAGGTAACTCTGCTGAGAGCCCACAGCCAGAAAGCCAAGTTTGCGTTGCTCAGTATGACTCCAGCCCCACATTCCTCGCCATTCAGCCAGGTATGGTGCCTTCCAAAGTCCCCAAGTCTTGTCTTCGGAGAGCAGTAATTACTCTTGGGGATACACAAGATCACCCAGGCTTTGCTGGTGGCCAACACAAATTGTTCCCGCATGGACTTTGTGCAGTCCTCCTCGAGGGAGAAACGTCCGATAAGGAAGGAGCACATGCACATCTGTTCCAACGTATACTCAAGAGTCCTTTTCAAAAGACCCACCCACCCCTTCAAGTTTAAACCCTTGGGACTGGCCTGTTCCGGGCAGCTGTTTACACAGCCGGCTTCTGCTTACTGAGATAAAAGGAAAGTCAGGGCTCAGCAGATCCGCCTGGAGACCTTTGAACCTGGAGAGGCAGCAGGTTGTTGCTAACCTCCAGCTGTGTGGCCTGTGCACTGGACAGATTCTGCCTCCCAATCAACCCACTGCAGGACTACGAGGCAATGCCGCCTTTTTGGGGAAGATGGGGACATCATCGGGCACAGCCAGCCTGTCTCTCTCAACAGAGGCGATGGCAGAGATAAATACCACTCTCTGAAGCTGTCAGCTTAAGCCCGAGACACTCTGCCTGGCAAACTTCCTGCAGGTGGAGTTTGTCCAGGGGAGGGGGACTTGTTTGTTTGTTTGTTTGTTTTTTTTTCCTTTTCCTTTTCCTCCAGATGTGAGGATTTATTTTGCTTTGAAATCTCAACAAGGGGAGACAGAAGAGGAACTTCCCCAAGATACCATCACTTGGCTGTCTAAAGAACTGCACTGTTTTGAATTTTGGTTTAACTCTCTCCTCCCCCTCCTCCCCCAGTGCCTTGCCCAGGCTAGGTTCACTCTTCTAACACACTCTGCAGCAGGGGGATTACAAGAATGTACTCTGAAGCCATGAGGAGGAGGTTCTAACAGTGTATTCTCTATTCATTTGGAAGGCAAGAAACTCTTCCCAACTCGTGACAACAGGTTTCTCGTGTTCGTCACTAGCATCCTAGTGACATCTCCCCGGTAGGTTTTACATTTTAACGGCTGAATGTACGGCTCCATTCTTGCACGCCTTGTCTTACCTCAATGGCTCTTGCCTGATGTGACCTTGTTCCCACTGTCTAGAAATATTTCCAGCGTCACAACTTGGGAAAGATCTCGAGGGAGTCCAGAGGGGCCACTGAACATCTACAGTACACAGCTGAGACCCTACCCACAGGAAACAACCTCCTGGCTCCGACTCTGCCCTCCGTAGAGCCTGGGTTAGCGAGCGCCCACTTTATAGATGAGGCCGACTAGCTTGGCTAACTCGCCTCTCACGAGTAAACAGACACAAGTAGTCATGGAACGCGGGTGGTACTTCCTCCCCCCCCCCCCCCCCGCATTTCAGCGCGGTCCCACAACTATTCCTAGAAACGGCACTCCACTTAAGTGAAATCCACCAACCACTTTCTTGTTTATCTTTTGAGACAGGGATATCCCTGTCGAGCCCTGTATAGCCTCGAAGTTGCCATCCTCCTGCCTCTGCCTCCCAAGGAACCTATGACTTTTCAAAGAGAAAGAAACGGGCCCAGAGAGGAGAAGGAAACTGTCCAAGGTTACACAGCAGGCTCAGACACAGACTCAGAGCTCCTCAGGTCCTGCCCTTTGGCAAACCTCGGTTCTCACTCTAGAGAGGAACCAGAGAGTCACCCACAGGGTAAGGTCACCCCTGGAAGAAAGTCCGAGGATCAGATGGCTAACTGCAATCCTTCGGTTTGTCCTCTGGGGCAGACTGACCGGGGCAGGAGTCCCCGGCCGGGTCACAAGAGGACACAGCCCCGGGAAGTGAGGGGAGGGAAGGCGGGGAGGAAGGGTCACCCAGAGGCTCCAGCTCCCCATGATCCCCGTTGCAGTCCGGGTCCAGAAAGTCAGGCCAAATAAAAGGCGTGCAAAGAGAAGGGGATCTTCAGGGAGAGAAGCACGCGGGCCACCTCCCAAGGCCCCGCCTCGGGCTTCGGGAGCACCCAGCCCCAGTCCAGCCCCTTCTCTGCACCCTCTGACCCCTGACCCCTGTCCTCCGGCCAAGATCGCGCACCCCTCGGATTCTTACACGCGCCGTCCCGGATCCCGCACCGTGCACCGGGTCTGCACAGCGCAGCTCAGCCCGCAGCTGCTGCCGCCAATATCCCCACAGCGGAGCCTCAGCAGCCGCCACCGCCGCCTCACCGCTGCCACAGCGGCAGCTGCGCCAGCCCTCGCATCCGCCGACTCCTGTCACTCAGCCTCGCAAGCCCCGCCCACGGCCCTACGCCACGGCCTATTGGCCATCCGAGAGGTCGCAATGAAATTTGACAGGGTAAACTACATGTCACTCACTGTTCTCACAGGCCTCCTCCCGGAGGGAGGACAGAGCGAGGAAGCACCACCCATTTTTCCCCCGCCTCACTCACTCAACCAACAGGAATCCCGGGTCTTTCCATTGGCGAAACGTCAGGGAGGCGGTGATTTTGATTGGCCATCTTTAAGAAGGCGGAGCCAACTCAATCTGACTAGAAGTTGAATGGGGAAAAAGGAGGTCAGTTAAATGCAAAGTCCCGCCTTCTAGGAGTGGCTCGTAACCTAGCAACACAGGGGCCGCCGACTTGGTTAACTGTGGGCAGAGAAACTGTGGGCAGAGAAACTTGCAGCTCGTGGAGCAGGTGAGTGACAGTGGGAAAGCCCGGGGCTGCAGGCTGTGTGCACCTAGCGAGCACACCGTTCAGTGACACCCCCAGGGGTTCCCACCCCACTGCCATCCCATCCAGCTCCGGGGCCTCACTCCCCTGCCCTAGCTCCATCCAGGCCTCCTCTAGGCCTGCTGCAAAGACCACCGCGCATCCTCTTGTCCTGTCTCCTGGTCCTCATTTCATCGCTCCGCTCCTCATCCCTCAGTGGTACCATTTATGAAGACATAGAGTGAATTTAGTTCAAGTAATGGGATGGGTTGTTTTGTTTGGCGCCCACTGTCGCCACTATGTTCGGAGGTGCACGGTCCCTTTCAGTGTATTCTTAAAAATAAGGGTTTGTTGTTTGTTTTGGTTTTGAAACAGGGTTTCACTATGAAGCCTCGAACTCACTCTGTTGACCAGGCTAGCCTCAGACTCACAGAGATCCACCAATCTTTGCCTTCGAGTACTGGGATTAAAGGCATATGCCACCACCCCTAGTTAATTAGTTTTTTCTTTAATTGTTTTTAAAGGTTTTCATTATTATTATTATTTTGATCACTATGCTTGCGTTGGTGGGGTGTGTGAATGTGAACACAGAAAAAGTGTTTTGTACCCTCTAGAGCCCGGAGCTGAAATTAATTACTAGCAGGGAGTTATGAGCTGCCCAACTTAGGTTCAGGGAACTAAACTCTGGTCCTCTGAAAGAGCCATACACACTCTTTAAAATAACTTAAAGATTCATTTATTTTTACTTTCTATGTATCTGTGGGTGCCTACATGTATGTGTGTGCAGTGTATGTGCACAATGTGTGTGTGTGCTGTGACTGAGGAGGCCAGATGTGGGCACTGGATCCGCTGGACCTGGAGTTCTGGGCTGGTATGTATATGCTAGGAACAGAGCCTAGATCCTCTGCAAGAACAGCCAGTACTATTAAACACAGAGACATCTTTCCAGCCTGGTTATTTTCTGGATACACAGGATTTTGCTTTGAGGTTAACGTTACATTTTCACTCATATCCTTAAAATGTGGTTTCCTTGTGCATCCTGAAGACAAAGAAGAATTTCTTGGGAAGATTGAATGAGACGAGGCAAAGAAGGGTGGGAATGGGCACAGGCACAGGATGACTGCTCAGCTAATTGCAGTGATCCCTGCAGTGACTCATTCTTCCCTAACTCTCTCTGTCTAAACATTTCCTAGGACATTCTCTTGGCTCGCACAGTGAATCATTCACACATTTAACAGGGGTTTATTGAGTGCTTAGGGTGGTCAGTGGAGGCTGGAGAGATGGCTTAGACAATAAGAGCACAGACTGCTCTTCAGAAGACCCTTAGTTCCCAGTGCCCACATAAAGTGGGTAATTTGACTCCCAGGTGATCCAGCGCCCTCTTCTGGCCCCAAAGACACCTGCACTCATATAGATATACACACACACACAGGCACATGCACACTTTTTCTTTGAGCCCCTAGCGGGTGTTCTTGGAATCAAACGTGATTAAAATTCAAGAACATTTGAAACAGCATCAGAGGAAAATATCTCTGAACTTCAGGTTTCGTTATAGCAACAGGTTAGATCCTGTAGCCAACAAAAATATTTTAACTCTAATGCTTCCAAGTGCAGGAGACTTTTCATCTTTTAATGGACAAGGAAATGTGTTTTCCTTCTAGTCTCAGTACAGGTTTAATTATTGAAAGAATAACGTGGGCTCAAACTGCAGTCAGATGGCATTGAGTGTGTCTCACATGTGAGGCCTTAAATTTAATCCCCAGCACCAAAATGCCAGGCAAATACAAATTCTGTGCTTCCTACACGCGTTAATTATATTGATATCTTACACTCTGGTAATTAATGTTTCTTTAAAGATGAAGGATTTATTTTTATTCTGTGTGTCACCTGGCTTTTACACGGGTGTGAAGGAACTTCTGATTCAAGCAGCAGACATGCGTAAGCAGCAAGCATTTTACCCACCGAGCCGTCTCTCTAACCTGCATTTTAAATTCAGTTTCATTTATTTAGCATGTGTATGTGTGTGCACGTGTGTATGTGTTATGCATGTATGTGTGCACATGGATGTGTGTGCATGTGTGTTGTGTGTGTGTGCCTGCTTGCTTGTGTGTATTTGTGTGATGATATTTGTGTATGCATCTGCCTGTGTGTGTGTAGCGTATGTATGTATACAGATGTGTATTATGTATGTATGTGTATTGTGTATGCATGTGTATTTGTAGTCATGTAATCATATGTGTATGTGTATCACGTGTGCATGTGCATGTATGTGCATATGTATATGCATGTATATGTGTTCATGTGTGTGTGCATCCTTATATATGTGCATGTATGTGTGTGCATTTATGTATATGTGTGAATGCATGTATATATTCATGTGGTTGTATGTGTGAATGTATGCATGTATATGTGTATGCATGTGTGAGCATGTGTGTGTGTGTACACATGTAAATGTGCACATGCATTAGTGCTATGAGGGAACCCAGGACTTCAAACATGCTAATCAGCTGTGTCACCCTCAGCCCTTCCTTCCTTTTGAAACAACCAAAAGTATCAACTGTACAGTCATATAGGACCAGAAAAGCACATCTCTAAAGCACACTGTGACCAAGAAAGGATTTCAAAGCATCTGACGTGGATACCAGAAGAGAGATTAAGTATCCTCTGTCACTCTCAGTGTGTTCCTCTGAGGAAGGGTTTTCCTCTGAACCTGGGCATGAGTTTCTCATCTAGGTTGCAAGCCAACAATCCCAGCATTCTCCTGCATCTGCTCCTATTCTGTTCAGTCTGCAAAATGATATTCCATAGTCGTACTTCGGGACTTCTTCCTTTTGATAATTTTATTTACTGTGTATGAATGTTTTGCCTGCATTTATGTGTGTCATTGTGAAGTACTGTCAGTGACCAGAAGAGGGCACTGTGTCCCCCGAAACTGAAAATACAGATGGTTGTGAGCCTCCATGTGTGTACCGAGAACCAAACCTTGATCCGCAACAAGAGCAGCAGGCGCTTTTAACCACTGAGCCATCTCCCCAGCTCCTACCTGTCCGTTTTGCATTAGTAATAAAAGTCATAAAAGCCGGATATATTTGGTAGTATTACATTCATACAAGAGTGTCCCCATTTTACAGAAGGGCAGCCAAAGCCTGGAGAGGGTGATCAGATCACAAAAACCCATGCGACTGGGTGAGAACCACAGGGATTGGGCTTCAAGTGAACTCAGTTACCACACAGTGAGCCCCTGGCTTCCTCTTTTCACTTTGGAACTTGTAGAAAGTCAGGGGACTGTGCCCAGGTCTGTTCCAAGCTGCAGAAGGTTGTTGACCAGGACAAGCAACATGTAAGCATCTATCCCCAGTTGCTACTGACCACCATCTATCTGTCTCTGATGCTCTGCGGCCTCTGCTCACAGCTGAGACGCTATCTCTTGACGAGTCCACTTCCAGCACCTTTCTGCCACAAGCCTGTCCTTGGGGCCTCCAGAAACCACATATAATCCACAAGATGTAGTTCCCAGCTACTTGGGAGGCTAAGGCTGGGCATCACGTGATCAAGCCTTATAAGGAGATCCTGCCTAGCAAACAAAAAAACCAACCCCAATGTGGTGGTCTGAATAGGTATGACTCTCAGAGACTCGTGCTTGAATCTTTGGCCACAGGGAGTGGCAGGATTAGAAGAAGGTGTGGTCTTATTGGAGGAGTGGTGACCTTGTTAGAGGAAGTGTGTCATTGTGGAGGCGGGGCTTTGAGAGCATGTATATGCTCAAGGTTCACCAGTGTGGGACAGAGCCCCCTTCCGCTGTCTGTGGGTCAAGATGCAGAAGTCTCAGCTCCCCCAGCACCCTGTGTGCCTGCAGGCCACCGTGCTTCCCACCATGATTGATGATGGGCTGAACCTCTGAACTGTCTGCCAGCCCCAATCAAATGTTTTCCAAAGTACGAGTTGCCCTGGTCATGGTGTCTCTTCACAGCAGTGGAAATCCTAAGATACCAAGTGACACGTTGACTGGCTCTAATGGAGGACACGATCCGGCTTGTGACCTCATTACTGCATCTGCATCATCCTGCAGGAAGTGGTGGGAAGGCAGGGCCACTGTCTCCTCATCTACCAATAACCAACCATTCACTGAGCATCAACTATATGATAGCTGCGTAAGACAAAAGGTTTAGTAGTAGTGGTGGTGGTGGTGGTGGTGGTGGTGGTGGTGGTAATATTAGTAGTGTGTGTCTGTGCTCATGCATGCATGTGTATAGGTGCACCCATGACGCATGTGTGCGAGTGCTGGCATGCCACCGAGCATGTATCAAGGTCAAGAAGAACTCTGGGGAGTTGGTTCTCTTCTTCCGCTACAGGTTGCAGGAGTCGAACTCAGGCCCTCAGCGTTAGGTAACCAGCATCTTTACCTACTGAGCATGAATGGATGTTTCCAGCATGACTGACTAGACTCCTGTACCTGTCTCAGCTCCCTTTTCTTACCCATGAGTCGGAGAAAATGACACGACCTTGCAGGGTTATAAGGACCAAAAGCATCCATCCATAGAGAGTCTTTCTTAGCTCAGCAGTAGTGATGCCCACCTTTGATCCCAGCACTCAGGAGGCAGACTCAGACCAATCTTTCTATGAGTTCAAGGCCAGTCTGGTTTACAGAGTGAGTTTTGGGACAACCAGGGTTACACAGAGAAACCCTGCCTGGAAACAAACAAAAAAAAAAAAAAAAAAAAAAAAAAACAAAGGGTACTTCTTGATTTTATCTCGTTTGAGACAGAGTCTCCCTATGTAGCCCAGGGTGGCCTACAACTCACTGTATAGCCAAGGGTGGTCTTGAACTTCTGGTCCTGACCCCCACCTCCAGAGAGCTGGGATCACTTATGTATTTAGAATAGTTGGGCACATAAGTAAATTCTAACATTAGCTAGTATTAAAAAAAAAAAGGTTCTTGAACCAAGACACCTCTCTCTCTAGCTGACCTCCCCACCAGCCAGTGTTGGGGTCAGTGAAATAGTCACAGGTGATGGGGTTTCTTCCAGCTTCTCTCCAAGTGTTTGTGGGGGCTCCTTTAGCTGATTTTTTTCAAAAGAAGATCGCACTAATAAATATCCAAGAGGCCTATCTGAATGAAATGGAGGCACATTTGCATGATAAAGATGAATCAATAGAATTCATGACCATTAAAGCCATGGTCCAGCAGCAGCCCTGCTACACTCCCTGGGCAGGAACCTTCCAAAGGGAGGCTGGATTGGCAACAATTTCCAAACGAAGGTTGGTGGTATCACAAAGGACAGGGAACAATCATATTAGAATTCAAGGAGCCGACTCTCGGGTAATTTTCGCTGGCGTCATCATCTACCCCCTCTCCCCATACCTTCCCCTTCTCCCATTTCTCCCCCTGTTCACCCAAATGAGCTGTCAAGAGCTGATGGGCATCGTGGTAATCAAAGAAAACAAGCTTGCCCTTTAAAGCAAAAGAGGCAATTTGGCTGGAAGCAAATTGGAAGCATTCCCCGTGGCTCTGAGTTCCCAGCCTCCGTCTCCCAGGGAATTCTGGGAGTTTTGATTGATTCCTGGAGAACTCCGAGGACAACATGGAAAAGTGAGCCCACCTATCCATCCATCCGTCCGTCTATCCGTCCGTATTTCCTTCGTCCTGTGGCCTCGGTACAGGGACCCTTTCTCTGAGGGGCTGAGGAGAGACACCACAGCTCTCCAGAACACTTTGTCGTTAGGGAAAGGCCCCTAGGGAGCTCACTGTGGGATGAGAGAGCAGGAAGTGGGAATGAGCGAGTCCCAGGGAAGCAATATGGCGCCACCTCAAGCTGGGTCTTCAGCCTCTAAGGTCTGGCTCTGGGTGCGTTTTGATTGGCCAAGGAGCCTCCCATCCTTCACAACAAGACCCGGCGCCTCTCTTCTCTGTCCTTAGACGCCTTACTTTCCCAATTGCTTTGCCATCTGTGGTCTGATGAGCTAAAGATAGTCTCCTGTGGCTTCACTTAGAGCTTTTTCCTCCATTTTTATCATCGCTTCGATTGCATACGTGATAAGCTAAGCCTCTCTCATGGCAAACAGAAATAAATAGTGACTGGGTGCAGCAAAGAAAACAAGGAGCCGGGAGCTTGGCATTCCCCACCCCTCAGCCAGAGTCCCTGCCCCAGAGACAGTGGACAGGACTATTTGATAGAAATTCCGCCAAGACTATAGTGTCATTCAGCTTTCTCATCATGACAAAGACCCTGAGGTGAATGACTTGCAAGGGACAAAAGCTGGTCTGGTCTGTGGTTCCACTGTTTAAGAGGCTGTGGTGGGA
The DNA here is from genome assembly GCF_021556685.1 of Rattus norvegicus. NCBI lineage: Eukaryota > Metazoa > Chordata > Mammalia > Rodentia > Muridae > Rattus > Rattus norvegicus. Next base: position 43,010,089 of record NC_141545.1, on the reverse strand, counting down.
CTGTGCATCGCATCACGGCAGAGTCTGTGAGAGAGAAGCTTGCTCACTTCTCTGTGGTTTGGAGACGGGGTGGGGGGGGAGGGGGGCAGGGGAGAGAGATATAAAGATACAGAGACACAGTGTGAGTGTTCCCTTTAAGGGCACACCCCTAATGACCCAAGAACCTTGAGCCAGTTAAGTATGGTATGGTTACCAATGCCTTTCAATCCTAGAGGCAGACAGAGGCAGGTGGATCTTGGCGAGTTCAAGACCAGCCAAGGCTACACAGTTTCAACATCCACCCATCCCCCCAAAAGGAAATCCCCACTAGACCTCACCTCTTAAAGAAGAAACGTCCCACCAACTCTGCATAGCTCCGAGGGCTGGGCACCCAGGATTTCACACACCCTGTGGGGCTTTGCACAAACCACAAGTGCCTATGGCAGGAAGAGGTGGCTACCTGAAGGAAACCTGGGTGCCTTCATCTGACGAGCACATAGAGCTCTGCAGACAGAGACATCAGGGGCACTGTCCCCTACAGTGCTGGCTACTAAGACCTCTAGGAGTCCAAGTCTAAGGTTGAGGAGCCTGAGTCTAAGAAGGAGTCCTCTGCCCTCCCCCTAAATACTCTCTAGGCTTCCCCAAGTCACAGAAGTGTGTAACACACCCTGATGAGCCCCTGCTGGTGTTGGCAGGCCCTGCTTCTTCGGAGAATGGAAAGGTAACCGTTAATCTGGTCCATGTGGGGAGATCAGAACCAGTCAGCAGGGCACAGGCACGAAGAAGGGGCAGGCTGAGCACAGAGCTAGGTACCCGGGCTGTGGCTGGCACTCATTCGGGACACCACGATGTTCCAGGTTCACACTTAGGTTTCCCTGGACCTATAATATAATATCAGCTGTCTGTCGAAGACACATTATGTCTGTCCAAGCCTTGTGCTCGGAGCTTCCTGTTGAAATCCAAGGAGTCTTGCCTTACAGTAAAGGGAGCCCAGCCCCCTCATGGTAACCAGACCTAGGTCCCCCAGCAAGGACTGGGATTCAGTCACTGTGCTCCCTCCCGAAGCCACAGGAATTGTCTTAAGTCTTTTGTTTAGAGTCAGGATTTCTCTGTGCAGTCCTGACTGTCCTGGAACTCACTCCACAGATCAGGCTGGCATCAAACTCAGAGATCTGCCTGCATTTGCCTCCTGAGTGCTGGGATTAAAGGTGTGTGCCCCTATACCCAGCTTGCCAAAGGATTATTGATTTCTGATGTCACCACTGAGTTCAAGACAAACCTTTTACTTCATAACAACTGTGGATAATATAGGTTCTCTGCATCCTTCCTTCAGCTCCCCCGATGTTACTTTATAGGTCAGAAGTAAGAAAGTAACATTGCTAGCCCAGGATGACCACTGACCAGACAGGCCTGCAGTCCTCAGGCTTCCGGGATGGAGGCAGGGGTTTAAGGGCATCACCTGCTACACAGCAAGTCCCAAGCCAGCCTGGGCTACATGAGACTCTGTCTCAAACAGAGAAACAAATATGTAGGTGGATACAGTTCTGTTAGCCAAACCTTGGATTTAGTGACATCCCAAGTGTTACCCTGATGCCCTTTCTGTTTCAGAACAGAGTCCACACAGCGGCTCTCAACCTTCCTAAGGCTGCAGCCCTTTAACACAGTTCCTCGTGTGTCAGTGAACCCCGCCCCCCAGCCATAAAATTAGTTCATTGCTACCTCATAACCGTAATGTAAATATCTTGATATGCAAGGTATCTGATAGGCAACCGGTGCAGGGGGAGGGGCATCTCGACCCACATACAGAGAACCTCTAGTTGAGGACTTGATTTGTTTTCAGGAAAATGGGACTAGCTTCCTTCCTCTTCCCTTCCTCCCTCCCTCCGTCTTCTCTTTCTGGTCTTTTCTTCCAAATCTTGGCATTACCGGCCTTCCCCATCACACCTGGTGAATTGTTTGTTTGTTTATTTGTTTGTTTTTGAAACAGGGTTTCTCAATGTAGAGCTGGCTCTTCTAGAACTCACTCCGTAGACCAAGCTGGCCTGGAATTCACGAGATCTGCCCATCTCCGCCCCTTCCTTCCTTCCTCCCTTCCTTCTTTCCCTCCTTCCTTCCTTCCTTCCTCCCTTCCTTCCTTCCGGAGTCTTGAGAACATACTCAGGCAGGCCTTGAACTCTCAGCCATCTCCCTGCCTGTCTTCCATCCCATGAAGCTTTCTGTCCCCTGTATTTTGAAGCTATTGTTACAACTCTGCCCTAGTTTTCAAGTCAATACCCCCAAATCACCTGGCCTGGATCAGAGGCCATGACTGCATTGGGAAGGTAGGTGTCTGCACGATGAAGTGAGTTCCATCCCCAGAACTCACATAAAAAGCCAAGGACATTGGCAAGAGTTTCTAATCTCAGCATCGGGGAGGTGAGCCCGCTGGCTTGCTGTCAGCCAGCCTGCTCAAGCTGGCCAGGTTCAGGCTTAGTGAAAGACTCTGTCTCAAATAAGGCAGAGATGTCCTGCCTGCATATAGACATGTAATATGTAGACACACACATGCACATATACACACACATGCATACACACTACACACACCTGATCATAGATGTTCTTGTTGTGTGCTGGTGCATGGTCACCCACCCTGCTTGACCTTATCCCACTGTCAGCTGTGACCTGTCCTACCATGTCCGTGTCTGTTCCTATTCTGTGGCCGATCCTGCTCTGTCCGTGTCCCGTCGTGACCTACAGCATATCCTCTTCCTTGCCCCGGCCTCCTCTGTGTCCTGGGCTGCTGATGCGGCACACCACACCCCAGGCTCTTTAGTTGGTTTCCTGGAGGGGTGCATTTCCACTCTCTGGTTGGGCAGCACTTCCAGCCACAGCTTCAACTCCCCGGGGGTCTGCTGCCCCCGGTGAGCCCTACACATGTGGCTTCCTGCTGCTGACACTGTTGGCTGACCTCAGCTGCCTGAAGCTGGGCTCTCTATGTTTCTGCCTCTTGGGTAACCCCCATATGTCAGACCTCAGAACAGTAGCTGCCTCTTGCCTGATCTATGTGCCTGGGACTCACCTCCCCCCTCAGGCTTCTTACCCTGCTGGCTCAAGCACCGTCACGAAGCTAAAAGATAAGCCTGACAGGGTGGTGGTACATGTCTATAATCATAGCCCTTGGATCAGGAGGAAGGGACAGCCTAAGCTATAAGAGACCATATCTCAAAACCAAACCAAACCAGACCAAACCTCGAAGACAACAGAGCTCAAAGTAGCTTTGAGGTTCTTACAGTGGTGGTCGTGGTCAGTGGTGATGTGCCTATCAGCCACCCCTTCCTTTGCAGAGTTACTGGAGATTGTGAAACGCAAGGGAGCCTCAAGCCTGCCGCCTCAGTGCCAGGATATACAGAGGTAAAGGCAGCTGCCTCAGAGATGGCCTTAAACCTCTTAAGCATACCCCCATCCTACCACGGACTGATCATCCAAAGAATCCCTCTGAAGACAGGTCTCGTCCCAGCAGAGCCCTTGAAGACCTTAGCCCCATCCAAATCCAAACTCAACACCATTGAGGCCAAGAGGATCATGTCGGTCCTGGACGAGGCCATAAACAAGGTAGAGCTGATAACCCTGATGTCCTACCTGGAGTCCCACCCAGAGGCTCTAGAGGACGCGTTGCCGGAGAATTTTGTAGAAGCCATAAGAGAGCATTTGGACATTGGTCAGGCCCTGGTGGAGAAGGCCAGCATCCTGCAGAGGAAGCAAAAAGAGCTGGAGAAAGGGGAAGAAGCAGAGGAAGACTGGGACCAGGAACGCCTACTGTCCATCGAGTTGCACAAGACTAACCTGTGGCCACTGACACACCAGTTCCGAGACTCCACCAAGACCATCCTGAGGCTCCTGATCAATGAGCCCCAGCTCACCAGGCTGCTGCACACGCAGGCACCAGGCAGAAGCCCAGGGGCCCAGTGCCTCCTCACCAGTCTGGTGGAGCTCCGGGGCTTCCTCTTTGAGAAGCTCCTCACCAGTCCCATGGAAGTAAGGGAGAAGAACCAGTTCATACAGGACATTAGCCGGAGGAGCAAGAGGAACCAGGAGATCATCGATGCCCTCCAGGCTGAGCTGGCCGAGGTGCTGAAGAACAAGGAGGCAGAGGTATTACCTCCCTAGCACACCCCCCAAGCTAGGGAAGAAACTGCACCCACATGGGCCAACCCCTTAGGACTTGGGTTCTCTCTCATGGCGTTCCAATAGCTTCCCTTCATTTATTCCTTAGAGATTCTTCTGAGTACTTTACTATGAGGTAATGCCTGTAAGCCCAACCTCCAGAGTCCAGTGAAGAACAAGGACAGGGCCCTATGAAGGGATGATACAAGAGAACTGAACTCCATCCAGAAGGGCCAGGGACAGTGTCACTAAGGCAAGGAGGACACAGAAAGGAGGGGTGGGGTGGGGTGGGGTGAGCTAGACAAACAAGGAAGACCTTCCCAGCCAAGGGTTGGCAAAGTGTCTGTGTCACCAGCTAAGTGGGTCCTTTGTCTCAGGTAGGATAGACACCAGGCACGTGGGGAAGGAGTCGGAGAAATGGCTCAGAGGTTAAAAGTGCCTGTTTGAGACAGGGTCTTACTATACAGTCTTGACTGACCTGGAATGCCATAGACCAGAGATGGAACTCACGGAGACCCACCTGCCTGTGCCTCCCAAGTGTTGGGATTAAAGGCGTGCACCACCACAACCAGTGGTGTTATTCTTACAGATCAAGAGAGCTCGGTCCCCAGCCCCTAGGTCCAGCAGCTTGCAAACACCTTTACACCCAGCTCCTGGGGATCTCACGCCCTCTTCTGGACACCAAAGGCACTGCACTCACACACCAGGCTGGGCATGGCTCAGTGAGGACAAAGCCTCCTGCACAAGCCAGGGGACCTGAGTATGAGCCTCAGAGCCACTCTTTTTTTTTTTTTTTTTTTTTTTTTAAACTGGCATGGTGGTATGCCTCTGTCATCTCAGTACTGGTCAGGCACTCACAGGAGGGCCCCTGGGAGTCAGTGGCCCACCAGCCTAGCATAGCCCACATGCTTCAAGCCAAAGAAAGCGGTAGATGACAGTTGAGGCTGCACACACACGCACACACGCAGGACACTATAGCTGTGAACACAGAGCTGTGTTTCATCTTGCTGAAGGGTCTGAATATTTGAATATCCAAAGCTTCTGCAGGCAGCTTAAAGTGCGTGCGTACGTGCATTCTAGCCGGCCCCACCCCCTACCCAGACTTTACTAGTTAGCGTATTAAAATGAGTCTCAGATCTGTTGCATCTCGTTAGCTGTGGGTCTTCGGTGGCTACTGTCTTCCTGCACACTTGCCACAGGTGAGCAACAGCGGCCGTCTTTCTTTCTGGCTCTGCATCCCATCTCCAAAGGGTCACAAATCCACACGCTGGGCTCAACAAGCCGGGCTCAACAAGCCTCTGCTGCTAGCTAGCATGGATGCGGCCATGGACAGTATCTGTATTTGGCTGCAGGCCTTAGTTGACCAACCCCTTTCCTGGGGGAGGGGAGCACGTGGTCCCAGGCCTGAGACAGGCATAAACCTAGCTGGTTTGGAACCTTAAGGGGGAAGGGACACAGCCAAAGACCAGCTGCTCTGTGATTGGGGGAGGGGGGTGCTGTGTGGTTATTAATAGGGCCCTGTCCTCATCCGTCCCGGCCTAGGTGGAGAAGGAGAACTTTGTGATCCAGGAACTGAAGAACCATCTGCACCAGGTGTTCAAGTTTTCGGAGAACAGCCTTCTCCGCACGAAGCAGGAGGCAGAGAAGCAGCAGAAGGTGGATTACCGGGCCTCTCAGGCCAGGCAGGCCAAGACGCAGCAAGACATCCTGGCGCTTCGCGCACAGTACCACAACCTGGTCATGGAGAACCGGGAGGCGGAGCAGGCACTAAGGAAGGTGCCCTGGGGTCTCAGGGGCGCAGTGGGAGGCGGGGCTGGCCCAGGGGTGCGGAAGACCAAGACGGGTGGTATCTCCTGGGTGGCAGGAGGGGATAGCACCCCTTGAGCCCGAGGGATGATGACCCCTACTTGAAATAGTTCATGAGCCTCAGGCAAAGTGGAAAGGACCCCTCTATATCTGGGTCCAATGAGCTCTGAGGAAACACAGGTGGAAGTCTGGGCACAGTGTGTGCAGTGCGCATGTGCCAAGCAGGGCTGTTTCATTAGCTTCCGATCTCAGCCATGCCTCGACCACCTTTCATATCTTTTTCCGAGGATACCTTCTTACAGACCAGCCCCAGTCTTTTCCAGTGTCCTGACCCTCTGAGCATCTCATGAAAGTTGTGTGTCTCTAGACAAAATGCTAAGGTCTGTCTGCCCTAAATTCGTGGACGATCCCAGAGGGTCTTGGGTCTCCCTGAATTCAGCCTGTCTTCAGTGCCCACACTGAGAACAGCTCTGTGGAACCTAGGACTTCCTTTTGTTTTTTAAAGACAATGTGGATCTGGGAAGACAGTCAGTGGGGAAAGGCACTTGCAGTCCAACCTGATATCCTGAGTTCAATTCCCAGGACCCACGTGGTAGGAGAGAATCAGTTCCTGCAAGTGGTCCTCTGCCCTCTGCCCATAGCTCACGATTGCTTTTGTGAATGCTTGCGCGCGCGCGCGCACACACACACACACACACACACACACACCCAAGAAAAGACCATGTCAGTCAGTGTACCCCAAGGAAGTCTTCAACTCACAGCAGTCTGCTGCCCCTCGTTGCCAAGGGCTGCGATGTGACCACAGGTGCCCATCATGACACCCAGGGACCTGCTTCTTTTTATTTGAGTTAAAAAACCCCTATAAAGGGCTGGAGAGATGGCTCAGCAGTTAAGAGCACTGACTGCTCTTCCACAGGTCCTGAGTTCAATTTCCAGCAACCACATGGTGGCTCACAGCCATCCATAATGGGATCCGATGTCCCCTTCAGGTATGTCTGAAGACAGCAACAGTGTACTTACATACATGGAATAAATAAAATAAATCTTAAAAAAAAACCATAAAATACAAATATCCGTTTAAAAGCGGTCCACTCGATGTCACTTCTGCAGTTTCCTGCAACCTGTCTAGCTCCAAACTACTTCATCACCTCAAAACATAGCACTGGGATGGGGGACTTGGGGGGGCACAGCAAGAGAGCTCAGCCTGTAACAGGAGCCTGCTGTGGAGCTGGACTCTGATCCCCCGACCCACGTGGTGGCAGGAAGAACCCAACTCCCGAAAGCTGTCTTCAGACCTCCTGGTGATGCATGTCCACTTTCCTCCCACACACACACAATAAATAAATGTAACTAAAATGTTTTAATTTAAAAATTAATTAATTAATTAATTAATTAATTCAGAGGCTCAGAAGATGATGTTGATCCTCTGGAACTGGAGTTACCGAGAGTCGTGAGCTACCATGTGGTTACTGGGAATTGAACCTGGGTCCTCTGGAAGAGAAACTAGTGCTCTTAACTGCTGAGCCCTCTCTCCAGCCCCAAATGTTTTTTTAATTTAATTTGTAAGTACTGGGGTTCGTGCTAGGCAATGGTTTTGAGCCACATCTCCAGCTGGGATTTAACCCTTTAAAAATTATTATTGTGTGTAGTATGCATGTGTGTTTGTGTGTATATGTATGTACCTGCGTACATACGTGTACCACAACACCAGTGTGGAGATTGGAGAACAACTCTGTTATCAGCTCCCTGCTGCCCCCTTGTGGCACCAGAGAATTAAACTTAAGTCCTAAGTGCCTCTACCTACCTTCTGAGCCAACTTACCCAGGCCCTGGACTTTTTTGTTTTAAGAAAAAATACAAAGTGGAGACAGAAATTGAGAACTGGATCCAGAAATATGACATGGAGATGAACGAGAAGCAGGTACGCGCTGGGGTTCCCTCCTGAGGGATAGGGAGGGATGGGGGGTGGGGGTGGGTGGGAAGGAACAGCTCACGTGACCCAGGTTTGTGCCTCCTCTGGAGAACTCTGCCTGTAGGGTCATGTCCAGGCGTGGGTGGTAGATATATGAGGTGTGTGTGTGTGTGTGTGTGTGTGTGTGTGTGTGTGTGTCTGTGTCTGTCTGTGTGTGTGTGTGTGGAGGGTGCAGGGTAGGAGGAGAGGAAAAGTGGAAACCACTGAAATCCAGATTCATCCTGAAGCCCATGGCTCTACCTAACAACACTCCCCCCTCCCGCCTTCTGTAGTCCTCTCCTCTAGCCTGGCTCAGCTCCTGCCTGCTCTCCTGCCTCTGTCACTATATCCCTGAAAGGTCTAGGTGCCAGGCTCCAGGATAAGGCAGGGAATCGAAAGAGTCCTCACTGTCCCCTGAAGGTTTCAAACTGATGTCACTCATGAGCTGATGATATATCAGTTGGGCTTTTCCAGCTCGCATCGGACCGTGAGGAACACAGGCTGTACTTCTGTCCCGGGATCCCGGGGGTAGGGTCACTGAGACACATTTGCCGAATCTGAGCTGTGAACTGGGTCTAGATGAAGTCCTGATCTGCGGTGGGAGCCCATATGGCCCCACCCACTTGCAGGTGACACAGGTGGCAGCTGGCCCTGACCTATTAGAGAGCAGAGGAGTCATACCAGGGCAGTTTAAGGCCAGGCCTGCCCAGAGAAAATCGAGCAGGGTCCCTCTCAGCCTGACCATGGTGTCCTCCTGGTACCGGAGCTGCACTGGTGTTGGTCTTGTTTCGTGGGTCCCACTAGTGGTTGTGTGGCTGGGGAATGCTGCTGAGTGGCTCAGCATCTGTCTAATGTGCAGAGGGTATAGTCCTACAAAACAAACCCTACAGATAGAGTCCATTGAGAGCCACAGGGTCCTTTGTGGCAAGGTCTCTGTCTGCCCAGCAATTGTCCTCAAAGTGTTCTGCCCATTTTAGTAGATGCTGGCGGAAGGGAGGTATAGAGAGAAGGAAGGAAGGAAGGGGACAGAGTAGCTGGGAATGAGAGGAAAGAGAGAAGGAGGAGGAGGAAGAGGAGAAGATAGGGAGACACACAGACCAAGAAGAAGACACTTTTCAAGGGCCTGCCCCACTCCCTCTCCACAAGAGACTTCTTCCCACAAGGGCCCTCCTGTCTGCTCAGCGCTCATGTCTCCACTGGGTACCCAGCCCACAGAGGTTGGAGCTTTCCTGATTCAGTCACTACTCAACAGTGCCACCTAGTGGGTACCGGGCTTCCAATCCAGGTGTCTGTGAGGAGCCAGTTCATACTGAAGCCCAAATGTCACTTGATCCGAGAAAACTGGCCCTTGGTATTTGGAATTGTCCCAGTGTTTCAAAGGAGGAAAACCAGAAGCCTCGAGGGGAATATTGTAAAGGTGAAGACAAGCTAGACTTCAAAACTAGGTGCCAGTTCAGTAGGATGTCTGCCACGCAAACACGAGGACCTGGCACCCATGTAAGAAGCGAAGGTGGAAACGTGCACCTGTAATCCCAGCGCTGGAGAGGCAGAGACAGGCTGATCCTAGGGGTTTGCTGTCCAGCTAGCTCAGGCACATCAGCAAGCTCCAGGTTCAGAGAGAGAGAGTCTGCCTCAGAAAGTAGAGTGGAGAGACCGAGGAGGACATCTGACCTTGACCTCGAGCCTCCGCCTACAGTCACAGCGCAAGCGCAAGCCCGCATACACACACTTCATTCATTTACATGTGCGTTTACACGAGAACAAAAGCACACATGTTTGCACAAGTCACAACCCTTGTTCCTCCCTCCATTCCGAGATCCGCTCAGTCAGGTCTTTCCTGGAGTGAGCCCAGGTATAAATAGACAGGATCAGAGGCTGGGGTGGAAGCCGGGCTCCCGGGCTCCCGGAACAGGGAGGCCGTGCCAGTTGCTGCACACCTCCAGCCATGCCCCTCACCTAGGAAGAATACGAGGACCTGGAGACCATCCACAAGGAGGAGAAGCTGCAGCTGGAGGAGCTGAAGGAGAGGCATGCAGTGCTGGTGGAAGAGTTCTCTCAGATCCGCGCCGAGAGCGAGATCAATTCCAAGAAGCGCGTAGAGGCAGAGCGCGAGATGGTGCGCATGGTGAGAGCCGCCACGCTCATCCAGGCCATGTGGAAGGGCTACCTGGTGCGCTCCATGCTCAGGTCCAGGAAGAAGAAGCGGGTCAAGAGCAAAGGCAAAGACAAGGGGAAGGGCAAGGAGAAGCCCAAGGAAGAGAAGGGCAAGGAGAAAAAAGCCAAGGGCAAGGGTAAAGGCAAGAAGTGACCGCTGCCTGGTCTGGCCCTGCCCCTGCCAAGCTTCAACCACACCCTACCCTGTCACGACCATACCCCCATTCTGCCCCACCCCTTCTATCCCTGGCTTTAATGATGGCTAAAATTAAAAACAAATAACAGGACTGGAGAGATGGCTCAGCTGTTAAGAGCACTGACTGCTCTTCCAGAGGTCCTGAGTTCAATTCCCAGCAACCGTATGATGGCTCACAACCATCTGTAATGGGATTCGATGCCCTCTTCTGGTGTGTCTGAAGACAGCGACAGTGTATTCACATATATAACAAAAACCTTAAAAACATATAAGTAATAAAAAAGCAATAAAACCCATTTTAAACCATACTCAATGGCTCACCAATCAACAGACGTGTCTGCCCAGACTGAGGCTGGGTGTGCGCATGGGTGCAACACCCTGACGAGGGTGCAAACTTTGGATCCCATTCTCCCGAGTCTTTATTGAAAAATTGGGGTGGGGGGGAGAACACTAGTGGCCCATGCCTTGGCTTTAATCTCTCCACTCAGGCAGAGGCAGGCAGATCTCTAAGTTTGAAGCTAGCCTGGTCTACAAAGCTAGTTCTGGGACAGCCAGAGTTACAATGGGGGAAACCCTGTCTTGCAAAACCAGGAAAGGGTTTATTTTATGTGGTGTGCCTACGGAGGCCACAGCTGGGGGCATGATTCACTGGCACTGGAGCTAAAGGCGTGTGAACCACTTGAGAGGGTGCTGAGATCTGAACACAGGCCCTCTGACAGAGCTGTACATTCTAACCCACAAGCCTCCCCGTCCATTCCAACTTTATTTTTCTTAAACTGTGTGTGCGTGCACATTTATGCATGCCTTTATATATATGTCACATGTATGCCTGGTACTTGCAGAGGTCAGGTGCTGGCTCCCCTGGAACTGCAGTTACAGGCATCTGATGTGGGAACCAAACCCAGGTCTTCTGGAATAGCAGTAATCGCTCTTAGCTGCTGGGTCCTCCTCTCTCCAGCCCCCAGGGTCCTCCCTCCAGTCTCCCTTCCTCCACTTCTGCGGTTTCTGTTGGGCTGCCCCATTTCCATCAGCCCCAACTGCTCTGACACTTAATGCCAACCAGACTCCAGACCTGGCATCGGCTACCTCGTGGCATCACCCTGGGCTTCAGCTAACCTTTAGCATAGACAGGAGAAGAATGTGTTTCTATTTCTAGCCCATGTCTATCAACATGGAAGGACGGGACAGAAAAACAACCAATTCCTTGTGAAAGCTCTAGAAGCTTAAATCTCCTACACAGCTAAAGCACAAAGTGTGTCTGTGCCTGGGCGTGGCCCTGGCACCTCTGCAGGTGAGTACACATGTCCCTGGGCCTAGCTACCCCTAGACAACGCTCTCTGGAATGCTCAGGGAGGCTCAAGGGCCTATGCCCATCATCCAGGTAAGGATTCAGGACCTTGGGTGAAGCTTGAGGCCCAGGGCCCCCTGCAGTGTGCTGGTGTGTGTGTGTGTGTGTGTGTGTGTGTGTGTGTGTGTGTGTGTGTGTGTGTATGTGTGCATGCATGCGTGTGCCCAGGAGCCTCTACTCTACTTGGCTTATCACTAAGCCCTGTTTTGTTTTGTTTTGTTGGGGTGGGGGTTACTGGGGACTGACTGAATCCAGGGCACCATTCATGTATGCTAGGCAAACACTACCACGAGGTATATCCCCACCTCCCTAACAAGACAATTGCTAGCAAGGGACTCTTACTTCGTACCCACCCACCTACGTGTGGTGTCTAAGGACTGAGACAGGCCTTGGACAGACAGCATTACTTGAGACATTAGCAGCCACTGACATTTCTGTCACATCCTCTGATCACCCATTGCCCTGTTTAACTCCACTGAAATCGACTGAGGCCTTTAGTTAAGGGGGGGAAAGTAACATGCTACCGGTTTTGGCGATCCAAATACATTTAATACGTGGAATAAATACATGAATATTAAAATAATGTCTCCCCGGGTCCCACCCCTGGGGTCCACACACAGCCCAGGACCCCTTAAGACCTTCAGACCCCTGTGGAAACTGAACCCTTTGTAGGGAACCGGGTGGGGCTTGGCACCAACGCAGAAGCCGGGAGGCTGACACATGGCTACAGAGACATCTATCTCAAGGACCCCAAATACCCTGCAGAGAAGGCTGGGGACATCCTGAGCTTGTGGGGACTAGGGAAAATATGGCCCATCCTTACCATGGAGCCCCGTGGAGGCTTCTCCAGCATTTGGAGGCCCTGGGGACCATTGTCTCCAGAGGACCACACCTGAGCTTGAGTCCTGGCTTTGAGCCAAAGGCTTACCTGGTAAGAATGTCATTTCCAAGGAGGCTTTGGCTTTTGGGGGCAGGCCCCTCGCTGAGGGGTAGTTGGCCCCGAAACACTGCCTGAGCATACCTTGCGAGTGACTAGGGGACTCTGGACAGTCGCCCCTGATGTGTAAGGCCGGGGACTCCAAGGCCCATTGGTCTGGGGGGCAGTGGAAGCTGGATGACCCGTGCTGGGGACAGCTAGGTGGGTGAGTGAATAGGAACGCCTCTGTCCCAGAGAGCGGGGAGCATCCAGCCCATCCCGGGACACCATCTGGGAGCCTGTGGCCACTCTGGGCTCTGTCCTGGGAGGTCCAGTTGGGTGAATGGCCCGAAGTGGGGTCTCCCTGGGGCGAGGTGAGTGGCTGCCCCTAGGGGTGGCTGGTGGGGTCCAGAAAAGGGTCCGGAGCTTGGCCGCATCCTCCACGGCTGTCCGAGACCTCTCCTTGCTGGTGCCCTGTGGCCGGGAGCCAAACAGTGACTCATCACAGTAGGATGGGGTGTGGCCAATCAACCTGGAAAAGAGAAGGGCAATGACCTTAAAGCCCTCTACAACCTCACTGCCCACCAGACACCAAAGCAGCAGAACCGGACTTATTCTTTAATACAGGTATCAGCCCAAAACAGCTTGGGGCTTCTCTGTCTCATCTCCTAGAGAGGGGAGCAGTCCTAAGAGGAGCACCTCATATGAGCCTCACCATCGAGAGTCCCGATATGGTCATTCATTGATATGGTGGAGGTGGGGGAACAGGGTAGGCCACTCCAGCCCCCTCTGCCCCGCCCCCCCATGAATCTCTATCCGTACACGCTCAAGTCTTGTGCATCAAATGACAGACACCCTCCTGAATCTGCTCGGCTCCAGATTAATGGAGCAATTAGGTCCATTAAGTGCTTCATAAACAGAAGTAGCAGACACTTGTTTAGGGACAATAGGAACGTGGGCCAGCAAGATGGCTCAGTGGGTAAGGGTGCTTGTGGCCAAGACTGACAGCCCGAGTTTTGATCCTCAGGCTCCACATGGTAGAAGGAAAGAACTGACTCCTATAAGTTGTCCTTTGACCTCTACCAGTATACGCCCCCCAACCCAAAAACAGCCAAATACAATTGTACCTTTTTCAAAAAAGTCCATATGAGCTCAATAGAGATACATTTTTTTCTTTGGTTGAATAGTTTTTTCCCCCAAAAAATCTCCTTTGAAGATTTTTAAAAATTTTTATTATTATTGTCCTGTGTATGGTGTGGGTATGTGTGTGTGTATGCAGACAGAGGCGCACAAGTGGAGGTCAGAGGTCAACTCTGGAGTCAGTTCTCTTCCACCTTTATGAAGGTTCCAGCAATCCTAGGCCACCAGGCGCTCGAGGCAAGAACCCTTCCCCACTGAGCCGTCTCACCAGCCCACACCACCGTTCATCCAGACCTTCCCAAGCACCGGTTGCTGTGCCAACATTGCCCCAAGTCTCATTTAACAGCGACACTCATCCCATGTGCCATGAGGAAACACACGGCTCAGAGAACCAAGGCGCTTGGCCATGGCCACACAGCAGGTCCCTAGCACTCAGTCCCAGGAGGCCTGACAGCTACTCTGATGGTCAGTTTCAACTGTCAACTTGGCAGGATCTAGAACCACGGAGAGCGGCCCGCAGAGAGTGATCCGCTAAGTCAGGCTGGCCCTCGGGCATGCCTACGACAGGCCTTCCCTTTAGCACTGGTGTTTAATGTGCATGCGCACCCACAGGCAAGTCCGTGTGCACCATGTGGGGTGTCAGATGCACATGCCCCAGATGTCAGAAGAGGTGGGTCACATGCCCTGGGACTGAAAGTAAGAGAAAGTGCTGAGCAGCAAACACACAACATGACCAGCCATCTCCACCCCACACTGCTGAGACTTCTTATAACTACGGAGAGCCACTCAAGCCGTCTGTGAGCCAGAATAAACCCTTTCTTGCCCAAGTTTCTTCTGCCAAGAGTATTTCATCAGGGCAATCAGGAAAGGGACCAAGACGGCCACCCTCAGTACAGGAGTGCAATGCTACCACCCCCAACCTTACCTGTATTTGTTTTTCTTCCTTGGTGTGAGATTTGGGGTGCTGCCCCTGGAGGAGGGAGACTCACAGTCTCTCTTGGCCAGAGAGACCTTCGGGGGTCCTGGGCTCACTCCTCTAGATCTGTTACAATTCTGCACCCAGGGTGGGTCAAAGTCTGGTAGAGTTGGCCGGGTTCCTGTTGGGCTGCCAAACAGGGTCTCATCCACATAGGATGCCCTGGCCTTGACCCGGTAGCTGCGCGGGTTGCGGTGCTGAAGGTGGAGTGCCTGCATTCCGACGCTGGGCCAGTTCCACCTCCACCGGGGTCTTCAGGCTGCCCAGTGGATTTACTGTGCCTGCCAGATTCAGCCTCCAGGGCTCCCTGGAGGGTCAGAGTGAGCTAAGGGCAGGGCCAAGTAAGAGTAGCTTCTTGCAATAACAAACCCAAGGGCAAAGGGGGCTTTTTCTTGCTGAGGGAAAGCGACTGTTGTTCAGTGGGCACCTCGGAAATGCTTCACTTTCTGGCCCCTCCCCTACCCGGTTTCAGTAGCCCAAGGTGGCCTGAAACCCATTATATTGAAGTCTATTATATAGCCAAGAATGACCTTTAACTCCGGATCCTCCCGCTTCTACTTCCCACGAAGAACTGCACGACCGCCTGGCGTCTGAGGTGCATGGGTTCGAACCCCGTGCTTTGTGCATGCCGCAGGCTAAGCAGGCACTCCTGTCTTCTTAGTTGTGACAGGGGGAAATGCCGTCAGCAAATATTTAATGAATAAATAGATACACAATTATAGCCTACAGTGTATGCTCAACAAATATTTATAGAACGACTATGGGCGTGCAGGGGAATGGCACCAGACAAACTAATTACGGTGGAAGAGGGAAAGGGGCTCCCAAGCCACTGTCGCCCCCATGCCTACCTTGTGCAAAGCGCTTTGCAAGCGTGGTGCGTTCTAGTCCTCGCCAACCGGTCCTTCAGATTAAATCCATTTTCCCCAATTACAACTCAGGCTCCAAACAGCGGAGTAGCACACACCAGACAGCTTACAAAGCGGAAAGCGCAGGCGTCCCGGGAATTTCATGCTAGGAGCTTTTCCTACTGGGACCTCTGGCCAGCAAGCATAATCTTCGCCACAAATGCCCGCATAGCACAAAATCCGCAGCCGCGCCCCGGCGACACGCGCCCACATACAGCCCTTGCTGGGCAACAGGAGTGAAGCCCCGCCCCTGCGCACTGGTACATCCCGCCCTCGCGCTGATGGTACGTTCCACGGGCCACACCCCCTCTCATGCGTGCATCCATTGGACCCCGCCCTGGGGGGCTGCCCTGCGTAGTTGGTACATTCCTCAAAGCTTCCACACGTTGAGTTGTATGTTCCTGAGGCTCTGCTCTCTCCACATCTATCCTAACTATTAGCGTTTGGTGTCCTTGCAAATTAGTAGGTCTCCTAAGCGCCTATCACTGTTCAGTTGGTACAATCCGCCCCCACTAGTTGGTATGTCCCTCAGGCCCCGCCTCTGCCCGGCTGGTACAACTCTTAGGCCCCGCCTTCGTCCCCGACGCCACTCATGCGTCCCACAGGCTCCGCCCTCTTCCGGGTCCGAGTGCCCGGCCCGCATGGCTGCCGGCAGACGTGTGGGGCTTGGCCCGCGGTCGCATCCCGCCATGGCTCCGTGGAAGAAGAAGAGGCTGCGGAAACGCCGAACTGGGGCTTCCCAGGCCCGCGACAGCGATTCGGAGGACGGCGAGTTCGAGATCCAAGCAGAGGATGACGCCCGGGCGCGGAAGGTAATAACGCGGGGGTCCTGGTCGGGCCCTCGGCCTGCGCCCTTCCGCCCGTCCGTCTCACTAATCGCGGGCCCTTATTGGGTCTCTTCGCGTAGGGGGCGGGGTCCAGTTTATACAGCCAATAGAAAGTGCATGTGCGGAAGGTCCGCCTGAGTTTTGGGCGGTCTTAGATGGTAAAATTAAAGGAGAGACCGGACCACACTTCTGAGAAGCGGGTTTTAAACTAACCTAGTATTTACGGACTTTTGTGGTGCTTCAACTGTGCAAGGCTCATCAGCACTGACAGAGGGGACAGCAGGATTGAAACTGGGGATGGTCTTGGTTCCATATGTAGCCATTTGGGGAGACAGGCGTGAGCGCCAAGTGGAGCCGAAAAGCCTACCGTTCACGATGCCCGTCGTCTTGTGCTTAGCGGGTATCTCTAGTTCTCCATTTCTCCTTCCCAGCTCAGTCAGTAAATTAGGTGGTCAGTAAATGTGCAAACACTGCTAGAGGCAATGAGAAGGCATGTGTTCATCGGCAAATACAATAAAGCTGCTCACGTGGTTCAGACCAAGGGTTTTGCTGAGGCTCAGCCCCGCACCGGCTGTAGTAAGACATAAAGAAGTTGCTCAGCTGTTTTGCGAGTCAAAACCCAGCCTGTGGGCTCTGAATGTAGCTCAGTTGGTAGATAGCTTGCTTGGCGCGTCCAAAGCTGGGTCTGAACGCCATCACCTCATAACCGCATAAAAGCCGGTATTGTGGCACACACCTGTAATCTTAGCTCCCAGGGTAGGAGTGGTGGAGGCAGGGGAATCAGGAGTTCAAGGCCACCTTGTCTATGTAGTGAGCTATACCACTAATCCTGAATCTTTTGCTGTACAAAACCCACAAAGGCTCTTCCAACCTGGGAAATACGTGCTTCTTAAAGGTTTAATCACACACCTGATGTAAATATGGTTGGGAGAGAAGCCAAGTTCATTGAACTGGCTTACCCTCCACCAAAAATAAATAAAAATGAAAAACAAAACAAAACAGTATCTTTGTGCAGTGAAATGAAACAGGGAGCAGAGTCTGTGAATTTAGGATTAGTGGGGACGGACAGATGGCCTTTTTCATTCCTCCCTCCCCTACCTTGATTTTTGGTAGGGTTAGAGACCAAACCCAGGGCTCTGTCTGTGCTAGGTATGCCTGTGTCTTTCAATTAATCTTGGCCTAATTATCTTCAGACATGGCGGAGGGGAGACCCCCAAACAAAATGCTTAAACTGCTAAGAAAAAAATCCAGTGAGCAAAGCTTAACACTTGTTATGAAAGTTATTTGCCTTACATTAATTTTTTTTTTGTATTTCTTTACTTGTTATGTTTTGATTTATGACAGGGTCTCTCTGTGTAGCCCAGGCTGGCCTTGAGCTCACATAAATCCTCCTGCCTTTACCAAATGCTGGGGCTGTTGGGTTAACTGCCACAGCCTGTCATATTAAAGTGTCAGGGAGGGTCTTGTGTAGCCCTAAGTAGCCATGGACTCATGAGGAGACAAGGATGGGTTTGATCTCTTGATTCTCCTGCCTCCCTAGTGCCAGGATGGCAGATGTGTGCCACCACATTCTTTTCAGAAGGCAAGAGGGTTGGAGGTTCAGAGGGCCAGCCTGGGCACAGGAGACCCTGTCTGAAAAGGACCAGAAATGAAACAATATACAGAGAAACATAAAACATTATTTTAAAGCTGGAAAATAGATTGAGAGGTCAGAGAGTCGGCCCAGGAGGTAGAAACGCCTGCCTGTTAAACCTGACTGCCTGATTTGATCCCTGGAACCTACCTTACAAGGCTGGATGTAAAAGCAGAATGGGGCTCAGTTCACCTAGTTCCAAGGCACCACCTCCCTCTTGTGGTCTCCTTGGGTACTGCACACACATGGTACCCATATTCCGTGCCGGCAAAACACCAGTACCATTTACAAAGCTGAACTTGGTGGCAAGTGTCTGTAACCCCAACCTCCCTAAGGTGAGATGGAGAGTGGAGAATTGCTCAGAAGCTCACAGCCAGCTATCATGGAGAAATGAGAGCAGAAACAAGTGAGATCCCTCTTCTCCAGGGTAGAGAGTGTGTTGACTCTTTTTTTTTTTTAAAGAATTATTTATTATATATGAGTACACTGTCACTGTCTTCAGACACACCAGAAGAGGGCATCAGATCTCATTACAGATGGCTGTGAGCCACCATGTAGCTGCTGGGAATTGAACTCAGGACCTCTGGAAGAGCAGTCAGTGCTCTTAACCAGTGAGCCACCTCTCTAGCCCATGCTGACTCTTGAAAGACGGCCATGGCCACCACACACTGGGGCCTCCATGCCCATGTGCGTGCACATATGCAGTAATGATACAGAATCTGGGTTCATCTTACGTTTATAGCTGCGTGACAGTAAGCTTATTGTCTCTTCTCAGACAGATAATAATGCAATAATCTCAAGATGAAAGTGAGAAAGGAATAGAAATAAACCAGGCCGGACGGTCTCTGGTTCTAGCAGCGTAAGAAACTGAGGCAGAGGATCATAGGTTCAAGGCTAGCCTGGGCAACTTAGTCTCAAAAATAAAGAGTAAGAAGAGGGCTGGGGGATGTAGTTCAGTGGTAGAGTGTTGCGTCCTGTGCAGGGGCCTGGGTTCCGTCTTTAGTACCACCAGAATAACAGAAGCATTTGGGGGGGGGGGGCAGTTTTAACCTGTGCCATGAAGTGAGAGAATTTTTATAAGGACTAGGAAAAATTTGCCATTTAAGAAATTAAAAGTAGGAAATGAGATTCAGGCATGGTGATGCATGCTTAGCAGTACACGCCTTTGATAGTAGCACTCTGGAGACAGGCAGGTGGGTCTCTGAGTTTGAGACCAGTCTGAACTACATAGTGAGTTCCAGGACAGGCACATCCCAAGATACTACTCCTACTGTTCCTCACAACTACATACACACACACACACACACACACACACACACACACACACACACACACACAAACACACACACACACACACACACGTGCGCTTTAGCCCTCAGCATTCGGCTCTCCTGGCCAAGCCTGGATCTTCGCGTAGCCCACACCCTGAGTTCAGTTTCTAGAAGGGTGGGCTCAGGCTCAGGGAGGTGGCTGTACTGCTAGTAAGGGAGAGAGCCCGGCTGGCAAGCCCTGGAGCCTCTCTATAGAACTAACCTGCACCTCTGCCCCAGCCTGGTGCAATGAGAGCTTATTAGAGTGGCTGAGCCTCCAGGCCTCCCACCTTGTGGTCCATCAAAGCTGGGGTGAAGCCATCTCTCCGTTCTCCCCCACAGCTGGGCCCTGGCAGAGCCTTGCCCTCATTTCCCACCTCAGAGTGCGTATCAGATGTGGAGCCTGACACCCGAGAGATGGTACGAGCCCAGAACAAGAAAAAGAAGAAGTCTGGAGGCTTCCAGTCCATGGGTAGGTAAACAGGCTGGGTAGCCGGTGCACCGTGGGGGTCAGGGTGGAAGTGGAGGTGGTGGTGTTGTGTCTTCTCTTCTTAGCCACCGACATCTACCTTAGGCCTGGCAGCATGGTAGGTGTCAAGTAGACTGAAGTAGTACAAACAGTCTTCCAAGGCAGGCCTGGAAAGGGGCTACCCCTGCAGGCACAGAAAGTGGCAGAGGCCTCAGTTCTGGATAAAAGAACCACTTTAAAGAGATGGCCACAGGATGATGGTGTGGTGTCAGGATGCTTGTGTAGGAAGTGCAGCTCAAGTGTTCTGCTCTTGACAGAGCAGTAACTGCCAGGGTTGAGGTACCCACGATGACTTTTAATAGCAATACAAAGGAGCTGGGTATGGTGATGCATGCCAAGGCTTCATCATAAAACCCTGTCTCACCACAAAACAAAAAATATCTACAATATGCAAAGAGTTCTTACAAATCAATAAGAAAAGGATAAAAGCTCTGGGAGAATGGAGTAAAGAAACTGAGTTGTTGACTCACAGAAGTGCTGTAGATGACTGTTTATATCAAGAGCACAGTGCTGACTCTTGATAATGAGGGGGTCAAGAAGAGACAGACATGGGGCCACAGCGAAGATGAAGGGTTGACCAGACAACTGTTAAACTGTTTACTGGGCTTTGGGGCTTCTGTTGGCTCCCAGCTCCTCAGTCCGGCCCTCAGAGGGCCACTTTCCTACCCTCACTGACCCTATTTCCCAACACACGCCCCTATCACACCTGTCAGAGTGGCTCAAGCATGTAATCCCAGCACTCGGGTGGAGGCCACAAGTTCAAGGCCAGTGTGGGGTACATAGCAAGGCCTTGTCTTAGACTGAAAAATTGACGTGAGTGAATTCCAGCCAAGGTCAGGCAGGGCCTGCCTCGGTTTGGTGTCTTGTACCCCCTTATCCTTCTATTTTCTGCTTTCTGTTTTCCCTCTGTGTTGGTAGACAGCACAGTCCTTTGTCCTGTAGTGCCTGGTGCCTGCTGTGGCCCCTGACCACTCCCGTGTCTCTCCAGGCTTGAGCTACCCAGTGTTCAAGGGGATCATGAAGAAGGGCTACAAGGTGCCAACACCCATCCAGAGGAAGGTAAGGAGCCGGAGGGCAGCTGTGAACACTGGCCTCGTGACAGCTCTTCCTGGACCCAGTGGCCACCTTGCTTGCCGTCTTCTATGCTGAAGCTCCACACAGCTTAGCCATTTCACAGGGGAGGTTGGGCCCAACAGAGCTGGGGTTTGACTGTGGCTCTCTGCATCTTTCATGCTAAGCCTGCCCAGGTAGCACACAAGCACCCCATGAGCACCCAGCACTTACAGCTAGCTACTCGGGAGGCAGAGTCTCCCAGCACAGGGGTTGGGGATGCTTGTTCATGGAGGTGTGCTGATAGGCCTGTGGCTCACCCGTGCCCAGCCATGCTGGGGCTAGAACTGACAGAGCCTTCATCATGTGTCTGACAGACCATCCCCGTGATCTTGGATGGCAAGGATGTGGTGGCTATGGCCCGGACAGGCAGTGGCAAGACAGCCTGTTTCCTCCTCCCGATGTTTGAGCGGCTGAAGGCACGCAGTGCACAGACGGGGGCTCGGGCCCTCATCCTCTCACCCACCCGGGAGCTGGCCCTGCAGACCATGAAGTTCACTAAAGAGGTATGCGTGGCTGGGCCTCGTGGGAAGCCATGAGGTGCAGAGCTGAGGCAGGTAGCCCTCACCTGCCTTTGATCCCTCTGTCTCCCTCTCTCCACAGCTAGGCAAGTTCACTGGCCTCAAGACTGCCTTGATCCTGGGTGGAGACAAGTAAGGACTCCTTACCCTGCGTCCCAGCTTCCCTGTGCAGGCACAACCCCGGGCCTCGAGGGTTCCCTTTGTGGGTCCTAGTTGCTCGTCAGTAACGCCAGCTTCTCTGTGTACTCCAACAAGCTGGCAGGGGGTCAAGTGGTGGAAGCAGGGACAGGGGCAGAAGGAGCTATCAGCTTACAGTGTTGGGTCAGGGAGTTTGGTGAGTTTTAGTTATACAGGATATGTCATTCCCTGGGTGCTGAGGCTAGTCGGCCCCGCTCCCCTGTTCTAGCCTCTACCAAGGTACGTCGTCTGTGATTATCAGAAAGCCTAGCCTTCCCAGGCTACATGGAGCCAGGGATCCCCACTTCTACAGCTGCACCAGTGATTCATGGCAAGGCCGGGCAGACATAGCCATAGAGAGATTGGGGTGCTAGGTGAAGCTGGTGATTCCAGGCTGGGTCACTAGGTGGCGCTGTGGGTCGGCAGCACTTTGCTGTGTCTGGAGGCAGAGAAGAAGCCAGCATCTAAGGTTCTCCCTTGTTTCTCAGCGGGGGCAGGGCCTTGGCACTTCTCACCTCTATACCTGTAGTGCGTGTACCAGGCAAGGTGTGGGCATGCTTGGCTGTGGGGTAGGGGAGGGACAGACTCAAAAGCCCTGTGCTCTCACGCTGCCCTTGTGTCCCCCCTAGAATGGAAGACCAGTTTGCAGCCCTGCACGAGAACCCTGACATGTGAGTTTGTTGATGGGGGGTGTTGCTCTGGGAGGGGGTTGAGGGCTATGATAGCCCTGAGCCTGGGGTGACCTGGCATGTGTGTTCCTTGTAGAATCATTGCCACCCCTGGGCGGCTGGTGCATGTCGCTGTGGAGATGAACTTAAAGCTGCAGAGTGTGGAGTATGTGGTTTTTGATGAAGCAGACAGGTAAGGCCACGCATATAGCCCCGAGCAACTGTTAAGGTTGTCCCCAGGGCCCAGGAAGCAAAGAGAAGGGAGGCCATAGGAGAGTAGGAGAGTAGGTGTTTCCTGGGGAGACCCATTCCTGGGACACCTGTGCTAGTTGTTTTAAGTTTATGTCTTAGCACTGAAAAGAATGTTAAATTCCGTGCTGGCTGTGAGCCGTGGAGAGTGTTCACTGCTCATGCGTGATGCTGAGTTCGTTCCCCTACAGTGGACACACAGACACAGGAAGATTAACATGGCAGGGGTTCTGGAGTGAGGGTAGCCAGGTTCCCAGCTCTGTAGGGTAGAAGCTTACCATTGACCTCTACCATTGACCCTCCCTGCCTACCATTCCCCACAGGCTCTTTGAAATGGGCTTTGCTGAGCAGCTACAGGAGATCATAGGCCGCCTTCCTGGGGGCCACCAGACAGTGCTGTTCTCAGCCACACTGCCCAAACTGCTGGTGGAATTTGCACGAGCAGGTGAGCCAGTGGGGCATGGTGCTGGGCTCAGGGTGGGGCCTGGGGTCTGCCCCTTTGTGACCCCCGCAATCTCCTCCACGCCCCAACAGGCCTCACAGAGCCCGTGCTCATCCGCCTGGATGTAGACTCCAAACTCAATGAACAGCTCAAGGTGAGGCAGTGTTGGCCCCTTCCTCAGGCTAGTGGCCAGGCAGAGTCTGCCAGCCAGCCCATGGCCGGGAGCCCACATCCATCCATCCATCCCTCTCCCCGCAGACTTCCTTCTTCCTTGTGCGTGAGGACACCAAGACTGCTGTGCTCCTCTACCTGCTACAGAATGTCGTTCGGCCCCAGGACCAGAACGTGGTGTTTGTAGCCACGAAGCACCACGCAGAGTACCTCACAGAGGTGAGCCAGGGCTCCAGGGGATGGAGAAAGCCATTGGGGCCTCAAATCAACTTCATCCAGCGCCCAGAGTTGCACTTCCAAGGAAGGCCACCAGAGGGCGGCAACAGGGCTCCCATGAGCCTGGGTGGGGCTTTTTCCACACACTGACATCAGAAGACACTGGTGAACTGTCAGTACTATTTGTGAGAGCGCAGCTACTGTCAGCACACCCAAGTTGGTTTGGGCCTGTCTGGCTTTCTGTCCGGCTGGGTCATCTGCAGCAACTCCCAGTGGGAGTGAATTTCCAGTTTGTGATGCACCTGGCATCTAGGCATAAAGCTAGCATGTTAACTGGGTGCTGTGTGCCCTTGGCCCTTTCAATATGTTCACACTGGTGTGACCCTCAGCGAGATGCACGACTGGGGAGTCCCAGCAGCCTGGAAGACTGGGGGAGGGGCTGTCTAGCCGCCGTCTCACCCCAGTAGACACACCTGGGCATTGCTGAGGACACGGGTGCCTGAGTCTCATTTACCCGACATGTTAACGGTGCCTTCCTCCCCCGAGCGTCTGAGACTAAAATAGTAACATGGAGAGAGCGGTTGATGCTCTCACGGGCTTCCTGTGTTTCAGGCTCGTTCCTCAGTGGTGCATTAACCACTTAGTCCTGGGAGGCACAGAGAGACTGAGTAATATGCCCATGGTCACAGAGGATCCTTAAACCAGTCTTGATACAAATTGTATCTTTTGATGCTCCAGCAGCCTTGCAGAGCTAGCTGGGAGGTGGTAGGAGCTGCTTTCATGCTGATGCAGGAAGCAATCAGGGCAGCCAGCAGTGCCGGGGTTCAGACCCTCAGCACATGGTGCCCTGGCCTGGGCCACACCTCCACCCCTTGCTCCTGCAAGCTTCCTCACCTCCCACCTTCACTCTGAGCAGTTGCTGACGGGCCAGGGTGTGAGCTGCGCCCACATCTACAGTGCCTTGGACCAGACGGCCCGCAAGATCAACTTGGCCAAGTTCACACACAACAAATGTTCCACCCTTATCGTGACTGACCTGGCTGCCCGGGGCCTGGACATCCCACTGCTGGACAACGTCATCAACTACAGCTTCCCTGCCAAGGGCAAGCTTTTTCTACACCGAGTGGGTAAGGAGCCTGACTGCACTGCTGGGCTTGGGGAGGGGCGCTGGGCTTAGGGAGGGTCGCTGCGCCGTGCTAGCAGCTGGGAATTTGGGGAAATGGAGGCCTTAAATAATGTTCATTGCTTGCCTAGCAAGCACAAGGCCCTGGGTTCAGTCCTCAGCTCTGGAAAAAAAAAATAATAATAATGTTCATTGTAGGTGGATCCTGACAGGTAGGGTAGCCCTCAGCTCTCAGAGTTTCTTTTCTTTCAGTTTTGGGAACAGAACCTATGGTGTCGCCCATGCTGGGCAAACTGCCACAGACCAAGTTGTATGCCAAGTTCAGAAATGCAGATAGATAAAACTATGCATGGGAAAGAAGCTAAGCTGGGCATGGGTTTCTTAGAGTTGTTCTCCGTGTTACCGAGTGTGGTTGGATTTATACACGCATCTCTCGAGCAGAAGAGGGGCAGCCGCTGGGCATCTGTGTCCTGAGACTTCACTATAAGGCCCGCAGGAGACCCTGACCATGCCGGCCCAGATCCAACCTTGCTGGTGGCTGCCTGCTGTCTCCAAGTCTCCATTGCTCTCTGGATGGCTGGCTCCCTGCCTGGGGAGTTTCCGGAGCTAATAGGGGAATTCCTCAGGTGCCACGTGACAAGCCACTCCCATTGAAACCTGCAAATGAGGGGAGACAAGGGAGAAAGCTGGGCATGGCGGGACATGTCTGTGGTCGTAGCACTTAGGCTGCTGAAGCAGGAGGATCAGGAGTTCGAGGCCAGCCAAGGCTATATAGACCCTGTCACAAACAATAAACCCAGCTGAAGTGTGATACCTGCAGTTCACTCCACACCACGCTGGGGTCATGTTGAACTGTTTCCTACCAGCTGCTGCTGTTTAAGTCTCTGTAGTGTTTACAGATGTTTTCATTTACTGTGACGTCCTTCTTCATGTGGGGCACATCTTCAGTCAAGGGCCGAGTAGTGACTTTTTACACAATGCACTATACCATCCTTGTAGCTAATTGAGTCTACAGTGTTAGGTGGAAAGTTCCATTAGGAATATGTAAATGAGCAGGCTGGCTGTGTGCCAATAAAACTTTATTGTACAAACAAGTAGTGGGCCAGATGGGGCTCCCATTTCCTCAGCTTTGAAGCTCCCTGGTGGTCATCGGCTTGTTGACCAGTCAGTCCTCTGTTCTGACACCTTTCAGAAGTTCTGGCCCAAACTTTTTTTTGTTGTGAGAATTTGCAGCCTAAATTATTCTTTGGGGAAGAATCTTCCCAAAGTGGGAGTGTCCGGGACTTTGAGTCCTGGTCATGAGTGGTACTTGCCCTGCCTTTGATCACTCTGTACCAGCCTGTGCCCACCCCTGCCCACCTACCCTGTAGGTGGGGACAGCAGTTCAGGAAAGGCCCTGGTCTACCTCTAGCCCTCAGGGAGTTGGGGTCCCTTGGCTGAAACTCAACTTTCCCCCAACAGGCCGAGTGGCCAGAGCAGGCCGAAGTGGCACAGCCTATTCCCTGGTGGCCCCAGACGAAGTTCCCTACCTGCTCGACCTTCACCTGTTCCTGGGCCGCTCTGTCACCCTAGCCCGGCCTCATGAGGAACCTTCTTCAGGTGAGGCGAGGCTGGCCAGGGCTCAGGTCCCTGTGGAGTTCATGAGCAGGCAGGGGTGGCTTTAGGAGATGGCTACTGGGTGTGGATGTGATGGATGTGTCCTGGGAGGTAGCCACAGGCAGCTGTGTGATGGCCGTGGGTGCTGGGGTTACTCTTGGGCTATCGTTGCCAGAGTGGGGGTCTGGTTGAGCATCCCACTCTAAAAGTCCCTCTTGTTTGTAGCTGTTGTCTTGGAGTCTGTAGGTCGAGAGGGACAGATTATAGGCTGACTCCCCCGTGTGCCCTGTTGCTAGCAGGTGCAGTTGGCAGGGATGGTGTGCTGGGTCGGGTGCCACAGAGTGTAGTGGATGACGAGGACAGCAGCCTGCAGACCGCCCTGCAGGCGTCACTGGAACTTCAGGGTCTGCAGCGTGTGGCCAACAATGCTCAGCAGCAGTACCTGCGCTCGCGTCCGGCACCCTCACCGGAGTCCATCAAGAGAGCCAAGGAACTGGACCTGGCAGAGCTGGGCCTGCACCCACTCTTCAGTGAGATTGGGCAGGGCGGAGTAGGTGAGGGTGGACGGGTCCCTCACAACCCAGACTGGCCTTACACACTTCCTTCCCCTGCAGGCTCGTGCTTTGAGGAGGGAGAGCTCCAGCGCCTGAGGCTGGTAGACAGCATCAAGAACTATCGCACACGCACAGTGAGTGGACCCAGGGCCACGCCGCGGGGCTTTCCTTGTGAGGTTCTTGCCATACCATGCTGGTTCTGTTGGCCATTTTTAGGTCCCTTCCCCTTGTTCTGGAGTATCCCTGTGACCCGAGGCAGGTCCTGTGTGGGTCGCCACTTCCTACCACTGGAAGATAGATTGAATCCCCTTAGGGACGGGGTGCGTTCTCTGCCTTCCAGAGGCTTGATGAGCCTCCCTACCCAGCCTTGAGCCTCCCCACCCATCCATTCCTCCTGAGTATCCATGGGCAGGCATGTGCAACAGGGTTCAGGGACAGAGGCAAGGAGAGCCCAACCAGGCGGCCAGGTACCCAGGTGGCCATGACAGATGAACTAGTAACTACTAGTTCAAAGCCCAGTGCCCTCAGTATGAGGTCCGGGTTCTGGCTTTTCCTAGCTGAGTAGCCTCAAGCAAGACATCCACTTTCTCTGGGCCTCCCTCTAATTGTATGTTACCCACTGTGTCCTCCCACAGTGAAGACTAGAGGAGTACACATACAAATTGCAACTGGTTTGGGGAAGGGCTGGGGGTAGATGGGTAGTAGTCAGCAACCATGGTGTCCTCTTGCAGACCATCTTCGAGATCAATGCCTCCAGCAAAGACCCAAGCAGCCAGATGATGCGTGCCAAGCGGCAGAGGGACCGGAAAGCTATTACCAGCTTTCATCAGGGGCGGCAGGAAAGGCAGGACGGCCCAGCTGACCCAGTCCCTCAGAGGGAGCTGCCTCAGAAGGAAGAGGAGGACATGGTTGAGACTGTGGAGGTGCGGGCTGAGGGGCGGCTGGTGCTGGGGGACACACAGCTAGGTCCCAGTAGCCCATGGGTCAGGCAGTGATGCCTCCCCATCTCTCCATATTGTCTGTGGAAGTGGAGCACTGTCTCGGCTTACAGTCTGCAGGAAGTGGGGTGTGGAGGATAGCCACAAGTTTAAGGCCAGCCTAAGCTACAGAGTCGTACTGTCGTGGATAACCAAAGAGCTGTCTCTGCAGTTAAGCAGTTAGGAGCCCATGCTCCACGGGGTGTGCCAGCATAAGCCTTTGATGCCAGCACTTGGGTAGCCGAGGCTTATGCATCTTTGTAAGTTCAAGGCCAGCCAGCAAACAGCAAGTCTCCATACTGAGACCCTGTCTCAAAATCAACAAAGGCCTTCTGCTCTCAGGGAATTGGGGTTCACAGCATCACAGTACATACTCAGAACTGCCTGGATCCAGTTCCAGGGGATCCAGCACCCCCGTGTATATACATACACATACCCCTAAAAATAAAATCTTAAAAAGACAGAGCCCTTTCCCAGATGTTGTGGCCTGGCTAAGTGGTTCAGCCTGAGGTCCTGTGGGAGCGACCCACACCCCAGCAAGTAGGGCTGGAGGATGGTGTTCTACTTACTTGGCCGTGGCCCCTCCTCCATCTCCACTCCATCTCTCTTGTCTTAGTGGGGCAGGGAGAGCCATAGTCTGAAGGCCCAGCCACAAAACCCTGGGTGCATCCTGTTTGTACAGAAGGAGCCAGCGCCTAGTGTGGTCAGGGCTAGGACTGGGACATGGCAACATTGCCAGCATCAGCCCTGCCCCTCTTGCCTGCGCTGCTCTCCAAGGCAGGGGTCATTGTGTTCAGGTGAGGACACAGGGAGATGCCTTCTAGCACAGGAAAAGGGAAATCCTGACTCCCTGGTTCTGGTGGGGCTCCGCAAGGCCACAAGAGTGACACTGGGTCTCTGCCTGCCAGGGTGTCTTCACAGAGGTTGTGGGCCAGAAACAGCCAAGGCCAGGACCCAACCAAGGAGCCAAGAGGCGGAGGAAGGAGGCCAGTCAGCGAGACCAGGAATTTTATGTCCCCTACCGGCCCAAGGATTTCGACAGTGAGCGGGGGTGAGTGTGAACTTAGAGCCCGGCGTGGGGTAGACAGAGGGTCTGGGCCCCATTAATTAGATCTTCCACTTGAACCTGCAGGCTGAGTGTCAGTGGGGCTGGAGGGGCCTTTGAGCAGCAGGTGGCCGGTGCCGTCCTTGATCTGATGGGGGATGAAGCCCAGAACATGAGCCGAGGGCGGCAGCAGCTCAAGTGGTGAGTGACCAGTCCCCGTGCCACCAGGCATGACCTTCTGTTCCCTTTTGACTGCTCAGAGCAAGGTGTTGACTCCTTCCCAGCTCCATACCCCCGTGTTTGGTAGCTGTTTCCTGGCAGGCCTCTTACCTGCTGTACCCATGAGGACTCTGGTACAGCTCCCCCAACACACACAAGGGCTTGAATGTGATATGGGGGTGTCAAGCCCCAAGTCTCCAACCCTCATGCCCCTTTTGAGACTTGGGCCATCCAGGGAAGGTGAAGAGGTAGGTGGTTGAGGAACTATGAGTGGTCGGGTGCAGACCAGGTGTGGCTGGCTATTTGCCTTTAATCCTCTACTGCCCACACTTGACAGGTAAGTGAGGGAACGGGTTCCTCAAAGCAGAACCTCCCATCTCCCTCTCAGGGACCGGAAGAAGAAGCGGTTTGTGGGGCAGTCAGGCCAAGAGGACAAGAAAAAGATCAAGACAGAGAGTGGCCGGTTTATCAGCAGCTCTTACAAGCGCGACCTGTATCCTGAGAGGCGGGGCTGCTGAGGGGCAGGGCCAGGCTGCTTCCTACTACTGCTCCTATAGGAGGGGTGTGTCTGGGGGCGGGGCCGGGCGTGCAGCTGCTGCTCCTATAGGAGAGGCTGTGTGTGGGGGCGGGGCTAAGCATCCAGCTGCTGTCCCTATAGGAGGGACTGCACTTGGGGTTGGGCCCGAGTGGCTTCCTTAGCATCCCCCTAAGAAGGGGCCTTCCCCCAACTCGGGTGCTACTTGTTAATTCCTTAACGAGACTCTCAGCTACCAGAAGTGGAAGCAGAAGCAGAAAATTGATGACCGGGACTCCGAGGAAGAAGGACCATCCAACCGGCGAGGCCCTGGGCCCCACAGAGGTGGAAAGCGAGGTCGTAGTCAAGGTGGGCAGGGCAGGTGGTATGGTGTGAATAGGGAGAAAGCCAGGCTCGGTGAGGTGCAGAGATGAACGTGGGGCGAAGGCTAAGCTCCCCCCAAATCCCTGTGTTGACAGGTGCGTCCCAGTCCCGAGCTTCCAGTGTACCCACAGGCCACATGCGCTCCGAACTCAAGACCAAGGAACAGATCCTCAAGCAGCGCCGTCAAGCCCAGAAGCAGCGCTTCCTGCAGCGAGGGGGCCTGAAGCAGCTTTCAGCACGCAACCGCCGCCGAGCCCAGGAGTTGCGCCAGAGCGCCTTTGGCCGGGGTGCTCCCACCAGGAAGGGCAAGATGAGGAAAAGGATGTAAAGAGCCAGACTCAGCCCTGGGGCTTCCTAGTAGCCCTGGTGCGGACATCAGGGACATGTTTCCATGTGCTGTTGGCAGATCCTTCCACAGAGGAGCCAGTGTCTATGAGGAGCAGTGCCACATGGCCACAGAAAGCAACAACTGCTTTTGACTGGGACACTGGGTGGACTCTTAGAGGAGGATGCATAGGCGTCTAGCTATGGAAAGCAGGCCGACCAAGTCCTGAGCCTGCAAGTCAGCTAGCTGCTTCCATTTCTATGCATTCAGGGTTCAGAGATTGGGGCCATATGGATGCCTCCGACTCAGTATTGAGTTTTAATGAGTAAACTTTACTGCCTCTAGTAGACCAGGAGTGTAGCTTGCTTAGGATACTGGAAGGTGTCTCAGCTGAGGCTGAGAGCAAGTGGCCATGCCTGTGTGTCGCTCCTGGCCGCCGAATGAAGAAAATGAGTGGCTGGATCCACTTGCCCATGGCGGCTCAGCACCACTGCAGGGCAGAGGAAGGCTGTGGGTGGCTTTGCCCTCTTGCACATGGAAGAGAGAACCAGCCTGTGCCATCCTCAGGTGCGCCATCCTGCTGGTGGCTTTCCTCACCTCTTGATTGGGGGTGGAGGGTGGCAAGCATCCTCCAGCAGCTGGACCCCAGTGCAGACCAAAAAGCAGATGGTGCTGATAATCACCTCAGACACTGTGCACAGCAAGGGCCCGTCTTGGCATGCACCAGCCCTGTCTGAGCTTGTCCAATGCCCCCAGCCAGCTGGGAGAGGCCCGTCCCCAGCCTGTGTGGTGGGTGGAGCGAGCAGCACAGCTGCCCACCCCATTGTCTACTTAACTGAGTTCATACTGAGTGTCCTGTGGAAGGCTCACAATGGCGTGAGCTGCCATGGCTCCATCTTGCCAGGAGAAAGGAGATTCAGAGAGCAGTTGTGTTAAGCCTGCACACCAAGAAACGTGGGACTTGGTTCCTCGGGTTCCCTTCACTGTTCGCCTGGTCGGTTTAGGAGGCAGTCTCTGTGGGTTTAGCCTTAGGTTGGTCAAAGCTGGCCAGTATGGCTGAGACACTCATGATAAACTGCTTCACCTGGGGGCAGGAACGACATGGTCAGATTACATCCTCTCCCTACCCCTACAGAAGGAAGCCCAGGGCAGGGGCAGGCTGGGAAACCCCACTGGAGAGGCACTGGTAGTGTCTAGTCCAGCCTCTTAAAAGTTTCCTTTGTTTTACTTATTGATAAAGTAACTCAAACTTGACCTCTAACTCAGGGTGGTCCTCCTGCCTCAGTTTCCTAAGTGTTGAAAATGATTGTGTATAATAGAGATTTTGGGGGGAAAGGAAGGGGGAAGGGAAGTGGAGACAATGTCTCTATACAGTCTTGGCTGTCCTGGAAGTTGCTCTGAACCAGGCTAGCCTCAAACCCAAGTTCTGCCTGGTTCTTCCTCCTGAGTGCTGGGGTTAAAGGTGTGTGCCCAGACACTTTGCTGCTTTCCAGCTGGCTCCAGGCCAGCCTGGGGTCCCACCCACGACAGGTCATGTTTCCCTTGGATCGGGCTTGTTGGCTCGTGACCTCATCGACATAGCATCATTCATTTTGTGCTAATCGCCCACCGATAGGAACTTAAGGGACACCTCCAGGCCCACTGCTGTGATCGGGAAGCAAGCGCCTGTGGGAGCCTCCTCAGGTCTATCACCTGGGTAAATATTGAGGCCACAACACAAAGAAGGGAAAAGCAGACGAGCCATCCCTTGCCATGGCAGTGACAATGAGGCTGGTGACAGTTCTCTGCTCTACCCAGCCCGAGAGTGCGCAGGAGAGACCCAGCGCCCTCCTGAGTCTTCCTCACAGGAGCAGAGGGATACAGAAGAGGGACTAACTCAGCTAGTCAGACAAAGTGCCCACCCAGCACACCTGTAAATCCCAACACTCAGGAGAGGGAGGAGTTCAGAATCATCAGCTACATAGCAAGTCTGGGGTAAGCCTGGGCTACAGACACCCCCCCCCAACACCCCCCAAAGACTGCCTGGTTCACATGACCCTCAGACCCACCTGGATTTGGCATGTGTTATCACAAGGACCAGGGCAACTCATGATGGAGCAAATGGCCTCTGAGAATCTAACCCACACTGCATGGGACACACGGACCCACTTACACTTCCTGGTGGTGGCTCCAGTTCTGGCAGCTGGGTGTGGTTTTCTGGGCACATAGTAAAGGACCCTTAACCTCTAGGTGTCCCAGCAGTGGGCTGTCCCAAAAGGAGTGTTGAGCAGTGAGTGGTACAGGGCACCTCACCTCCTCCAGCTGCCCCTCTATGTCCTCCATGTCCAGGATTTGCTTCTGCCCCTGTTTCATGCAAACAAGCTGGTACAGGTTGAGCACAGCCATCCTAGTGCGTCCTAGGAGCAGCGACTTTTCCGATGCCTTGTTCTGAATTTCAGTCCACTTGGATTCCTGTGGAATGAACGCCCAGATCGCCACATTTGAACGGGGACCTGACCCTATGGATCGGGAAGGCCCTATATCTGCCTAACGGGCACCCAGGTGTTCTGCAGAGTGGTGACAAGCACTGTCGTTGGTGCCCAGTGGCAAAGTAGTGCCTCAGCCCCTGGGCTAGCACAGCGGATGGGTACCCTGGAGACACGCACCCTCTGCTGTGTGAGCTCGCGTGCCGCCTCCAACTGCTCGCACAGTCGTATGCGTTCCTGGTTCAGACGCAGCAGTTCAACCTGCTTCGCTTCCCTCAGACGGAGCAGCCGCGCACGGGTCGCCTCCACCTCTACATGTCGATCGATCTCTGCCAACTTCAGGACCGCCTTCGTGTCTACCAGGACCTGGAAGCGCGCCACCATGTCCAAAACCTCCTGAAACTGAGGAGAGCGACTCACGTGGCCTGAAATCCACCTCTTCTGCCCACCCAGCTTGCCAACGCACCCTGGGAGCATCCTCAGTCCAGGTGTGCCATGGGATATCTCAGGCTCTGAACTCCATGCCCTTCCTGCCTCCAGGATCAAACCTAGTTACCTAAGCAGGCAGGTGCCGCACAATGAAGGTTGACACCACTTCACTGTTGAGTGGGGGAACTTTGTGGCTGATGCCTGGAATGTCAGCACTTGGGAGGCCGAGGCAGGAGGGTTCCCTCTAGCTCAAGGCCAGCCTCGACTACATTTTGAGTACCTGGTTAGCTTGGGCTACAGAATGGGGACTCTGTCTCAACACCCCCCTCCCCTACTAGAGCTGAGCATGGTGACAGCACAAGCCTAAAGTAGTAAAGAGTTGAAGATAGGGGCGTGGCAGCATACGCCTTTAATCCCAGCACTCAGGAGGCAGAGGCAGAGGCACAGAGGCAGAGGCAGAGGCAGAGCTAGAGGCAGGTGAGTATCTGAGTTCAAGGCCAGTCAGGGCTATATATACAGAGAAAAACTGTTTTGGGAACTGTTTCCCTATGTAGGGAGTACAAGACCTTTTCAAAAACAATAAGCAACCAAACCTGTCTCAAAAAACCAAAGACACACATTTCTCCCCAAAGTCTACAAATAATAAATTTTACATTATTGTCTGTCCTCATTCTCTCTCTCTCTCTCTCTCTCTCTCTCTCTCTCTCTCTCTCACACACACACACACACACACACACACACACACACACACACACACCTGCTTAATGACCTTGAGTGATTTCTGGAACCTTTTTTCACATGCAAAATGGGGTCATCAATAACAGAACCCTTTTGACTGGATTTAGGAGATGACTGAAGAACAAAACAGGTCCCTAGTATTCAGTGAGTGCTGTCTCTTGTATACAGTCAGAATTCTACTAGTGCTGGGAACAAAGTCTTTCCCAGGCCCTCAGCACTGCTCACCTGGGGCAGTTGCTTCCGCACGCCCTCCAGTATCTGCGCGCAGGGCTCCAGGCGCTGCACTCTCCGCTGCAGCCGCTCACGTTGCAGCTGTAGCTCCTTCAACTGTGCACGCAGCCGCAGCACATCTGCCTCCAGGTTGTGCATTCTGTGCCGCTCCTGTATGGCTTTCCACACCTCACTCCGGGCCTCAGCTTCCTGGGAAGAAGGGTGGTGATCCGAAAGCCTCAGAACTCTGGAGCTTACGGTGCTCTTCTGCCTCCGCCAAGCCACAACATTTGCACTCTAAGCCAGCGGAGCTGGGATTCGAGATCCTTGCACCTCCTCAGACCTTTGACAACCGGATATGCACCTCTTCCCTCCCCGTGTCATCACCCACGAGGCTTTCCTAGTTGGGGCTACTCTAGAGTGGCAAGCAGGAGCCCCTACAACCTGCCTCCGGCCCTCAGCCTCCACTGACCTTACGGAGTTTGTCAAAGTAGATGGCGGACCCCTTTAGCGCCTGCCCTTTCTGCGCCAGCTCTATCCAGCGCTGGTTCACGGACTCCATCGTGCTGCGGAATTCCTTGGAGCAGGATGCAGTTAGAGTTGTGTGTCTGCTCACCTAACAGTCCCAACTACAGCTGCTCCCCTGCTCAGACGCAACACCTTCTTCCCCCTTCCCCTCATCCCGAATGCTAGTGTACCCGTCTGCTCTCCCAACCTCTTTTCCCCTAGACTCTCCATGTTAAAGCTACCTGACTCACTGAGCTCTTTTTAAAACGTATTTTCGTTTTAAATTGTGTGTATTTAGGGGAGGGGTGTGTGCTTGTGAGTGTAGTGTCCTTAGAGGCCAGAAAAGGGCACTGGATCCCGGTGGAGCAGGAGTTGCAGGCTGTTGGGAGCCACCTAATATGGATGCAGGAACTTGAACTCGAATCCTCTGTAAAAGCCAGTGCTGTTAACTGCTGAGCCTTCTCTCCAGCCTGATGACTCTGAGCTTTGTCCCTGAGGGCAGTCTTCCTCCAGGAAGCTTTGCTTGTCAGTTACATTGGTGAGTAGACGTTCCTCCCAGAGTCTAACAGCCCTTGCCTAGTGCCTTCCCGCACAGCAACCTCCACCCTGACACCTATTTTCCTCTCCAGACTGAAGCCCTGGAGGTCAATGGCCAGTAGGTGCTCAATGCACACATGCAGGTTTGTACCAAGTGTTCTCACACTCTCTTCCTTTGACAGATAAGAGACTTCAGAGCTTAGAGTAGACTCACCCTGGATTGTATAACCCACATTGGGCACCACCAGTGTGTGTCTGAGGAACCCTCAGATTTTAGCAACTGAGGCTCACCTTCCTCTGGGCCTGCAGACCCTGGTCTGTGACTGCTACCTCTTGCTTCTTCTCCAATATAAGCTGCAAGGCCGAACTGTCATCCGCCAGTGGCTTCCTGAAGAGACCCAAAGGGGAGGAGTTAATGAGAAGAGGGGTCTGACTCCCTGGGGATGCCTGAGGATGGCCCCCCTCACTACCTACAGAGTTAGTTTGCTTTTGTTTGAGAAGGTCTCACGTAGACCAGGCTAGCCTTGAACTCTTGATCCTCAAGCCTCTACCTCTTGAGTGCGAGGATGACAGGCACAGGGCTGTCACTCTGTTCACAAGTTTTACCGAGTACTTATTTTGTCCAGGCAATGTCCTTGTTACAGAGGGTACAACCATCAAGAAGACAGACAGAAACCCATGTTCCCGGGAGCTGTACTCCCCTGAGGACCACGGACAGCTAAAAGAGACACTAATAGCAAGCAAACGCTGCCTGGGCCCTGGGATATAAAAGTCAGTAGATCAGAGGTGATTTTCAATATGGAGTCGGGAAGTCTCTCTGATCGAAAGACACGGTTGTACCGACAACTTTAGGGGACAGAGTCCAGGTCAACGGAATGGCTAAGCAGCACCTAGACTCCCAGCGAAGCACCTGAATACATTGAAGGAGTCTTAATGGAGAAAGGAGATGACAGGTTGAAACTAAAATTGGACCTATCCAAGGTCAGACTGTGGCAGGCCACAGGAAAAGAAAAACGTTGGCTATAACCCTAGGCTGAGATGAGAACCACGGGAGAGTTTTGAGTGGAGGAGAAAACCTTTGTGGAGGCTGTGAGGAGCTAGGGACCTTGAGTAGGGTGCTCCAGGTGTTCTGATCCAGGGAGGCATGATGGGGAGGTAAGGATGGACCTATTCTGGGTACAGCTTGACAGGGGGGCTGATGGAGCAGGGCAGGAGGAGAGGGGGTGAAGGTGATCTCAGCAGCTGGAAAGATATCACTCTGAGGGATGTCTGGGGGCTGGGGATTTAGCTCAGTGGTAGAGCACTTGCCTAGCAAGCTCAAGGCCCTGGGTTCGGTCCCCAGCTCCGAAAAAAAAGAAAAAAAGAAAAAAGAAGAGGGATGTCTGTAGGATGACCAGGTGGGATGGTTTGGACCGGTTCCTGCTCTGACCACAAAGAGGAATCATTTCTCTGTGGGGAGAGGTCCAAGAGAGGCTAGCTGTAGGAGCCTGGCTCTCCCGAGGGGATGGGAGGAAGTCAGAGTCTGACACCTCATTCAACAAGGCTCGCCCATCTTTACATCAGAAGGATCTATCCCTACCCCCCATTCCCGCTCCCCACCCCCTGCCCCAACTTGACAGATACAGGTCCCACTGCCTCGAGGCATGCATTACAAAGCTGACATCCTTAAAATGCAGTTTCTCCACTGGACAGCGGCTCACGGGAAATTTCCTTTCCACCCCGGTTCAAGGATTTCATTTCTGTGAGATACTGGCCAAGGCGGAGGGGCGGGAGCATGCTAGCCATCTCAGAAGCTTAGAGAGCCAGCTCAGCTCTAACTTGCTCACCGAGACTTTGGAGGGGAGGAGACCTACCTGACTTACAGATTCTCTTAGGACTCTTGCACCCCACCCCAAAACTGTCCAAAGCACCGAGGCTGCAGGGACCCTAGAAGGGATGGGCCTGTTATCCCTCCATCTTGCCCCTTCAGCCTCTCTTGGACCACTCACGGATGCAGTTTCTCTTTGAAGGCCAGCCGGAAATACTCCTCCCAGGCCACTGCCATTCTCCCACAGGTGTCTCCAGCCACCTTAGCACAAGCTGAGGAACGGCCCAGTCTGGAACTCCTAGAAGCCCGAGGTTGACCGAGTCACGGTTGCCTGGGCAGCCAACTGTACACATTCTGTTACCAGGCAGCAGCCTAGGACACACTTCTGACAGGGACAGACGACAGCCAGGAAGGGAGGCTATCCTCTAATCTAAATTTGGAAGCAGTGGACAGGATGCCGGTCATGGGTCAATATTTCCTTTTACAGGGATGGGGGGCTGTGCCTAGCTAAGCCTCTTCTCGACTAGGTAGGGTTTGGCATCACCATGCAATGGCTTGCTCCTTCAGTAGGGGGTGGACAGGGGTTCGGGGCTACAGCTCTCACCTGTCCTTTGCAAGGCCCTGGGTTCTAGCTCTAGTACGGCGCTCCCCTCCAAAGAGTAATTACTGAGTGCCTACTGTTTGCCCAGCTCTATGTACTGTCAGCCATTCTAGGGAAAACTAGTCCTTTGAGCTCCTTGCCCATGGTGATGGGACTATCCTGATCATGTCTCAGGGAGCCTCAGGCTGCTTTGGAAAACAGAAAAAGTTGTTCAGGAAAAGTTCCCTGGGAAGGGCGGGCCATTTGCACTTGACCGATGGAAGAGGGAGAAGCTGTCCCAGTCTGAGTAATTCCCATGGGTCGGACAGTATGCCCTCCGTTGTACGGTACCAACTTTCAATCCAAGGCACTGGCACTAGGGGAAAGGACTCAGCAACACTTGCCCACAGTGTATCTAACGGGAAGCAGCAGGCAGTAACTGGTCGTCTGCTTCAAACTGCTCCGATCCCTCCCTTCCCCTCCCTGCTCCCTTCCTCATCCACTACATAGCCAAGGGCTGGCCTCTAACTCGTGATGATTCTCCTGCATTCGTTTCTTGCCATTTCCCCCTTCAAACGAATGTTTCTTTTGTTTATGTTTATTTATTTATTTTCGAAATTACTGGACACAGTGGCTCACACCTTTAATTCCAGAACTTGGGAGACAGAGGCTGGTGGACAATGTTTATGAGTTCCAGGACACAAGAAAACCCTGTCTTATAAAAACAAAACAAAACAAAATAAAAACAACAACAAGAACAAATGTATTACATTTATTTAGTGCCCGTGTGTGTGTGTGTGTGTGTGTGTGTGTGTCTGTGTGTGTGTGTCTGTGTCTGTGTGTCTGTGTGTCTCACAAATGCTGTGGTAACAGGCTCGCTAGAGAGCTTTGTGTCTACTTCACACATGTTAACATCATCTGAGAGGAGGGGACCTCAACAGAGAAAATACCTCCAAAAGATGTACCAAAAAAAAAAAAAATGTCTACCAGCTGTAGACAAGCCTGTAGGTCATCTTCTTAACTAGTGATTAATGGGGGTGGGCCCTGCCCACTGTGGGCGGTGTCATCCCTAGGCTGGTGCTCCTGAGGTCTATAAGAAAACAGTCTGAGCAAGCCATGAGGAGCAAGCCAATAAGCAGCACCCCTCCATGGCCTCTGCATCAGCTCCTGCCTCCAGGTTCCTGCCCTGTCTGATTTTCCTGATTGCCATTGGTGATAAACAGTTATACGGAAGTGTAAGCGAAACAAATCCTTTCCCCCCCATGTTGCTTTTCGTCATGGTGTTCCGTCACAGCCACAGTGACCCTAACTAAGACAACTACCCTGCTCAATTTCATTGTTTGGTGGATTTAAGGTAAGGTCTTGCTGTGGCGCCTAGGCTGGCCCCAGATTCATGAGACTTCCTCAGCCTCAGGCGTCGTGATCCCAGCGCTGTGCCAACCTATACTTATTTGCAATGCCTACATTGCTTAAAACCACTCCTAAGGAGTTTTGTTAGGGGATATTTTTAAAAAGCGATCTAAAATAACCCACGTTCTCCCTTTGGAGCAGTTTGCATTAAATTACCCACATTATCCTCCCGTGTAACCTGATGTGAGGCTTCAGCAAGAAACATGAGCTCATTTTTCTTAATTAAAAAAAAAATGGAGGTGTAATTTCTACCTCCTGATATTCGCCCCTTTTCTTCACACACGTTCTTATGGGTTGCTGCAAATGTGGAAAGCTGTGTAGCTACCATGCCTAAGGCACAAAGACCTCAAGACTCTGGACCCATTTGTAATCTGACTGGGGTAGCTCCTATGGTGGTGCATATCTGTAATCCTGGTGGTATTCAGGGGGCTGAGGCAGGAGGATGGAGAGTTCAAAACCAGTCTGGGATACACATCAAGGCCCTGTCTAAAGCAACAGGAGGTAGAAATCCAGGCTATGCTGGGCCACATGAAGGTTCAAGGCCGGCCTGGGAAGTCTACTGAGATCCTGCCTCAAAAGGAAAAGTGAAAAAAAAAAAAAAAAAGGAGGGCTGGGGATGGAGCTCAGTCAGAGTACTTGTTGAGTCAGACAGACAAACAGACAGACAGAGACAGAGAGATATAGAGACAGACACACACAGAGACAGAAATAGAGACAGACAGAGACACAGAGACAGACAGACACAGACAGACAGAGACACACAGAGGCAGAGACAGACACAGAAAGACAGATAGGTAGAGAGACAGAGAGAAACACACAAAGAGAGACAGAGAGAGGGAGAAGGAGAGAAAGAGAGAGAGGAGGAGGAGGGGGAGGGGGAGGAGGAGGAGGAGGAGGGGGAGGGGGAGGAGGAGGAAGAGGAGGAGGGGGAGGAGGAGGAAGAGGAGGAGGAAGAGGAGGGGGAGGAAGAGGAGGAGGAGGGGAGGGGGAGGAGGAGGAGGAGGAAGAAGAGGGGGAGGAGGAGGAAGAGGAGGGGGAGGGGGAGGGGGAGGGGGAGGAGGAGGAGGAGAGGAAAGGAGAGAGAATCCTTTATGATTTTTCCCTTGTCTAAGATGTCAAAATGGTCATAGCACTCAGGGGTAGAGTGCTTGTCCAGCATTCAGGAGACCCTGGGTCCCATCTCCAGTATGGAGGTGAAGGGCACACTGCCACAAGTGACACCCAATGGTCTGAGTCTGTCCACTCTCTCTTAGCAACACTGCTGTGAAGTCAGCCCCGTCTTGTTCTCAGGTGAGTAGTATTTACAATATGGTTAGTTTTTTGTCAACTCGACGCAAGCTAGAGTCATCTGGGAGGAGGAGCCTTCAGTTGAGGAAATGCCTTCATTGGCCTGTGGGGCGGTTTCTTAATTAGTGATAGACAGGGAGGGCCCAGGCCTCTGGATGGAGCCATCCCTGGGCTGGTGGTCCTGGGGTCTATAAGAAAGCAGGCTGAGCAAGCCATGGGGAGCCAGCTGTGAGCAGCTTCCTGTCCTGACTTCCCTCAGTGATGGTCTGAGTTGTGAGATGAAGGAGGTCCTCTCCTCCCCAGGTTGCTTTAGGTCACAATGTTGGGTTTTTTTTTTGTTTGTTTGTTTGTTTGTTTGTTTTCTGAGACAAGGTTTCTCTGTGTAGCCCTGGCTGTCCTGGAATTTGCTTTGTAGACCAGGCTGGCCTTATTAAAACAATAAAAAGCAAGCTAGGGTGACTATGGGTGCCATGGAGCGTCTTACTTCAGCCTTTGAAGAGAGGACAGATCAATTGCTTCTCATTCGCAGCCCTAGTGTCCAGGGCAGGCTTCATGTCCCTCTAAGTGAGGCTGGGTGTCATGTTCCTGTCAGCTAAGCACATGGTCCTGC
Organism: Rattus norvegicus; assembly: GCF_021556685.1. Classification (NCBI taxonomy): domain Eukaryota; kingdom Metazoa; phylum Chordata; class Mammalia; order Rodentia; family Muridae; genus Rattus; species Rattus norvegicus. Next base: position 42,969,406 of record NC_141545.1, on the reverse strand, counting down.
ATCCAGCGTGGTGAGCCACACTTACGGGTTGTTTCCCATCATCCACTGAGACGCTCAGCTTCTTCTTCTTCTTTTTTTTTTTTAAAGATCAACTTATTTATTTTATTTATATGAGTACACTGTAGCTGTCTTCAGACACACCAGAAGAGGGCATCAGATCCCATTACAGATGGTTGTGAGCCACCATGTGGTTGCTGGGATTTGAACTCGGGACCTCGGGAAGAGCAGTCGGGTGCTCTTAACCGCTGAGCCATCTCTCCAGCCCGACACTCAGCTTCTTGTCTTGTTTTGTTTATTTTTTTTTAATGTTTTGCTTTCTCTTTTGTAAAGATTTATTTATTTATTTATTGTATATAAGTACGCTGCAGCTGTCTTCAGGCACACCAGAAGAGGGCATCGGATCTCTTTACAGATGGTTGTGAGCCACCATGTGGTCGCTGGGATTTGAACTCAGGACCTCTGGAAGAGCAGTTGGTGCTCTTAACCGCTGAGCCATCTCTCCAGCCCCACAGAGTTTTATGTATTCTAGGCTGGCCTTAGTATAGCTGAGGATGACCTTAGACACTTTTACTATTATTTATTACTATTATTATTATTATTATTATTAATTTGATCATTTGCTTTTTGAGATAGGGTTTCTCTGTGTAGCTTGGGCTATCCTGTCCTGGAATTCACTCTAGGGACCAGGCTGTCCTTGAACTCAGAAATCTGCCTGCCTCTGCTTCCCAAGTGCTAGGATTAAAGGCATGTGCCACCACCATCCAGCTTAAACATCTATTTATTTACTGTGGGGCAACTCCTAGTGCATTCATGGACATCAAAGGTTACCTTGCGCTGGCTCTTTAACTTTACCATGTAGCTTTGAGGATGGGGTAGGAATTGGATTTAGGTCGTCGGGCTTGGTGGCGAGTGCTATTACCAGACAGGCCATCTCATTCTCCTTCCCTCCCTCCCCAACTGAGGATCTCAGAGCTCCCCCTGGGGTCCCAGGTGCTGGATACTTGGGTCGATCGATGCTGGAGTCCAAGCTCAAGTCCTTATGCAGCCACAGAAAGCAATTGTCTGAGTGAACAATTTCCCTAGCCTCAGCTCCCCCCACCCCACTCTCCCATTTTGAATTCTAGAATCAGGGAACACTTTATTCCACAAAACAGAATAAATGTTCCAATAGTCAGAACAAAGGAGGGTGGCTGAACAGAAGAGAGAAGCGTGAAGAAAGCCAGAGCAGAAACAGGGATGGGAGGGGCTGTGAGCCTTGAAAGCAGGAGGACCTGAGTTTGGATCCTCAGATCCTGAAGAAAAAAACTGGGAGTGGCAGAACCCAGGAGGGAGCACCGTTATCTCAGGGCCGGGTGTGTGTGTGTAAAGACAGGGTTCACTAGACAGCCAGCCTGGACAGATGGATGAGCTTCTGGGTCAGTGAGAGAGACCCTATCTCAAAACATAAGGTGGAGAGTGACTGAGGACCCCCAAACATGGACCTCCGTCCTCCATATGTACACACACGAAAGCGTGCACACACACATACAAACACACATGTGCGCACATGCACGCACACACGTGCACACTCACACGCACACATGCACATATGCACACAAGTGCACACATACACACAAAACACATATGGACACATACACACATGCATGCACACTCACAAACACACACTGGAGCACACGCATGCACACATGCACACCCACACACATGCACACATGCTCATGCACACATGCATATGCACATATGCACACACAAGTGCATGCGCGCGCGCGCGCGCGCACACACACACACACACACACACACACACACACACACAGAGGAAGAGTTATTCCCCAGTTCCTCCCCCTGTACAGCAGGGACCGGGAAAGCGATATAGGAAGATGCCTGATGAGCGAACATCCTGCTGTTGCAGCTCTTTTGTGTGAGGATTAAAGCAGAGAAATCTCTCTCATAATTTCCCATGGAAACCTGCCTGTTTGGAAACTTGGGTTGTTAGTGCCAATCCCCGTTTCTGGGAAGGCCTGACAAACAGCTTAATTTTAGCTCCAGGACGTGAAGCTTTAGCTTCACTGACTCCATTTTGATTTTTAGCCGGGTTTCACAGCCACAGCTTCCTGGAATATTTACTGGCATGTTATTCTAGCCCACATTATTCCCCCTCAACCCCCCCGCCCCCTGCCATGTCCTGTAATAACCACTTGCTCCCCGACTGAGTCCCAGCCAGCAGTATCAGTACAGATTTACCAGCTCAAGAATGTTGGACAGGGGCTGGAGAGATGGCTCAGACTGACTGCTCTTCCAGAGGTCCTGAGTTCAAATCCCAGCTCACAACCATCTGTAATGAGATCTGATGCCCTCTTCTGGTGTGTCTGGAGACAGCTACAGTGTATTTATATACAACAAAGAAATAAATTTTTTAAAAAAATGTTGGACAGGGGCTGGGGCTGTAGCCTAGCAGGTAAAATGCTTGCCTGGCATGTACAAAGTCACAGGTTCAAGCCCCAGCACTGCTCAAACCCGATGCTGGGACATATGTCATGTCAGTCCTTTGGAGGATCAGAAGTTCAAGGTTATCCTTGACTGCATATTGAATCAAGGACAAACAAAACAAGTTATAGGGGCTGTCGAGATGGTTCAGCAGTTAGGAGTGCTGGCTGACATGGCCCTAACCAACCATGTGTAACTCCAGCCTCGGGGGATTAGACACACTCTTCTGGGCCCTCTAAGCATTGGCATGCAGGTGCTGCACAGACAGACATGCAGATAAACACTCATACACATAAAATAAAGATAAATCTTTTATATAAAGCCTACAATGTATACCTTTCTTTAAAAGATTTATCCATTTATTATATATAAGTACACTGTAGCTGTCTTCACCAGAAGAGGGCATTAGATCTCTTTACAGATGGTTGTGAACCACCATGTGGTCGCTGGGAATTGAACTCAGGACCTCTGGAAGAGCAGTCGGGTGCTCTTAACCACTGAGCCATCTCTCCAGCCCCAATGTATGCCTTTTTGAGTCCTCTAAAAAGTGTTGTTTTTAATTGTCTCCCTATGGCCTGGAACTTATGGTCCTCCTGCCTCAGCTTCTCAAGTGCCAGGATGGCAGGTCGGTGTGAGCCACATTGCTAGTTGATTCTACTTTTTGACAATAAAGAACAAGGCTTCTTTCTAGGTGGGCAGTGGTGGCACACACCTTCAGACACATCAGAGTCAGGTGGATCGCTGTGAGTTCTGAGTTCTGAGGCAGTCAGGCAGATAACTGAATTCGAGAACAGCCTAGTCTAGAGAGGAGGTTTGGGTGAATGCACGCCTTTATCTCTGCTATTGTAAGTACCTTGGATAGACTGTTAAAGTCCTAAAATGATTGTATATTTAGCTTTTAAGAAGAGACCGCCACCGCCTCTCCCACATGCTCCGGCCCCTCCCACATGCTTCGGCCCCTCCCACATGCTCCGGCCCCTCCCACATGCTCCGGCCCCTCCCACATGCTGCTGGAAGGGAGGTGAAGACCTGTCATCTCTGAGGAGCCCTTGATGGTTTGGAAATGTGGTTTGAAATTCCCATGGCCTCGCTCGCCATTACGGGGGCGTGCTTGATCATCCTGTGGTGTCCACTGCATACATTCACAAGTTCACCAACCGGGGCAAGGAAAAAGAGTTGCTTGAGTTCTGACCATTGATCTTTGACGGAACTCGATGACCTTCCTCTGGAGTCAATCGCTACTATGTGTCTAGGGGCCTGGAGAACATTGACTAAGGAGACATTTTCCTGGCTGATGAATAAAATTACTCAGCTATGGTCATCTGTTCCTGCTAGAGGGTTACCCAGAAATTTATAAAATCCATTTTTTATAAGAAATGAATAGATACCATCTTTGTTACTGACACACTCTCTATGTATCCCAGGAGGTCCTGGAATTCACTCTGTCTCCACTTCCCAAGTGCTGGCATTAAAGGCACACACCACCACATCCGAGCTAATGACTTGGCTTTGCCTTGGTCCCCTCCCCATAGCCCTACCATCCAGAATCTCTGCATTCTTTCTACTACAGTTAACCATCTTTTTAAAACAAATCTATTTATTTTTTTAAAGATTTATTCATTTATTATATATAAGTACACTGTAGCTGTCTTCAGATACACCAGAAGAGGACATCGGATCTCTTTACAGATGGTTGTGAGCCACCATGTGGTTGCTGGGAATTGAACTCAGGACCTCTGGAAGAGCAGTTGGTGCTCTTAACCGCTGAGCCATCTCTCCAGCCCAAAAAATCTATTTATTATATACACAGTGTTCTGCATATATATCAGCAGGTCAGAAGAGGGCATCAGATCCCATTACAGATGGTTGTGAGCCACCATGTGGTTGCTGGGAATTGAACTCAGGACCTCTGGAAGAGCAGTCAGTGCTCTTAACCCCTGAGCCATCCCTCCAGCCCACAGTTGACCATCTTTAATTGGGAAATTTAAAATCTCAACTGTTCCTGAATTTGGAATATGTCAGATTCCAAAATTTCAGATCAGAGATGTTCATTAAGTGAAACTTATGAAAAAGCAAAAAACAAACAAACAAATCTGTAAGTCAAAAAAAATTCTCAATGTAGGAACTAAGTCCAGAATCTTTTGGGTGAGGGACATTCAGCCTTTATCACTGTTTTTTTCTTCTATTCTGCTCTTCTACCTCTTTTTTAAATAGATTTATTCATTTATTATATATAAGTACACTGTAGCTGACTTCAGATACACCAGAAGAGGGCATCAGATCTCATTACAGATGGTTGTGAGCCACCATGTGGTTGCTGGGAATTGAACTCAGGACCTCTGGAAGAGCAGCCAGTGCTCTTAACCCCTGAGCCATCGCTCCAGCCCTTCTACCTCTTTTTTAATTCCTTATTTATTTTGTCATGCTAAATCTCCAACCCAGAGCCTTGCCTGTGTGGAAGGAAACCTGCAGCCACTGAGACACAATCCTAGGTAGTATTTAAATTATTTTGGTCTGGGCTGGAGAGATGGCTCAGGGGTTAAGAACACTGACTGCCCTTCCAGAGGTCCTGAGTTAAATTCCCAGCAACCACATGGTGGCTCACAACCATCTGTAATGGGATCTGATGCCCTCTTCTGGTGTGTCTGAAGACAGCAACAGTGTGCTCACATACATAAAATACATAAATCTTTAAAAAAATCATTTTGCTCTCTGTGTAGTGATGCCTCCTGGGGGCGTGTTCCTGGGGGCCGCAGTTGACATTAGGTATCTTTCTGGATCATTCTCCATCTTGCTGATTGATACAAGGTCTTCCAGACTCAGGAATCTGCCTGATCATTGCCACCCTCCTAACACTTGGTGTTACAAATACATACCACTGTACCTAGCTTTGTATGTGTGGGCATGGATCCGAAGTCAGGTCCTTGTGTTTATGTGGAAATCCCTTTTCTGACTGAGCTACCTCCCCAGCCCACTTTTGCAAATGTTTATTGAGTACCTACTTTGTGCCCTACACTGTTATAGATGCCAAAGATACATCAGCTCTCAGAGCCACTCCAAATGTGTCCCTGGGCTCAGAGACCTGCTGCAGGAGGTCAGATAAGGTTAAGGATTCTGGGGGAAAGTCACTGCACTGCTGTGAGGGTTCCTGGAAGGGGGAGGCACTTGAAAAAAAATCACATACAAACAGATTTTAAGGACCCAAGAGAACTGAGCCTAGCAGAAGAGTGGTCTGGGTAGAGGCACAGCATGTGCAAAGGTCCTGTGGCAGCAAGGGAAGGAAGAACATCAAGTTGGTGTGTGGGATTCAAACAGGAAGGGGTGAGGGCTGGGTCAGGCCACAGACTATCCAGACCTGTTCTATGGCTCACTCATGAGGAACTATAGGATCAAGGGACTCTCTCGAGGACCTGGGATTCATTTTTTTTTGTTTTTGTTTGTTTGTTTGTTTGTTTCCTTTCTTTTAGAGATAGGGTCTTGCTCCTTGGTCCTGGCTGGCCTCAAAGTAGCTGCAATCCTCCTGCCTCTGCCTCCTGAGTGCTGGCGTTCCAGCTGCACTCTATGACACCGGGCATTCTGGTTTGCCTGTACACAGAGAGCCACCTCAGCCTGAGATGGCACATGGCTGAAGGTCAGGCACCCACTCTTAAGCCACCAGCTTGTTTTCAACTGTGGAAGGCTCTGCCTCTAGCCGCACACAGTCATTCCCTTCCCTGGGCTCAGAACTCCCCTCTTTTGACTGGGACAATGTGTCTGGTTGGTTTGGACTCCTCGGGCCGTGTCTGTGAACTGGGCCCTTCTGCTTGTCTCTGTCCCCTGCTAGAGTGGGGGAAGAGGGACGTCGGTTTGAGTTGTGTGCTGAGTGACAGCAGGGACAGTTTCCCAGCTGTCCTTGCCCTTGGCCACAAACCCACACGCTCTGGAAATATCCACTGCCCCCTCCCTCGGCCTTACGGTCCAGTGACTTCCCTTCCTACTTCTTCATTCCAAGGCATGGGTGGGGGAGGCCATCACAGACCTGTTTCCTGGGCAGGGAGCCTGGGGAATGGGGTAGTATGCCAATCCTTCATACACTTTCTACCGTGGCTGCCTGTCCCCCATGGCATCTCGCCCAGAATTACGCCCGGCCATCACAAACTGGGCTTTGTGTCTAGAGACAAAGACCTCACTCTCATCCCTGTCCCACCTGTGCCTGACCCCTGTCAGTCCTACCCCAGCCATGGCCTCAGATAGTCGTTTCCCTAGGATGGGAGACTGATCCCTGGCAGGGCTCGGTGGAGAAGGAGATATACAGGGCAGGACTAAGTTGCTGAGGGTCAGGATGCCATTCTAGGCACCTTGGGGACAGAGAAGTAACAACCGATGGAACACAGTCACAGGAACGCCGGGCTCTGGCTCCTGGTGACTTCTACACATCAAGTGTGTTTTGAGTTTCCGTGCCAAGGGTGTGGGAGGCGGTGGCATGAATCAGACATTGTCCCTGACATTTAGGTGTTAAGACTGGTGGGTAAATCACCACAAAACAAGCCATCAGGAAACCAAGGTCATGAATGCGGCCATGGAGGGAGGACTGTGAGGGAGGACTCCACAGTCCTCCCTGACTTCTCACCTCTCTGCCTGGCCTTCCCAGGTTCTGGGTGCCAAGTGGCAAGAGTTAGAAGGCAAAAAAAAAATGTGTTTTAAAAACTGAAGGAAGGGGCTAGAGAGATGGCTCAGGGGTTAAGAACACTGCTCTTCCAGAGGTTAAGAGCAACTGACTACTCTTCCAGAGGTCCTGAGTTCAAATCCCAGCAACCACATGGTGGCTCACAACTACCTGTAATGGGATCCAGTGCACTCTTCTGGTGTGTCTGAAGACAGCTACAGTGTACTCACATACATGAGATAGATAGATAGATAGATAGATAGATAGATAGATAGATAGATAGATAGATAGATAGATAGATAGATGAAACCAAACAAGAACAAAAAGACTGAAGGAAGTATGAACTGATTTCTGGATTTTTGTTTTTCTTTTTCAAACAGAGCCTCAAGATGTAGCCCAGACTGGCCTCAAACCTATAGTCTTCCTTTAAATAAAAATAGAAAGTGCGGGGTTGGAGATTTAGCTCAGTGGTAGAGCGCTTGCCTACCTAGCAAGCGCAAGGCCCTGGGTTTGGTCCCCAGCTCTGAAAAAAAGAAAAAAGAAAAAAATTAGAAAGTGCGTACAGGCATGGGTTGTCTGCTTATATCCTACCACTCCCCCCCCTTTTTTTTGAGATAGGCTCATTTACTGAGCTCCAAGCTCTCTGAGTCAGTTAGACTGACTGACCATCGAGTCCTGAGGATTCACCTGCTTCTCCCCAACCCCAACACCTCCTCCCAGCACAGGGTTCCAGGCAAGCTCTAACTGTCAGCTTTATACACTAGTGCTTTCACAGCATGAGCTATGCCTGCTGGGCCAGCTCCAATCTCCGAGACTCCTTTGTGACGGTTGTATATGGTTCCATTGGCTTGGCAGCTGAACTGTCTTTCCCTCCGGCCTCTGCAAGCTTTGGTGAGTAGCTGAAGAGGTGGCTAGAAAGGCTCTCTGAGTGAGCAGGAATTGGTATTTGGGATAGGGGAAAGCCTTGTTTGCTAGTTTTGTTCTCACAGGGTTATAGCCCAGGTTGGCCTGAAAGTTACAAAGCTATAAGGTTATCCTTGAACACAGCCTCCAGGAGATGGAGTATAGACACACACACACACACACACACACACACACACACACACACACACAAAGCTTGGGAAACACCTGAAAGGTGAATTCAGCAGTCCTAACCCCAGTGATGGGTTAGTGGAGGGACTGAGCATCATAAAGAGCCAGAGTCTCCACACTGGGATCCCAGCACTCAGCCGGTGGAGGCAAGAGGATTGTGAGTTCAAGGCCAGCCTGGGCCCCATAGTGAGACTGTCTCAAAACCGAACCCAAGTCCGTTGTATCGGTTTCCGGTTTTCATACAGTAAGTAGAGTTCGAGGTTTGGAGGGTGGGGTTCCTAAGCACAGGGCTTCAAAGGTGGCTCAATCGATTCTCATTGACCAGAAAAGCCCTCTGTGGTGCAGCTCTGCCCACCTGGACCCCATAGTGACGTTAGGGTAGGGATGCTCTGCTCAGAGTCTGTGAGTTCCCTTGGGCCCTGGCAGAGCATGTCTCACACACACACACACACACACACACACACACACGGGAGGGAGGGAGGGAGGGAGGGAGGGAGGGAGGGAGGGAGGGAGGGAGGGAGGGAGGGAGGGAGGGAGGGAGTGCTGGTGTCAGCCAGATCTGGGCAAAGAGCCTACAAGGGTGGGTAGAACTCTGATCTTGGGATCTCTCTGCTTGGATTAAAAGAACAACAACAACAAAAAAAATCCAGATTGCCCCAGATCCGCAGTCCAGAAGGGAACTTCCTCCGGCTAGCCGGAATGTGACACTCCCTCCATCCCTGGAATTTGGGGCTGGGGCTGGCACTCTACCTGGCCACATCCTCAGGACCCAGTCTCAGTGTTAAGTCAAGTGGGCGGGCTTTCAAGGCTCCAGAGTGAGCTGAGATTCTTCGTGATGACCATGGCACTGGATGGGCACTTGCTGTATACCAGGCGTGCTGAAGGCTTTGGGATTCCTCATGATGTCCATGACACTTAGTGGGCACTTGCTGTATACCAGGTGTGCTAAACGTCTCTGATATCTCCTCCGTGTCCTCATTCATTGAAATGGGTGCTATTAGCAGCTTCAACTCACACAGGAAGAAACAGAGGCATGGAGAGGGTAACTTGCCTGCCCGAGAGAACCCAGTGCTGGGATTCACTATGAAGACCCCTTCCCTAGACCTTTCAGCTAGAACTTTCCTCACCTAAGGCTTTATTTATTTAGAAGTGTAGCTCAGGCTGGCCTTGAACTTACCAAATAGCCAAGATGAACTTGAGTTTCTAGTCCTCCTGCCTCTGTCTTCCTTCCAAGTGCTGGTTTTATAGTTGCGTGCCAGCATAGTACTAGAAATGGAACACAGGGCTATGCACAAGTGAGGCAAGCACGTTACCATCGGGCAGCAGCCCCAGACCCTAAATTTTTGTTATTTTTTTTAGAAAGGGGTCTGCCTCTGTAGCCCAGGATAGCCCAAACTTCACAATCCTTCCGGCTCAGCCTCTGTCCTCCCATTATAGGTGTGCACCATCACACCTCAGCTTCACCTAAATGTCTACATGATGTCTGCTGTCTGCCGTCTGCTGTCTTCAGCCATAGACGCTAGACAATGCAGAGATCTAGCAAGGACTGTTGCCTTTTGCTTTAAGAAGATGGAGAGGGTATTTCATGAGCAACTACTGTGTACTTAGAACAACGGGGACATCTGGCCTCATACTAACCATGTTAAGGGGACATGATTGGGTATCGTGTGAAACTGATGGCCGCCAGGGCCTCTTCTTTCAGTCTTGGCTGGTGGCTCCCAGCAAGTCATACCCTCTCTGGCTGTCTTTTCCCTTTTGGGCCCTTGATAGGGGTTGTCTGAGGAGGAGGAGGAGGAGGCCTCCTGCCTATTTTCACCAAAAGTTTCTTAGAACAACAGGAAGTAGTCAGGAAGGGTCATGTAGAAAATTTAGAGACCGCGACCCCTGTGCCAGACGACCTGGTGTCAAGTGGGAGGGAGGTGACAGAGCTGGTTCCCTGGTGGCCTAGCTGGGCCTGACAGATCCCACTGTGGATCTAGAGTTGGGAAAATTAGAAGTGGGACTTCCTGTTTAATATGGAGTAACAATGGCTATATGACCGTTTGGCCAGTATGTTGTGGAAGCTGAGGACTCTATTATGGTCCCCGAGGATCTGGATGACCTGTCTGGGATCTCTATAACCCTAGGGGCAAAATATCCAGGCAGAGGTGTCTTCCCAGGTGTGTGTGTGTGTGTGTGTGTGTGTGTGTGTGTGTCCGCGCGCGCACGAGCACAGGAAAGCCACAGAACAACTCTTCCTTCTCCCTAGGGAACTGTGGAATGACAACTGCAGATGGTGGTAGGCGGGGTGGGTGGGAGAGGCTGCTGCATTTTGGGGCTCAAACCTGGGTCACCCCTGGGTTGGCCTTTTGCGGTCTTCCCAGAAACCCACTGGGATAGAATTCCAGGGCACCAGCTCACTTCCATCTGGACTGGGTGCTGGCTTGGAAGAGGGGCGAGGGTGGGGGGTGGGGCGGGGATTCAGACCACTAGGTGGCTCCTGCTCTAGGGGCCCGGCAGGTGCTCCCAGGGCAAGGCAGGTGCTCCAGAGGCCCAGCAGGTGCTCCCAGTCTTGCCAGTCTGGGCAGTGGCAGGTGACCTCATTCTGCACTCCTATGGGTGCCCGGCCCTAAGTCGTCCTTGCCAGCCTCTCTGAGTACTGCGGTTAGTTAAACCACAGACACCGAGGAGGAAGGTGCCAGCGTCTACCCTGGGACAAGCCTTCTGTTCACATGATCCCATTTGAAACTCGCAAACGCACAAAGCATCTTGGGAAGGGAGCAAAAGGGAAGAAGAGCTCTGTGTGAGGTGGAAGGGCGTCCTGAAAGTCTTGCCAGGAGATGTGACATTTAAGACACACCTTGAAGAGGAAGAAGAACAACAAAAATATCGAATCCTCTGTGGTTGGTTAGGTGTCTGCCACTGTTCTGAGACCCGTGTGGGAGTATCTCATTTAATTCTCTCTAAACCCTGTGAATGAGACACGTGTCGCGCTCACTGAACAGTTGAGAAAACTAAACGGAGGCACAGAGGTTAAGTGACTGACTCATTGAAGACCAGGCATTAGTAAATCTACCAAATGGCAGAGTCAGAACTCAAACCCAGGGAGGAGCCTTCTGGCAAGTGACCCCCACCTCTCAGAACCCCAGTTTTTGTTGCGCGCGTGTCTGTGTTTGGTTGGTTTTTCGTTTTGTTTGTTGTTTGGTTTTTAAATCCATAGGTGGAGGGCATGCATGACATAGAGTTGCTGAGGGCTCGAAACTGAGATAATCCCCATGAAAGGCTCAAGCGGTGCCTGGCACACGGTTAAGTGTTCGAGGATTGCAGATGGTTCTTATCGTGTAGCCCCGGCGGTGTTATCTCCGCGCCTCCCCTCCCCCTGCGGCCGCGGCTTCCTCCCCCGCAGTGGCAGCCGGTGACGTGGGAGCCTCCGCTGGCACACTCCGGGTTTAATTGGAGCCGAAGAGACGATGCAAGGGGATGTTCGAGCTCCCTCCCTCCACTCGCATCAGACCCCCAGGGAGCGTGCGCCGCCTGCCGCCCAGCGAGAGTACTGTTCCGGGACCCCGAGGCTGGTGTTGGGGTGGCAGGTGGCGGGGTGGGAGAGGTGCGGAGGTGCGGAGGTGCTGGGTTGAGGACAGGCAGGAGACACCCAGGTTTTTGGAGGGCCCAATACCAGCTCAGTAACAGCCTGCCGCCCTGCCTGACTGCTCGCGCCTCCCCCACACCCACCCCCTGACCCATAGCGCCTGGGTGTCCCCGGCTGAGTGCAGTGGTGTGGGGTGCCAGCAGGGGGCGCTCGCGTAGGGGCTCAGAGCGGGCGGGGCAGCTACGGGGGGGCGGGATCGGGAGGGACCTCCCGGGCTGCAGACGCCAGGCTCAGCCTGCCCAGATCGCAGCGCACAGCTACCTGTAGCTCTGGACGCATGTCCCCTTCCGGGACCCAGCACTTCTCCCTCCTAGCCCTGCATCCAGCCCACTCGCACCCCAGACCCGTACCTGTGGGAACCCGTGGACTGCGTGCTTGGCCCGCCGCTGATGACATGTAGGGTCACCTCCTGGTCCAGCCTCGGAACCTCGGCAGACTCCTTGCCTGGAAAGTTTGGGACTGTGCGCCATGGCCAAGAGCGGCTCTCTGAGTATCCGCGTGGTGGAGGGACGGGCGCTGCCCGCCAAGGACGTGTGAGTCTCCGGGTGCCCACTGGGGTGCGTAGAAGGGTTATGGGGAGCCCTGTCTAGGACCCGCTGTTGGGGATCCGCCTTCCCTGTCCTGTGGGAGGGGGCTCTCAGGCTTAGCAGGTGCCGCACCCTGCTTCCCCCACCCCCGGGAAGGAGGGTGTCTTTGTTCTAGGATGTCCCCAAGTCGGTCTTCCAGGACGGGTTAAGGGGATCTCTGGACTAGGTCCTCTTAGAGCCAGGAGGGGGTTGAGCGATCGGATCTCTTCCTTAGCTCCAGCAGGTGTTGGAGGTGGGGCTTCTTCGAGCAACAGAGGGGGCTATCCAGAAACTAGGGGTAGAGTCCCTGAGGACTGTGGTCCAGATGGACCCCAAGATTTTTCATGCCTTAGGGTGCAGAGCTTCACCAGGTGGTCCTCTAACCCGGAACCTCAGTTTTGTACCTGCAAACCTAGGGTGGACTGTCTCAGATCCCCAACTGCTCTAAAAGACACTCGCATGTGCCACGTGTGATGGGGCTGGGGGCGCTGGGCTCCTCTGCCCCTGTCCTTGGCTCTGGTTCTTCGGGGAGGAGCCAGCAAGTGCTGACTCAGCAGAATGGGCTGGGGGCGGGCGGAGGGAGCAGGTTCCCTCTCGTGCTTGGTCCAAAGCCAGAAGGGGCTCTGGAAGAGTCAGCACCTTAGACAGGTATCAGAATCCTTGGGAGGAAGTGTGTTGAGTGACCTTGAACCTGCCAATTTTGCTGGCCTTTGGTGTCCCGTTCGGGTTGGGTCGAGCTGGAAGAAGCTACTGTTTGATCCTGTGTCCAGCTGTGGAGGGTGGAGGACACTGGCTAGGGGGTCATCTGTGGGAAGGTGAGCAGGAGACCTGGACCTGGAGACCCTCTCTGCTTGGGTGAACTCCCAATTACCCGAGCTGCAGATTCTGCATCTGTCTTTGACTTGGGGAACCTCCTTGACCCCCCCCAACACTGCAGCTATACCAAGAGGGGAGCAGTTAAGAGTAGTTTCAGTGCCCCCATCTTCCTGATTAGCCAGCACAAATAAATACACACCTGAAGTAAAAGCTTTGAGCTACCCACTTCAAGATGAGCATTAGAGATTACAGAACTGTGGGGCAGGAGTGGAGATTTGGCAGTAGGTACCTGGTGGAAGGGGCCCTGCCTTGAAACAGGGCTCTTGTCTCGCTGAACTCCAGCTGGCCCACCAGACACTGCCACCACAGTCTCAATGGCTCCCGGCTTCCTCTGGAAGGGGCTTGGGTTCTTCTTGCATCTGGGCTCGCCCCTTCTCCCTCCGGTTTTCTGTCCAAGTAAACACTAGGGTGAACTGTGGCCCAGAGCAAGGCTGAAGAGGTGTCACTGTGGCCTTCTGGGCACCCAGCCTCAGTTTCTCTCATGGTCCGCTCCTTTCCTTAAAAGGGATCTTCTCAGAGCAAGCTGCAGTTCCCTTGTCTTCGAGTGAGGCGTTAGTCCTGCTGTCTTCTAATTCCTAAGGCAGAGTGCCTAGACTCAGCCTGGCCATCGAGGTTAAGTGGGTGGCCAAGTCTGTGGGTCATTAGTGAGGGCTTACCGGGGACAGGTATCATGTTTAGCACTTTGTATGGTTTCTGTTTCCCACAAGGGGAAACTGAGGACCAGATAGGCAGTTATGCTCATAAGCTCACACGGCTGGGATATGAACATCAGTGGCTTTAATGTCTGAACAGCACCAGGTGGGCAAGTGATGGTTGAGGCTTACGTTTTCCATGCTCAACTCAAGCAGGGGTCATGGGAGAGGCCAGGAGCCTGGGAGAGGCCAAGAGTTTGGGAGAGGCCAGGGCCTGGGAGAGGCCAGCTCTGCCTGCCACCCTGGTCCCTACTGATAGGAGTCTGATAAGGCCATGTGCGTCACGGCCCTGGGGCAGATGTGTTGAACCTTGCTCCCTCGAGGGACCTGGGGTAAGCTAGGTTGCTGCATCTTCAGAGCCAGCTGATCTCAATCGGTCTGGGCCATGTCTGCTCTGGGGAGTCTGAAGAAGGAGGTAGAGAAGCTTTGGGGGGCGGGGAGACTGAGGGGCAGGAAGGACTCAGCCAGCTAACCAAGGCCCAAGTTGCAGCCAACGCCCCTGTTCCCTGCAGTTGGGCGTGTGGGTGGCAGAGAGAAGGCGGCTGGAGGAGCAGAGGGGACATGGTGAAAAGACCTTGGCTGAAGTCCTGTCTTTACCATCCGCCTCAGTGCCTGCTCTCTACAACCATTCACCCCAAACCTTCCCTGCAGGGCCACCCCCACACTCATGGAGAAGTGACAGCTGGTGCCCCAAGGAGGTCACAGTTCAGGGATTGTAGGAAGGTAGAGACCACCGGCAAACCACACGAGGATTTAGGTTCTGGGAATGGCGGCGGCGGGGGGGGGCAGTATCTCTTTATTTGTTTGAGGGTCGCTCTCACTAGCTCTCACTAAGTTGCCCAAGCTGGTCTTAAACTCCTGGATTCAGGTGAACCTTGTGATTCAACCTTCCGGGAGCTGAGGGTGGGGGTACTGCTCATCCCAGATAGCTTGGAGGGTCCATTTCGACAGTGGTGCCGAGAGCCAGCCTATCCAAGGAGATGGCTTTGAGAGGGAGGTCCTGAAGACCCAGGTAGGCAGCCTGGGGTTTACTAGCAACCAGTATAAAGGGCAGGTGGGTGGAACTGGCTTTGCCAGGAAAACAGCACATGTCTTTTGGGATTTGGTTTTGTTTTGTTTTTCCTACCGGGGATGGGATCCAGGCTTTGGACATGCCAGGCTAGCACTCTGCCCCAGAGACAGACTCCGGCCCTACAGTCATCTCTGTGGGTTCGATTTTGAGGTCCCGGACCCTGGTGTGTGCCTGCAGGTCCTTCTCGCTGATGGAGGTTGTGTGTGTGTGGAAGGACAGGCTGAGGAGCACAGCGTTTAGCTCAGAAGTTGACATTAGGGTTTTGTCTGTGGCAAGGAGCTCAAGTAACTTAGGATCTCTCCTCCAGACCTCTCTTAACCCCTCCAGCTCTCTCTGGGGGTGGTTTGGAGTCCCATAGTGACAAAGCAGTCCCAGAACCAGAAGGATCAGGCTTATAGGAACTGCGCGTGGTGGCCGAGTGGCCTGGGCTGTGATGACATAACCTGCTGTTTTCCCCAAGGTCTTGGCTCTTTGTAGGACTTGCTGTGTGACCCAGGGTGATCCCCATCCCCTCTCTGGGCCTCAGCTTCACCAGGCCTAAGGTAGGGATTGGGCTCCCACTTTGGTTGCCCTCCCAACAGCCTTCTTGATCTGCTCCTTCCCCCAACAGGTCTGGGAGCAGTGACCCCTACTGTCTTGTGAAAGTGGATGATGAGGTGGTGGCCAGGTATGTAGTCAGTACCGGGTAGGGAGAGGAAGGGACCCAGGAAGGAGGGCCAGTGCTTTCCAGGGAGCAGAGAATGCAGCCCCTCCTGAGGGGGTGTGTCATTCAGGCTTCAAGGGAACTGCTTGTGTCCTGGCCTCTTGTGTATTGCCCACTGGGGCAGATGCTAACTGGCCAGTATCTTCTGTCTGGGGACCAATGATATCACTGTGGCTCCCTGGGGCTGACTCAGCCACCACCAGGCTGTGCCTTCCCAGAGGCCTCTGGGTGGGGGTTTGGGGGGGCCATCTCATGGTTGACTGGCTCCCGGTCTCCGGGTGCTGCGGGTGCCCAGTGCCTGGGTGTGTTGTATTCGCACCAATGTTCAAGTGGAAATGTGTGTGTGTGTGTGTGTGTGTGTGTGTGTGTGTGTGTGCACCCGTGCGTACCAGCCTGCCCATCTCGGGTGGCACAGAGCTGGTGTGAATGCTTCTGCCCATGTGTGAGCGCTCATGTGGGTGTGCAGGCCCACAGGACTCCTGTGGGTACCAGAGCGGGGAAGGTGTGAATGCAAGGGAGGGTATGTGGATGTCTGTGGGCGCTCAGTCTGGATGGCACATCAGCTGAGCTGGGCTTCTGCCCCCGCAGGTGAAGGGACAGCTCTCAGCCCCCGCAGACCTGAGGGGGTGGGTGGGCGGGTGGCTGAAGCCTTGGTTTCTATGGAGACGGCAGGATTCAGGATGCTCCTGGCACTAGTTCTGGTCCAGATGGGCTGGGAGTTGGGGGTGGGGATCCCCCAGGGAAGGCTGACCCCTCCCTTGGCTCCCTCTGTGTTGCCCTATTATAAGATACTAACCTTCAAGCCTCAAACTGGCTTTCTTTATGCCTTCAGGCAGACATTCTCCCTTCCCTGGGCTGCAAGGAAGAAACAGAAGAAAACAAGCTTTGTACACTTGGGTTTGACTGGGGTGTCACTGGGCAAAGTAGAGTCTCTATTCCCAGGAGCAGCCATGATGGGAGACATATCAGTGCTAGACCTAGTCGTTGGGCATATGTATATGTACCTGACTGGCTTTGGCTTAATCCTAGCATCCCCTGACTTTCTGGGTACTATGAAGCCCTGCGTGCTCTGTGACCATTGTCGGTTCCACCGTGACCTGGCTTTGCTCACACATGCCTGCCCCAGGGCCTTCACACATGCTGTTCCAGCCATCTGGGATGCTTGTCTTTCCCGCCCAGTTCTCTTTTTGCCTGACCGAACTGAGTGAGAAGCCCTCTCCTATTCCCAGCCCCAGCCCCAGCCCCACCCCCAGCCAGGCATCGCTGAGCTCACCCCAATCACAGACGATGTCTACAGTCTGGGTGGCGCGTAGGGAAGGGCATGAATGAGTGGGCCACTAGGTATTGGTGACTTGTTTCAGACTCGTGTCTATCTGGGATACTGTATAAACAATTTCTAGATCCTTCTGAGGATGCATGTGCGTATGCCTGTGTATGTGTGAGTGTGACTTCCTGTGTCTCTGGCTTCCTAGGCGTATCTGGGTGTGTTTCTCTAGTTGTGTGTAGTTGGGTCTCTCTCTGTGTATTTTGGTTGACTTGAGAACCTCTTTATTTTTTATTTTTTATTTTTTTTGGTTCTTTTTTTCGGAGCTGGGGACCGAACCCAGGGCCTTGCGCTTCCTAGGTAAGCGCTCTACCACTGAGCTAAATCCTCAGCCCCGAGAACCTCTTTAGTTGGGGATGTATGCATGCATGCGTGTGTGTGTGTGTGTGTGCGCACGTGTGTGTGTGTGCGTGTCTGCAGTGAGTCTGGGTGTGCTTCTCTGTCTAGGCTTACAAGTCTTAGTGCATTTGCTCTATTCCTGGGATGGGGGCATGTGCACACACTAGTGTGTGTGTGACCGTGTCTGTCCTCCTGTGTGTCCATAGCTGCATTTGTGGGGAATCCCCAGGTCGCCCACCATTTGAGGCCCTAGCCTAGCACCCCTCTTGCAGGACAGCAACCATCTGGAGGAGCCTGAGCCCCTTTTGGGGGGAGGAGTACACTGTTCACCTTCCACTGGACTTCCACCACCTGGCCTTCTACGTGCTGGATGAGGATACTGTTGGGTGTGTGGTGGATGGGTGGGGTGTGCATGGGGGTCCCATGCCTGGACTGCAAGAGGAAATATGCTACCTCTAGCCCCTCAATCTGTCCCCACGGCTCCAGGGGATGGTTGGTGCTGGTCCTAGCCTGACCTTCTCCTACCGCCTTCCCACAGACACGACGACATCATTGGGAAGATCTCCTTGAGCAAAGAGGCGATCACAGCGGACCCTCGAGGTGAGCAGGGCGTGACCCTCAGAAGAGGGAGAATGGTCTGACCCATAGGAGTCTTGCAAGGACAAAGGGCTTAGGGGCAGGATGGTGGGAGACCTTATGTCTTTAATATGTGATTCAATTCATTTGTTGAGCAGCTAATTCATCTTCATAGACTTGGGATTCACACAGCAGAAGCATGACACCCCTTCCTATCTGGGACTCTGCTCCCTATCCTGTGTAGCCAGGAACTTCAGTTTGGTCTTGTTTTGGTCTTTTCTATCTAACCCTAGATAGCTTTCGAGTTGTGATCCTTGCCTTAGTTTCCCCTATGCTGGTATTTCAATGCAGAGCATCATGACTGGCTGAGGCCAGCTTCTCATGTTTTTCCAGACACTATATTTACACATTGAAGATGAACCCAGAGCCTAGCAAGTGTTCTTCCTCTAAGCCGTACCCCAGTCCTGGAGTGCTTTTTTTAAACATACATAAGAAATAGCAATAGTAGCACCCCACCCTAATGCATGCGTGCTGACCCCTCTTCTGAGGTAGGGACCTTTATTTGCTCCTGTTTTACCCATGACAATGGTCTAAAGGGTTCAGGGACTTGCTCACGGTCACAAAGGTTTCGTGACAGCCAGGACTTGGGAACAAGGTTGTTTGTGTCCAGGGTTTGAGCTCACCATGTTATACTCTGTATGTGTGAATGTGTGTGCGTGCCCGTGTGAGTGTGTGTGGGCGTAGGTTTCTCTCAGCCCTCTTGGTATCTTGTTACACTCTGTGTTTATGTGTGTGTGCATGAGTGTGTGTGTGTGTGTCTGTCTGTCTGAGTGCATGTGGGCATAGGTTTTCTCAGGCCACATGATATCCTGTTACGTTCTGCATATGTTGTGTGTATGTGTGTATATGAATGTGTGTGTGTGTGTGTGTGTGTGTGTGTGTGTGTGTATGTGTGCCTGTGTGAGTGCATGTGAGCATGGATTTTTCTCAGCCTAGGCGGTACCCCATTACACTTGGTTTCCCTAGCTGCCTTTCTTACCTCATCGTGTATTTTTAAAATTTGGTTTATTTTTATTTTATGACTGTTTTGCGGGCTTGTCTATGAGCACCATGCATGCAGTGCCTGCAGAGACCAGAAGAGGGCGATAGATCCCCTGTAACTGGAGTTACAGATGGCTGTGAATATGGGTGTTGGGAACAGAACCCAGAGCTTCTGGTAGAGCAGCTGGTGCGAGCTGTCTCTCCAGCCCCATTACCATGTACTTTTGAGACAGGCTACCCAAGTCTGACAGTAATGCATGCAGTCCAGTCTCAGCCTCTCCACATCTGGATGATAGGGGTTCGCCTCTGTGCCTAGCAGCTACAGTATACTTTTTATGTAACCGTGCTTGGAGGACTTCTGAGTTCTGAAATCACTGAATTCTGCTACAATGTCCCATCATGCCTGGCTCCCTCATGAAGCATATGGGGTGTTGGCCTGATCCCAGCTTAAGCAGTTGCAGTGAGCAGCCCGATACTTACTAACAATGTCACACATTCAGGTCCAGTCAGTCAGACAAATCCCTGGAAGTTACTGAAGTTTATTCATTGTATCAAACATACATTCTCGGGTGTATTCTGTTGTTGTTGTTGTTGTTGCTTTTTCTTTTGGTTCAATACAAGGTTTCTCTGTGTAGCCCTGGCTGTTCTGGAACTCACTCTATAGACCAGGCTGGCCTTGAACTCAGAGATCTGCCTACCCCTACCTCCCGAGAGCTGGGGTTAAAGGCATGAGCCACCAGCAAGTGGCATTGTATGTATTCTTTTTAATACATCTCAGACCCCATGAGTTTTCAAGAATCAAAGGAAACAAGGATGCCTCAGAAAAGGGTACCTGTAGGTGCTGGGCAGGGGGACATCGTTCTCATCTTTGTGGGGCAGAGGGATACCAAATACTGTACTGGCAGGAACACCAGCAAGGAGGGTATATGCTGATAAGAATGGCTTCCCAAGCTGGGTTTGGGGCGCATGCTTGTCATCATAGCATTCGGGAAGGTAGTCACATAGTGAGACCTCATTTATGATCATCATCATCACCACCACCTCCATCATCACCATCACCATCATCATTTTTAGTCCTGGGAACAAACCAATGGCTCTGTCACTGAGCTGCCCCATCTGCACGTTTGCCCATTGTTATACCAGAGCCACAGGGGCTGGAGAGGTGGCTTGGCAATTAGGAGTGAGTGTCACAGCCAGGTGGTGGTGGCATACGCCTTTAGTTCCAGCACTGGAAAGGCAGATCTCTGAGTTCTGAGTTTGAAGCCAGCCTAGTCTATGGACCAAGTTTCAGGACAGCTAAGGTTACATAGAGAAACCCCGTCTCAAAAAAAAAAAAAAAAATCAAAAAGAGAAAGTGAGCGCCACTGTTGTAGAGGTCAGAGTTCAGTTTCAAAGGTGAGAGTTCAGTTCCAATCCCCTGCATGTGGCTCAGCTCAGAGCGTCTGCAACTCCAGTTTCAGAACATTGGATTCTAGGTGCTCTCATTGTGGCTGTGCGGGCCACTGGTGGTTGCTTGCTTGTTCCTTTGTCTGAGACAGGGGCCCACTGTATAACCAACCCTGGCTGGGGTTCACTTCACAGACCAGGCTGGCTTTGAACTCCTAAGCCTGTGTCTGCCTCCTGGGATTGAAGATGTAGGTCACCACGCTTGGCCTCCACTATTGGTTTTTTTCTTTTGATCAAGACAGTGAAGAGATTGGAGGTCTAGTGTCAGAAGCGGGGGTTGCAGGGATCCGGTTACATCAGGACTAGGCTAGACACAAAGGATCAGTGAGGTGTCTGTGCTGACCAAGTGACAGAAAACAGATTCCTGGACTTGGGGGTGGTAGGGAGAGGAGGAAGCTTTTCCGTGTCCATCAACATGGAAAGGGGGTGCATGATCCTCAGAAATAACCCCCTTCCCCGAGACAGGATGATCCTGAGAAAGAAAATCCCTTATTTCTACCTCATATTTACTCAGTCAGGTGCTGAACAGGAAGGGTTGAGCAGCAAGCCGGCCAGGGAGCATGGTTTTCCCTGATGAAAGCATCTGAGAAAGAAGCTAGCGAGGGTCAAGAGAGAAGGAACCGGAGTCAAGGGAGAAGATAGTGACACAGGAACCCTCCCATCCCCGGGGGACACACTTGTTGAGGTTTGCAGAGAGATCAAAAATTCACAGAGACCACCCAGCACAAGGGAACAGTCGCTGTGAGGGTCTGCAGCAGCCGTAAAGGGATCAGAACCCAGCAAGTCCTTAGAGCCACGATTCCCAACCTTCCTCGCACCACGACCCTTTAATACATACAGCTCATCACGCGCTGACCCCCAGCCATAAAATGATTTTCGTTGCTACTTCATAACTGTACTTTTGCTACTGTTAGGAGTCATAGTGTACATATCTGAAATGCAGGATGTCTGATAGGCATACCCCGTGAAAGAATCGTTTGACTCCCAGGGTGAGAACCGTTGCTTTAGTGTGTCCATGTGTCTCTGACCTCAGAGTGTCACGGCCTTAGTTTCTTCCCCCATGACTCTGACAGAATCTGCTTCTGGGAGAGTGAATTTATTCTACTCACAGTTCAAGAGAGCCGTTTATTGGGGCTGGGGATTTAGCTCAGTGGTAGAGCGCTTACCTAGGAAGCGCAAGGCCCTGGGTTCGGTCCCCAGCTCCGAAAAAAAGAACCAAAAAAAAAAAAAAAAAGAGAGCCGTTTATTGTGGCGGGGAAGGTTGTGCAGGAGCAGAGGGAGCTGGTCACATCCCACCCACAGTCAGAAAGCAGAGAGGATTGAATTGACAGCTGGGGCTCTGCTGGCTTCCTTCATCTTGGAGAGCCCAGGATTCCAGCCTAGGGAATGGAACCCACCCATGTTGTCATGAGTCTCCCCACTGCAGTTATGTAACCAAGAGCCCACGGGTGTCCTCAGGGGCTAACCTCGATCTAGCTAATCCCTCCCAAGTGTGCCTGGAGGCCTCTCTCTTCCAGGTGATGTTAGAGACTGTCAATTGATCACGCTGGGCACAGCTGCAGGTACCTTAAGAAGCCAGATGTTGAAAGAGCTAAAAGGGCAGTAGAAATTAAAGCATCAAGCAAGGCATGTTGGCCGAGGCTGTGGCCCCTGCACTCAGAAGTGGGAGGAGAAGGAGTTCTGGGCTAGTCTGAGCTACATACAATACCCTGTATGAAAACAAAACCAAAAGAGAAACAAATGGGGAAGGAAAATTGTTTGCCAAAGAGGGATTGATTTGGAAGCTGGCTTCTCCTAGCTACACTCAGAGTCAGAAGTCAGTAACTATTTCAAAGTATGATGAGGTGTGTGTGTGTGTGTGTGTGTGTGTGTGTGTATGTGTCTGTGTGTCTGTGTGTGAGTGTGCATAAGTGTGTGTCTCTGTGTGTCTGTGTCTCTTTGTGTGTGAGTAAGAATAAGTGTGTGCATGTCTGTGTGTGTCTGTGTCTGTGTGTGTCTGTGTCTGTGCATGTGTATGTGTGTGAGTGTGCATAAGTGTGTGTCTCTGTGTGAGTGTGTATCCCTTTGTGTGTGAGTATATGTGTGTGTCTGTGTGAGTGTGTCTGTGTGTCTATGTATGTCTGTATCTGTGCATGTGCATGTATGTGTATGTGAGTGTGTCTCTGTGTGTTTGTGTCTGTGTTTGTGTATGTATATGTCTCTGTGTGTCTCTGTGTGTGAGTATGCATGAGTGTGTATGTCTCTGTCTTTGTGTGTGTCTCTGTGTGTGTGTGTCAGAGTGTGTTTTGTGTGCATGAGTATGTTTCTCTGTGTGTGTGTTTCTGTGTGTGTGTGTTTCTGTGTGAGTGTGTGTGTGTTTCTGTGTGAGTGTGTGTGTGTTTCTGTGTGTGTGTGTGTGATTCATGTTCCAAGATGAGCTGAGGCTCAGAATCAGCCCCAGAGCTGCCCTGCCCATATTCAGAATTGATCTCTGTTGTTTTCTAACTGTGGGGTCAAGGGCAGAGGCCTTTTCTCCGTGCCTCAGTTTCCTCCTCTGACATGCGGTCGCATCTGAAGAAGTCATGTATGAGAAGCCACTGCCCACATCATGCACCATCATAATCAGTGACAGTTCTGAGCTGACACAACCCCCTAGTGAGTGCTGGGTGCTTCTTTTTTTTTTTTTTTTTTTTTGAGGTGGGTGCATCGAACTTTATTGATGGTATTCAAGAGAGAAGGTAGGGCTCCCTAGGCCCCTCCTGTTATTATAGGGGTCTGGGATGGAATTGTGAGGGAGAAACCACCGTGTATGTCCTCCAGGGATTGACAGCTGGATCAACCTGAGCCGAGTGGATCCAGATGAGGAAGTGCAGGGTGAGGTCTGCCTGGCTGTGAAGCTGCTGGAGGATGCTCGGGGGAGATGCCTCCGCTGCCACGTGAGACAGGCCAGGTGTGCTTGCCCGGGGTGGGGGGAGATGTGTGGGGTGCTCTGGAAATAAGCAGGGAGGCTGGGGTGTGGCTTGGTGGGTAGAGTGTTCCCCTAGTATGCACAAGGCCCTGAGGTCTATCCCCAGCACCACATAAACTGTACCTGGTAGTACTCATCTCTAATCCCAGTTTTCAGGAGGTGGAGGCAGGGAGTTTTAGGCTAGCCTGGGCTATAAGAAACTCTAATCCAACAAACAAAAACCCCAAACCAAAAATGAGCAGGAGTACTGATGATGGTGGGGACCCTCTTGTCCTTCTCGATTCATAGCTACGATCCCCTCCTGCACTTGCCCACCATGTTCTTAAACAACAGACTCAGAGGTGTCAGCTTTCAGGGGAGAAAGCAACATCTTTGTTATTTTGAGGCAGGGTTTCTCTATGTAGCTTAGGTTGCCCTGACACTCACATTATAAAACAGACTGGCCTTGAACTTACAGAGATCCTCCTGCCTCTGCTTCCCAAGTGCCGAGATTAAAAGCCTGTGCCACCACAGCCTGGCAAAAGCAAACTCTTAACCCAGGTGGCCACGGACCAAACAATCAGCTGGATTCTGGAGATGGGTGGACAGATGAGGGTGGGGCGGGGAATAGTTGCATTTTAACACATTAGGGCTGGAGAGATGGTTCAGCGGGTAAATCACTTGTCACTCAAGCCTGATGACCTGAGTTTGATCCCAGTAATGCACAGTGGAAGGAGAAAGCCAACTCTAGAAAGTTCTCCTCTGACCTTCACACGTGTGCATGCATGCACAGACAGGCAGGCAGGCAGACAGGCAGGCAGTTAGCAGATACACACACACACACACACACACACCATACATACACACACCATACATACACACATACACACAAATACCATACATACAGACACACACACACACACCATACATACAGAGACACAGACAGACAGATAGACACACCATTCATACAGAGACACACACACCATACATACAGACACACACACACATACCATACACACACACACACACACACACACACACACACACACACACACACACACACTGTGGCTTCAGGCATGATCGGTCCAGGAACCCAGAGGGTGATGTCAGGCAGTGTCTCTGTGAGTGGGGACAAGATAGATCTCGTGGCCCAAGGCTGATGTTCTACCAACTGGCCAAGATATTCACTTTTACAGACAACCTCAGGGTTAATTCTTATTTGGTTTTCCAGACAGGGTCTCACTGTGTAGCCCTGGCTGTCCTGGAACCCACTATGTAGACCAGGCTGGCCTCAAACTCACAGAGATCTGCCTGCCTCCGCCTCCTGAGTGCTGAAATGAAAGGAGTTCTTATTGGCTAACCTGGGAGGTTGACCACACTGGAGTCATGTGGGCTGAGAGGAAGGGTGATGGGAAGGAAGCTTTAAAAAGTCACCAGACCCAGGGCCAGTAAAACCTGCCCAGCCGCATCCATCTCCCATCCTGAGTCCCTCTCTGCTCCCTCCTTGGCCCTCGAATCCCATCCTTCTGTTCTCTCTCATGTCTTCATCCTCTTGACAACCTGTCTTTCTGCCCTCGACTCACTTCTCTCCCCGAACCTTCACTCTTAGGTTCTGCTCACACACATTAAGGACAATCCATATTTCTAGCTTGCTGTGTGACCGTAAGACCCCTCCTCGCCTACTCTGAGCTCCTCTTGCTACCTCTGGATTCCGGTCCCTGTCTTGGCCCCATCTGGGTGTGTTGAGAAGTGCGGACAGGGAATAGTGATACACAGAGGATGGGAACCAGATAGCGGATTGTGCTCAGGGGTCTGAGCTCAGCTCTTCTGCACATGACCCCTCCCCAGACACTAGGCTGTACAGGATCCTTTGTAAGCAGCAGAGGGACCGATTGCTGTCGCTTAGCAACTGTGTCGGTTCCTAGGAAACCAAAGGCATTCCATGGCCGGGAAGAAAGCTGGAGGAAGAAACAGCCCCTGGTGGTGGTGGTGGTGGTAGTGGTGTTCCTAGATTTGGGGACCTCGAAAAGTGGGGGTGGGGGATGGGTAAGCTATCACAGGTGAGGCTTTGGGTTGTCACGGCAACCGCAGGCAGGATGTCTGTGTCTCATGCATTCCCTTTGTTCCTAAGCAAGGTGTGGGCATGGGTGTTTGTTGAATGAATACGTGATCTGATCAGAGTGCTCTGCTAAATAACTTGCCTGTGTCCTCTCATTGGACTCGTGGCTCCATGAACTTGGTCTGTTACTGTCCTTATTTTTTTGGGACTAAGCCCAGGAGTGGAGGTGACTTTTTTCTTTCTTTCTCCCTCTCTCTCTTTTTAAGCCAGGGTTTCTCTGTGTAGCCCTGGCTGTCCTGGAACTCACTCTGTAGACCAGGCTGGCCTGAAACCCAGAGATCCGTTTGTCTTTGCCTCCTGAATGCTGGGATTAAAGGCATGGGCCACCTCCTTCAGGCAGAGGAGACTTTCTCTAATGTCACCCAGCCAGGGAGTGCATAGCTAGGCTTAGAATTTATGCCTGTAGCTCCCGGTGTAGGGCCTCTGGGGAAACTGAGGCATTCTTTTCCATTGTACTTTCCCTTGCTGGGCTTTGTGATACAGAGTCTGATCTTTACCTCAGTTTCCCCATCCAAAATCAGGAAATCTCATGTTTCTATATAGGTTCTGTGTCTGGAAGCTGCATGGGCCCAGTGAGGACCAACCAGGTCTGAGCCTGTGTGATGGACAGGCGTGTTGCCCTGGAGATAGCACATTGCCATTAGAATGATCTAGTTTGCACTCTGTTTCCTGGGCCCACCTTGGGTCTGGGTCCTCGAGGGCCTGTGGTCACACATCCCTTTTCTTCATCTATCCCCAGGGACCTGGCCCCTCGGGACATCTCTGGCACATCGGACCCATTTGCCCGTGTGTTCTGGGGCAGCCGTAGTTTGGAAACTTCGGTGAGCAGTAAACCCGGCAGGAGTGGGACACCCCTCAGTGGGTGGAGCCAGTCGCCCCTCCCACTCACAACTCTTTCGGCCCTTAGACCATCAAGAAGACCCGATTCCCACATTGGGATGAGGTGCTGGAACTACGAGAGGCTCCGGGAACCACATCCCCGCTGCGAGTGGAACTCTGGGATTGGGACATGGTGGGCAAAAATGACTTCCTGGGCATGGTGAGCATCCTTCCCACTAACGAACGCGCTCTGTGGCTCCCTGGTGTCTCTAACAAGCAGGCAGGCAAGATGAGGGCTGCGGGTAGGTGGGTGTTCAGCGCCTCGCGCACCATGGCCAGCTTATACCGTGGAGTCTCACTGTCCATTTGTCAGCCAAAGGATGCAGTGACCTGCCGAAGGCTACAGAGCTGGCCTAAAGCCATCTGCATTGACGTAACCCTGCTACCACCCTGTGCAGTGGACAGTCATTAGCCTCCTCTGAGCACTAGAACAGTGAGGTCTGAAGCAGGGAAGGGGCCTTGTCAAGACCCCGAGGCTCTTAGCTCTGCTCTGGGAAGATGGCATTAGGCTTGTCTGAGGTTGCGTCTGTGATAGTCCTATGGTGCTCACCACTGGGTCACTGTGTGTCCCAGGACGAGCCATCTCACCAAGACTTAGCTTTTCTCAATTATAAGTTAAGTGTTTCCCAGAGGTTCTAACTACCCTTGAGAGAGAGGATGAAGTGGACCCTGGCTGGCCACATGCCACCCCTGGATGGCAGTCCAAGCTCTCTTTCCAGGGCTGGGTGAACCCTGTGTTAGGCATGACTGGTCTCTAGCTGAGGTCTGTGTGTCTCCTGCAGGTGGAATTCACCCCACAGACCCTCCAGCAGAAGCCACCCAATGGCTGGTTCCGTCTCCTGCCTTTTCCTAGAGCTGAGGATTCTGGGTAAATGTGGGTGCCTAGGGAGGGGCTCCTCCATCTGTAAGCAGGTTATTATGGGTGCTGGCCCCAGCCTGCCCTGTCCTTCTGGCACTTCACCAGTGGTCCCCTAGTCACATGCCCTCAGGGTGTTTCTGCAGGTCCATACAGCACTCCATCTGTTCACTGCAGACAGGCTGGCCCACCCAATGTGTGACAGAATGCTAGGTTTCCTCAGGCTGCCCTTGCTTTACCCCTTGCTTTATTGCAGTGTCAGGGATTGAACCTAGGGCCTTGGCTGTGCTAGGCAAGACTTCTGCTACCACCTTGTGTACCTGGGCCACCCATGTCTGTGCACACTGACCACACAGCCTCTGCCCCTTCATTCTCTCCCTGGTTACACCCATCCACTCCATTCCCGTACCCGACTACCCACCCCATTGTTCTTCCTGTCCATTTTGGTCCCCACTGCTCTCCTTGTTCATTCTTCACCTTGTGTCTCTTGCCCCTCCCTATGCTCATGTCTCTATCACTATGGGCTAGCCTGCACTCACATCCCCTTCCCTGTGGTCTGCTCCACTCTGGGCTAGCCTGCACTCACATCCTCTTCCTTACCGTCTGCTCCCTCTAGGGGGAGCCTGGGTGCCCTGCGGCTGAAGGTGCGCCTCACTGAGGACCGGGTCCTGCCTTCCCAGTACTACCAGCCTCTCATGGAACTGCTTCTGGAGTCCGTGCAAGGGCCAGCCGAGGTGGGTGTGGCAACAGGTGCCTCGATCTGGGATCCGGGGCATAGCTTCTCCCCTCCCTAGGGAACCAGGGACTGCTGTGCTTTGGGGCCCCAGGTTATCTGTCTGCTCTCCTGTTTCCGCTCAGGAGGACACCACCAGCCCCCTGGCATTGCTAGAGGAGTTGGCCTCTGGGGACTGTCGTCAGGACCTTGCCACCAAACTGGTGAAGCTTTTCCTGGGCCGGGGCCTGGCTGGGCCCTTTCTAGATTACCTCACAAGGCGTGAGGTGGCACGAACCAGTGAGTTTCTCCCCCAGAGTCCCAGATGCCACTCCCCAAGAATGGGTCTGTAGAGGCTCTCAGGAAGGGGTGGGAAGTAGCGTCCCTTGGTGACTCTTATGTGTTGGGGAGTCTGTGCTGCGATCCCTGGAGGGCTGAGAGTGCAGATCCAGCTTCAGGTGCTGTGTGACCCCAGGCAGCTTGCCAAACCACTCTGGGCTTCTGAATTGTGAACACAGTTGACACTTCGGGTTCTTCCTGATTCTTTCGGCCTCAAGAATCAAACCCCCACCATGGGCGAGCGGGGTGAACTGGGTTCAGCCCCCTCCACCCCAGCAAATACACCTTCCCTATCCTCCCAGATGACCCCAACACCCTCTTCCGTTCTAACTCCTTGGCATCCAAGTCGATGGAACAGTTCATGAAAGTGAGTAGAGGGACCCGGCATGTCTGGGTGCAAGTGTCTTCCTCCCCTGCTCACTGGGGCCTCAGAGCCTGCTGGCCTCAAGTGGCACTAGGTGGCTCAGCTGGGTGCTGTGGCAGATGCCTGGCTTCAGCCCTGGGCGCACCCTTGGACACAGCTGGCCTGGCTCTGAAATCTCCCTGCACACCCCCTGCCCCAGCCCAGGGTGTTCCCTGCCACCCTTAGCCGCTCCGTGTGGCCCCTGCCCCCAGCTCGTGGGCATGCGCTACCTGCATGAGGTCCTGAGGCCGGTGATCAGCCGCGTCTTCGAGGAGAAGAAATATATGGAGCTGGACCCTTCCAAGATGGACCTGAACCGCTCCCGGTGAGCGTGGCGGGGTGGCCCAGGCCTCCAGTCACACCTTCTTCTTTGCAGGTGCTGTAGGCTGCCATGTGCCAGCTGCCGCCTGTCTAGGGAGATGTGTGTAACCTCCAAGTCTTGTGTGGTGCTGCCACTCGGGCTGTTCTGAGTTCAAATCCCGGCTCTGTCTCTCCCGCACCCTGTGACTTGACCCTGATGCTTGAGGGTGCTGTGGGAACTTCTGTGTTTTGCATGTCAAGCTCAGCTGAGGATGATTCTGGAAGATGCTAGAGGCATCTAGAGGGTTGTCTGCAGAATGGGTCCCAAGAATCTTCTGTGAGATTGGGGCAAGTTAGGCGGTAATGAAAAGCCATAGCCCTGTGGGCTCCTCCTTCTTTCCTTGCTTGTTTCTAGAACATTCAGAGGGCCGGCTTCTGTGCTGGACTATAATGAGGATAATAGATTCCCCACACCTCCGACCATCCTGGGTGCAGGCCTCAGCATCCAGGGGAGTTGCAAAGTGGGAATTTGAACGTAGGCTCCAAATATAAGGGCAGAGTTATCTGTGAAACTCCCGGGGTATCCATGGAGACCATGGCAGCCTCAGAGGCCCTCACAGGTGATGGAACCCTGGTCCTAACTTCTGATGTCAGGTTTGACACCTGATGGGCCTCTGCTTTTCCAAGTCAGTTAGATGGGAGGAGTCAGATGCTCAGCTCACTCACTGTCAGGACCACATGGGGCAATACCAGGGGCCATGTGTTGAACACAGGGACTCAGAACTTCTGGCTGGAGGACACCAGGTGGTGGCGACAGTATTTGCCAAGGCCCTGAGTTTGGAACATCTGACATGTCCATGCTGAAGACACCCTAGAGCTTGTAACCATGAGTGACAGGGGGTGTGGGGTGTAGGTGGAATATGGCCATTCTGAGGAGGTGACAGTTTAGCTGCTTGTCAGAATGTTCCAGGACAAAGGAACAGTCACATCGAAGACTCTGAGATGGGACTCCCTCCCCCCTGGGTGTTCAAGCTCTAGCTGGGAGCCGGGTGTGAGGGGAGGGTGGGGCTGGGGGGGAGCCTGGAGTTAGGGAAGGGCGGGGCTGGTGGGAGGAGCCTGTCGGAGGGGAGGGTGGGGCTAGGGGGAGCCTGGAGTGAGGGGAGGGCGGGGCTGGTGGGGGGAGCATGGCGTAAAGGAATGGTGGCTGGCTGGGCTTCTGAGGCAGCAGGTGGCGTGCTCTGACTGGAGGTCCTGCCTGGTGCTTGCTCCCTGCAGGAGAATCTCCTTCAAGGGCACACCCACGGAGGAGCAGGTGCGGGAGACCAGCCTGGGGCTGCTGACCGGATACCTGGGGTCCGTTGTGGACGCCATCGTGAGCTCTGCCGGGCGCTGCCCACTTGCCCTGCGCTTAGCCTTTAAGCAACTCCAGCAGTGTGTGGAGAAGCGCTTCCCTGGGATGGAGCATCAGGTGGGCTGGGTTCTGAGGGGGCTGATGCGGATGTTGGGCTGGACCGGGTCACCTTGTTCAGGGTCACACAGAGAGCCAGGTCAATGGTCAAAGGTGACACCACGACCTAGGCTGCTCAGACTTAAGTATGTGTGTCCTGGAGGAGGGTCGGTATTCCTGGCAGGACCTGGAACCCAGGGGACCAATGATAATGACTGATGGAGGTGATGGTGATGGTGGTGATTGTGGTGATGATGATGATGGTGATAATGGTGGTGGTGGTGGTGGTGGGGATGATGGTGGTGGTGGTGATGATGATGGTGATAATGGTGGTGGTGGTGGTGGTGGTGGTGGTGGTGGTGGTGGTGGTGGTGGTGAAAAGAGCAAAAGGGAGGAGGAAGAACAGGACCAGGATGAAGGCTGAATGGGTTCAGCATATGCCAGACTTCCCCAGCTTGGATACAAAAGGTAGAAACTGGGAGCTGTGACTTTGGGCCAGGTGAGGCACATGAACAGAGTAGATGTAGGACTAGAGGGAATGGTGGAGACTGTGGCAAAATGTGACACACACACACACACACACACACACACACACACACACACCCTCCCACAGCTTGTCTACAGAGACCACTCAGGCCAATGTTCTACATAGGAATGGGGCCCAGTCTCCCTGTTCCTGCAGAGCCCCTTTCTCACTACTATTTGGGGCTATGAACCCAGTCTCACAAACACCAGGCATGTATTCTACCACCCAGCCAAGGTCTAGCCCTGTCTTCGCTTTTTTGAGATAGGACCTTGCTAAGTTTCCAAGGCAGACCTTGAATTGCCATCCTCCTGACTCAGTCTCTCAAATATCTGGGACAACAGACAGGCCTTTGTCCCAAGCTAGACTGAGCTGGGCTGAGCTGGGTATCTACCTCCCTCCCTCCCTCCCTCCCTTCCTTCCTCCCTCCTTTCCTTCCTTCCTTCTTTCCTTCCTTCCTTCCTTCCTTCCTTCCTTCCTTCCTTCTTTTTCCTTCCTCTCTCCTGCTTTCTTGCCAAGTTTTAGGATTCTACATAAAGTCTCCCAATTTTGAAACAATGGGATTAATTCACCCAGACAAGAGCCATTCACCAAGCAAAAGCCATTTGGAGTCAGTCCCCACACATCTAAGTTGTCCTGGGCCATGGGCTACTAGCCTGAGATCCCTATCTTAACAATGTTCAGTGCACAACCTGAGGTGGCTGTCACGGGGAGCTTTGTGGCACAAGCCTGTAATCTCAGGTCCCCAAGAGGCCAGCTTGCGCCACAGACAGAGGTGACTGTTACTGTCTTAAATTACAAATGAAATCAGCAAGACTTCTCTTTTAAGATTTATTTATGTGCGTGTGTGCAGGTGCACATGCTCAGAGGCCAGGGAGTATCATATGAGCCCCTGGCATTCCAGACCTTTGTGAGCCCCCTGATCTGATAGAGCAGTAAGCGCTGTTATCCACAGAAGCAACTCTCCAGCCCCAGCCAGACTAACTTTTACCCAGTGCTAGATGCAGGCCATTTAGCAGAAAGATCTAGAAACTGTTGAACACTGGCAATATCACAGTCCAGTTCTTGCAGCCTGAGCTGAGAGCTTTGCACATATATACCACCCCTCTCTCTGCTTCCTGCTCACAGAAGGGGAAACTGAGCCCAGAGGGCTTGAGATTTCCTCCCCAGGTTTCCCCATCTCAGGTTCCCCATCCTCCCACACAGGGCTGAGCTCTGACAGCATTGCCTGGGCCAACAACTCATAGGTGTTAAGTGGGACACGGCTGAGATTGGGAGAAGTGAAAGAGAGCAGGGGTCAGCTCTCAGTCAGCCCGGGGAAGCCAACATCAGTGACATCCACGTCCCCAGAGGGCAGGGACCATGAAATTTCCTCAGTTTGTGAAGGTAGGGAGTCCTGGACAGTCCCTGAGTCACAGGATTTAGTCACAGGATTCATTATGGCATTTTATTAAGTGCGTGAGTGTCACGTAGCCCAGGCTAGCCTCTTCTAACTTATTACATAGCCAAGGATGGCTGTTCCAGTTTTCTTATTTATCATAAGTACACTGTAGCTGGGTGTACTGTACACCAGTAGAAGGCATCAGATCTCATTACAGGTGGTTGTAAGCCACCATGTGGTTGCTGTGGTTTGAACTCAGGACCTCTGGAAGAGCAGTCAGTGCTCTTAACCGCTGAGTCATCTCTCTAGCCCCGCTGGTTTGCTTTTTACTGCTGTGATGAACACCAAGATAAATTGGGGGAGAAAAGAGCTTGTAGTTCATCATGGAGCAAACTCAAGGCAGGAACCTGGAGGCAGGAGCTGATGCTGATGCAGAGGCTATGGAGGGGCGTTGCTTACTGGCTTGCTCCCTCCCCATGGCTTGTTCAGCCTGCTTTCTTTTAGAACCCAGGAGCACCAGGCCAGGGATAGCTCCATCCATAGTGGGCGGGGCCCACCCACATCAATCATTAGTTCAGAAAAGGCCCCCACAGGTTTGCCCACAAATCTCTCAATCTCTCTCTCTCTCTCTCTCTCTCTCTCTCTCTCTCTCTCTCTCTCTCTCTATCATACGCGTGCAAGGTGGGGCAGGAATACACACACATACTAACTAGCACAGCGACTTCAAACTTGTGCCTCCTCTGCCATTTCCTCCCACAGGCTGGAGTCATAGGCACACACACAGCCGGTTTCTGCGACCCCGGCATTCCGTGTACACTAGACAAGCACTCCAGCGTCACATATACACACCAACTTCTTTTTATTTTTCATTTTGAGACAGGGTATTATTAGGTTGCTTGGGCTGGCCCGAAACCTACTCTGTAGCCCAGGCTAGCTTTGAACTTGTGACCCTCCTGCCTCAGCCTCTGTGTAGACGGGCTAATGTGCCACCATCCCTGGCTCACATGTACCTTGATGAGCTAATGTTGGGGGCCAAAATGGCCTGAGGACCTGCCTGGGATGAAGGAGTGACTTGGGCTCTGATCAGCCTGGGAAGGGCCCCTCTCACCGGAAGCCTTGGGGTACAGTCACTCACGGCAGGGCCCATTAGCAAGGCTGACATGCCCAGGGAGCTAGCACACTCCAGGGCAGCTATTGTCATAGGTGTGACTGACACCCCGAAATAAACACAAGCATACATATTCGGGCTTGACATAGCCCTGGGGGAGCAAGCTGTGCCCAGTGTGGGAAGTCCGCAGAGGTTCTCAGTGGGGCTGGGACAGTGTGTACTCAGGAGGGCTCTGCAGCCTGACAGCCTGGGCTCTCAACCAGGCTCTCAACTGAACAAGAGCCTCCGTTTCCTTAGAAACCAAGTGGAGTTGAAGGTTGAACTTGAGGCACTTGTGACCTTTGACCCTTGGGGGCACTGCTTGTGTTGGGACTGAACGGCAGGAGAGTGGTAAATAACACTGCCTCTGCTGTTGATTGCTGGGTAATCTCGGGCCTCAGTTGTTGCCTCTTTCAAACTGGATGTAACCCACCCCAGAGGGAGAGGCAGGTATTGGCAGGAGAATATGGCTGGTTCTTGGTAACTGTAGTTTACAGATCTGGGTTTGAATCCCAATTCCTCTGCTGTGTGACCTTGAGCAAGCTACTTGGCCTCTCTGAGGTGGCAACTCCATCTCTCTCCTCTGACTCTGTTCTGAGCACAGGAGCCTGCTAAAACTGGTTTTGCCATTTTGCCAGATCAGTTTCATGGCCCCATTTTCTATCTAGAGAAACTGAGGCAGAGAAGAGAACCCTCCCTGAAGGCAAGGAGAAGCATTCTGACCCAACTCCTTCTCCCTCCTCTGGACAGCTAGTCTTTGCTAACTCAGTTTTCCCAGCTGGGATGTGGGCTTCAGGGCCTGTCATCTGTGGTTCTCCGGCAGGACGTGAAGTACTTGGCCACTAGCGGCTTCCTCTTTCTGCGGTTCTTTGCGCCCGCCATCCTCACACCGAAGCTGTTTGACCTCAGAGACCACCACGCAGACCCCCAGACCAGCCGCTCCCTGCTGCTGCTTGCCAAGGTCTGTGTGTGTGTTTTTGAGTATGTGTGTGCTTGTGTGTATGTGTGTGTAAATGTGTTTGTATGTATATGTGTATGTAAATGTGTTTGTGTTTATGTGTATGCATGTGTGTATTGTGTGAGTGTGTGTATGTATGAGTATGTGTGTATGTGTGTATGTGTGTGTGAGTACGTATATGCATGTATATGTATGAGGTTGTGTTTGGATGTGTGTATGAGTGCGAGTATGTGTGTATGAGTATGTATGTGCATGTGTATATGTTTGAGTATGTGTGTGTATTTGTATGTGTATGTGTGTTTGTGTGTTTATGTGTATGCATGTGTGTATGTGTGTGTGCATGTGTGTATGTGTGTGAGTATGTATATTGAGTGTGTGTGTGCATATGTGTGAGTATGTGTTTGAGTGTGTGAGTGTGAGCATGTGCATGTGCGTGTGTGTGTGCGTGTGTGCGTGTGCGTGTGTATGTATTGCGTGAATCCATCTGGATCCTCTCAGCTGCTGAGAAGCTTGGTGGGAAAGATCAGGAAGGTTGCCTGGGAGAAGACTCAAAGCACCTTGTGTGTATCTTTGTTTCTGTGACATGGACTTGCTGGGCCACCGAGACCTAGAACGTGCCGTGTCACCCAGGCTGGCCTAGGACTCAGGGCAATCCTCCTGCCTCAGCCTCTTAAGTGCTGGGATTCTAAATGTACCACCATGCCTAACTTTCATTTGCTCCCCCCTCCTTTTGGTGGTACTGGGAATTGAACACCAGGCCTTAGGCGTGGTAGGTGATCACTCTACCATTAGCTACAGCCCCAGTGCCTGACCCTTCTTCTCCTCCTCCTTTTGACTAGACCATCAAAACGCACTCTTTCCAAAAGAAACAGGAGAAGCGAACCAGCAGTCATTTATACCTTAGTATGAATTAAGCTATTCTTGACAGAAATGGGCAGAGCCCGGTGCTGGGTGCAATCGTCTGGGCAGGAGCTAGGGGTACTGATCCCAAAAGGGAGGGTCAGACAGTGCTCAAGGTGTATAGATTAGAGAAACAGAATTTGGGGCCACAGAAGGTGCTTGCCTCACGGTGAACTTGGCCTCCTTTCTCCTTTGCTCCAGGCTGTGCAGAGCATTGGAAACCTGGGCCAGCAGCTGGGCCAGGGCAAAGAGCAGTGGCTAGCCCCCCTCCATCCCTTCCTGCTGCAGAGCATCTCACGTGTGAGGGACTTCCTGGACCAGCTGGTGGATGTGGATGGGGATGAGGGTGAGTCCTGTGGTTCCACCATTCCTGGCTTGTAATCTCCCTCACCCGACCCTGTCCCCTGGAGCACTCAGCATCCCACTCCCTTAGTCCCTAGTACTAAGACTCTGGACCTGCAGGTCAACTAGTCAGTCAACTAACATTTTGTGTCGGGCTTGGTTAGGTCATCTCTGCCAATGTGGCAGTGTGGTAGGGCCATGGCATGGAATCTCTGGTGCGGGCATGCTTATTAAGTCCCTGCCGTATAACAGGCACCACACCAAAGGCCTGGGACTAGGACTTAGTGGAGGAGAGCTTGCCTTACATGTATGAGGTCCTAGGTTCCCCAGCACTGAGAAAGAAAGAAAGAAAGAAAGAAAGAAAGAAAGAAAGAAAGAAAGAAAGAAAGAAAGGCAGAAAAGATAGATCCCCCTGTAGGTTCTTTGGATAAAGTCATTGGATGAGGGAGAAATGGCTCCGTGGGTAAAGTGTTTGCTGAGCAACTTGAGGATCTGAGTTCAAATTCCTAATCACCTAAAACCAGGCCTGGCTGTGCCTGCCTATACCCCTGGCCTTGGTGGTGTGAAGACAGGCAGATCATCCGCCACGCCCCCAACTCCCACCCCTCCCCCACTCCCACCAACGCCAGCCATTGTAGTCAAAATGGTTAGTTCTGGTTCAACAAGTGGCCCAGTCTCAAAAAATAAGCTGGAGAGCAACAGAGAAAGACTCCAGATGTTGACCTTGGGTCTTCACATGCACACACATGCACACACGTGTACACATTCACACACATGTATGCACATGCACACAAGCACACATATGCACAGATGTGCACAATGCATGTACATGCACACATGCACAGACATGCATCCAATGCACATATATGCACACACGGATACACATGCATGCACATGCACAGACATGCACACAAGTGTATGCACATTCACACAATGCACACATATGCACAGACATGCATCCAATGAACATACATGCACACACATGCACATATGCACACACATGTATGCACCACATACACCAAAAAAGGTGAGTGAGACAGAAGAAAACCCTGGAATTATTTGTAGAATTTCATTCTAATGGGAGCCATGTTGTAAGATAGTAGCCAAGAGCTGAGGGGTGGTGACACCCTCCTTTAATCCCAGCATTCCAAAGGCAGAGGCAGGCTTTCCTCTGAGTTCAAGCCCAGCCTCATCTACAGAGTGAGTTCCAGGACAGCCAGGGCTATACAGGGAATCCCTGTCTCAAAACAAAACAAACAAGCTAGCAAACAAAACATGCTGGAGAGGCGACTCGTGGTTGAGAGCACTGGCTGCTGTGCCAGAGGACCTGGGTTCGTTCCCAGCTACATACATGACAGCTCACACCCGTCTAATTCCAGATCCAGGGGATCTGACACCCTCATACAGACACACATGCAGGCTAAACACCAATGCACATGAGATAAAAATAAATAAAATAATTTAAAAATTATAAAAACAAACAAAACAAACTATCCAATCAAACAAACAAACAAAAAAGGCAATAGCCAAGTTGATGGAGTGTCGGGGAGTTACCAAGGAGGGAAGAGTGGGCTGAGGGAGGTGGTCCACGTCTTAATTCCCAGCATTCAGGAGGGAGAGGCAAGAGAGGCCTGGTCTATGGAGAGTCGTAGGCCAGGCAGGGTGTCACAGTGAGATCCTATCTAAAGAAAGGTGGGGAGAGAAGAAGAGTAGACAGGAGAAGAGATGGCCCCAGTGGCCTTCCCTGGTGTTATTGGACAATCTGGAGTGTGCATTGTTACTCTTTCGCAGTGTTGTTAAATTGACATCAGCTCCCAAATGAGGACGCTGCCAGGTGCCCAGAGAATGGAATCAGAGTTTAGCTGGAATGCTGTTTTTTTCCTCACAGAGCCCACCCCACCCCCGTCCCGCCCCCCGACTCTCCAAGCGTCTGTCTGCCCAAGCGCTGATGCAACCCTGGGGTCAGAGCGCCACCTAGTGTCAGTGCTGTGGAATGACTGCAGACTCAGACAACAGGGCACAAACCCAAACCAGGACTAAAACACACTCCACTTTGCTCTTATCAGAGATTCTCCTGGCCTCAGAGACAGCGACGGGGCGAGGATGGTGTTTTTTGGATTCT
Source organism: Rattus norvegicus (assembly GCF_021556685.1). Lineage (NCBI taxonomy): Eukaryota > Metazoa > Chordata > Mammalia > Rodentia > Muridae > Rattus > Rattus norvegicus. Next base: position 42,931,571 of record NC_141545.1, on the reverse strand, counting down.
GTCTGGGCACGCAGAATAGTTAAATGGCGTCTTGGTGCAAGATGGAGTCACTCTGGCTAAGATCTGGAGGACTGGTGTCAATGTTACAGTGATCCCAGCAGGGAACAGCACGTGCAAAGGACCTGGGATGGGAACAGGGAGCATCAGAGAGGCCAGTGCAGGAGAGAGAAGGGGTGGGGTAAAGAAAGAAGGAAGTGGGGTGCTGGAAAGCTGTGGGAAAACAGGGGCTTGTGTTGGGTGTGGTGTCGGGTAGCCCTCTGAAATGAAGGACTTAGCACAGAGGGCACTTCAGAGTGGAGGACTCGGATCACAAAGGGGTAACCTGGGCAGTGGAGAGCCCTGGTTGTGATGGTCTGGGGTGGGCAGGGGGTCTCTGTTGCAGTGAAAGGTCTGCAGCCTGGAGCTGGCGCTTGAGGCTGACTGGGAGGGACATCGCTGGATTGACTGGGCCAGCTGCAGGCTTACCTGCAGGGCCCTAGCCTCCCAGAGTGACCTGGGTTCCACTTTCCCCTGCTGCTTGACCCCTCCTTTACCTCAGCGGTTGGCGGGGTGAGAGGGGTCGGGTTGGTGAGGGTGGTTGATGGCTGAAGGAGTGGTGTCTGAGGTCATAGCCTTGGTCTTCCGGCCCCTTCATAGGTGCTAGAGACCTCAGACATGGCAGAGTTCCCCACCTCCCTTTCTATTTCCCAGAGGCTGGGGGATCAACCTGCGCCCTGGTCCAACCCTCAACAATTGTTCGAGAAGGCTTTCTGCTGAAGCGCAAGGAGGAGCCTGCAAGCCTGGCCACCCGCTTTGCCTTCAAGAAGCGCTACTTCCGACTGAGTGGGCGGGACCTCTCCTACTCTAAGACTCCTGAGTGGCAGGTGGGATTCCAACACGCCCCGCCTCCCCACTCCTCCCCATCAGAGCAGCTATTCCAAACTCTTGGCTTACTCCAAGTTTAGGGCCAGCCTGGCCCATGCCAGGGACACTGGGCACACATACTCTGCCAGGTGTGGACATGCGGGGGCGGGGGCCATAAAGTCTACACCAAGCATCATAGATTCACACGTAGGATCCATCTGTTCTGACGGCTCTGTGCAGGTGTGTATCCGGGCACTCATTCAACTACGTAATCACCCGTGGTGTGTGTGTGTGTGTGTGTGTGTGTGTGTGTGTGTGTGTGTGTGTGTGTGTCTGGCTGGCTGGCTGGCTGGCTGGCTGGCTGTCCATCTGTGCCGGGCTCTGCACTAGACAGAGAAGCCGCTGTCCTCTGTGCTAATCAGTGTAGCCCGAGGGAGACCAGGACTTGACTTGTGTGTCCGACTTGCATTTCATCAGCTGTTCGGGTTGCCAGGCCGGGTCCACAGATCAAGTGACTTTGGAAGGGTCATTTACCTTCAGGCCTCAGTTTCCTCATCTTCTAACTGGGGAGAATAACAAACAGACCCAGTGTCAGAAGGTGGTTGTGGTGGTTGAGTGGGCTGATGGAAGTGTGGTTCTGAAAGCCACAGCCGAGTGCCATGTCAGCAGCTGCCGTGGCAAGGATGATGGCGGTGCTGATGCTGATGGTGGTGCTAAAAGATTCTAGTGATGATGGTGTCAGTGATACTGACAAAAGCAAGCTCAGACTTAGAAAAACCAAAGCCACTCAGTAGGTGGCAGAGTGGGACTGTGGGGAGGACACCAGAGAGCTATTAGGAATTGAACACGGGGCCTCGAAGACCCCACCTGGTTCCACAGCCAATGGCATGCTGTCCCTGGCCGCCCACAGGTTCACTCATCCATCCCGTTGTCCTGCATCCGGGCTGTGGAGCGTGTGGATGAGGGTGCCTTCCAACTGCCACATGTCATGCAGGTGGTGACACAGGATGGCACCGGGGCATCACACACCACCTACCTCCAGTGCAAGGTAAGGTATGGGGCACAGCCAGGGGTGGGGTCTGTGGCTCAGCCTCACCCATCTTCTTCTGCTTCTATCTCTTGCAGAACGTGAATGACCTCAATCAATGGCTGTCAGCCCTGCGCAAAGCCAGCGCCCCCAACCCGGGCAAGCTGGCTGCTTGTCACCCTGGTGCCTTCCGCAGCGGGCGCTGGACCTGCTGCCTCCAGGCCGAGCGCTCAGGTGAGATGGTGTCTGTGCCACAGGCTCTACAGTCCCCAGTCAGCAGCACTGAGCTTCCACCTCGGCGTGCTGTGCAACCTCGAGCACGTGACTTAATTTCTCTGTGCCTCAGTATTCTCATCTGGGAAGTGGGTTTGAAGATAGCCGCTACCTCCTTGGTCCTGTTAGCTGATACCAAGTGGATATATTCCAAGTGCCATCTGCTGTGCAGTATTGGTACATGCAAGTTCTGTTTCCAACATTCCTACTATGTGCCAGCTGCCCAGAGTAGAGACAGTCAGACTTATTGAAGTTAGATGGTGATGTGGTGACAGTGACAGTTTGCTCTGCTATTATTGCTGGAGATGAATCCCTGGCCCTGAGCCCTCCACCATTGACCTGCACCCTGGCTCTAGCCAGACAATTACAACAGTATTAGAATGACCAACCTGAGGCTTTGTCTGAGGCCGAGTCCCAGGGCAGGGATCGGGAAGGCTGCCTGGAGGAGGTGTTGCTTTGGGTGGCTATCGTGGAGTTGAGAGGGTGAGTGAGGATGTGTAGAGCAGAGATCAGGCTGAACAGAGGGGGCTAGGGCAGGGCTAATGGATCATTATGGTCTGTTTTAGCTCTCCTCCTTCTGGGATAAAACACTCTGCACCTTAGGGGAAGAAAGGCTTAGTCTGGCTTGAACTTCCAGATCACAGTCCGTCACTGAGGGAAATCAGGGCAGGAACTTGAGGCAGAAACCATGGAGTAACGCCGTTTGCTGGCTCACCCACTGGTTCACACTCAGCCAGCTTTCTGATGCAGCCCAGGACCACCTGCCTAAGGAATGGTGCTGCCCACAGTAGGCTGGACCCACTCACAATCAACACAGATGTGACCACGGGATAATCTGATCTGGGCATTCTGTGGCTGTGGAATTTTGAGACCTTCCTCTCAGTTGGCTCTACGCTGTGTCAAGTTGCTAAATCTCAACAGGGTCAGGGTTCATGATAGAGGCAAGGAGGCTGGGGAGGAGGCTGAAACCCATGCAAGAGCTACAGGATTGGGGGGTGGGGCTTGGCTAAGAGGAGGTGTGCACAGGTGTTGGGCAAGCTGAAGGCAGGGTGTGATTGTGCCTGGAACAAGGCTTTCCTGACAATGTGTGTACCCTCAGCTGTTGGCTGTAGCCGCACACACTCAGCTGTCACGCTGGGAGACTGGAGTGACCCACTGGATCCTGACGCCGAAGCCCAGATGGTGTATCGCCAGCTGCTCCTGGGCCGAGACCAGCTCAGGTGGGTGTCACGTGCCTTATCCTGCTGTGGTCTCCTCACATTCATTCACCCCTGAAGAAGTGTTTCTCTCCCTCAGGGCTTCATGTAACCCAGGCTAGCCTTGAACTCACTATGTAGCAGATGTCCTTAAACTTGAGATCCTCCTGGTTGTACTTGCTCAGTGCTGGGCTTACAGGTGTGTGCTAGCATGCCTGGTTTATAGGGTGCTGAGGGCTGAGCCTCCAGCTCTGTGCATGTTAGGCAAACTACTGACTGAGCTGTAGGCTCAGCCCGTTTTCTTCCCTTTCTTTCTCTGTTTGCCCGTGCTGGGGGTGGAACTCAGAGCCTTATACTGCGCCAAGCTTCCACTCAGTCCCATTTATCCATCTTCTATCGCACTGGCTAAGCTTTTAGAGGTGTGCGGGCCACCATGGGGCCTCAGTGTTCAGGAATTGAGGGCTTAGATGTGTAAAGCAGACTGGGATAGTCTCAGTTAAGGCTTCTATGGCTGTGACAAAATCCATGACCAAAGTGACCTCTAAAAGAAAGCTTTTAACTATGGTTTGAGAGGTTTAGAGTCCATGATGGCCGACCAAAGACATGACAGCAGGAACAGCTCAGAGCTCACCTCTTGATCCCAAAGCAGGAGGCAGAGAGAGCTTACTGGGAATGGTTTGACTTTTGAAACCTCAACTCACATTCCCAGTGATATACCTTCTTCCACAAGGCCATACCTCCTCTCACAAGGCCACACCTCCTCTCACAAGGCCACACTTCCTCTTACAAGACCATTCCTCCCTTCACAAGGCCACTCCTCCTCCCACAAAGCCACACCCCCTCCCACAAGGCCATACCTCCACCCACAAAGCTACTCCTCTCCTGAAGACCACACCACTCAGAAGGCCACAACTTCTCAGAAGGCCCCACCTCCTCTCACAAGGCCACACCTCCCCCTAAAGGCCACACCCCCTCTCTCAAGGCCCCTCCTCCCACAAGGCCACTACTCCTCCCACAAGGACACACCTCCTCCCACAAGGCCATACTTCCTCACAAGACCACTCCTCCTCCCACAAGGCCACACCTCCTCTCACAAGGACACACCTCCTAATCCTTCCCAAGCAGTTCCCCCAACCAGGGACCAAGCATTCAAGCATATGAGCCTGTGAGTGTGGTTCTCAAAATTCAGATCACCCCAGGAAGCATTGGAACTTACAGTATGGGGGCTCCAGAGACTGAGGCATGGTGTTCTATATAACTTGGCTTCTGAGCCTTCCTGGTATCTTGGACACCTCCCCACTTCCTCCCCTGCCTCTACTTCCTGGCCTGAAGAGCTTTGTTACTTAGTGTTCCATCCCACTATAGAGAAGGTTCTGTACTGAGCTGCCTGGATTTAGATCTGGGCCAGTTAGGGGCTGTGTGGTTCTCTGCTAGTCATTTGGCTTTTCCATGCCTTGTATAGAAAACAAGGCTATAGGATACTGACCTCATAGTGAAAGGACACTACATAACCTCCCATATGTAGGAGATATTATTATGCTGTGTGGCCTTAGGCAAGTTCCTTGATCTCTCTGTGTCAGTGGTTTATCTGAACAGGGTTACTGGTAAGTACCTACCTCGTGTAAGGTGACTGTGTAAGTAGATGAATTCATGTGTGTACAAGGCTTCTCGGTGTAGTGTCTGCTACTCTAGAAAGGTTTGTGGTCACTGAGTGGTGATGGTTTGTGATGATGGTGGTGATGGTGATGATGGTGATGATGATGGTGGTGGTGGCGATGCTGCTGCTGCTGCTGACGACGACGACGACAACGACGACGATTGTGGTGGTGATGGTGATGAACCTGATTTCCTACAAGCAGCAGAGAATCTTGGGTAGGAGCAGCACTGTACCTCAGAAACCAATTTTGCCTTTCCCTATCAACCCTCAGGCTGAAACTGCTGGAGGACTCCAGCCTGGACACAGCTCCAGATGTGGACCCTGGGAAGGACTCCAGTGCTGTAGATGGTAAGCGAGAAGGGTTCCATTCTTGTCCCTTACAAATGTGTGCCCCAGTACGCCAGGCACACCCCCTCTGTCCTCCTGCATGCCCTCTTGTTTCCAGTTCACCAGTGGGACAGTATCCTGGTGAATTTGGGAATTCTTTTTGTATGGGGGGGAAAAAAAACCTACAGCTCCATGGAGTGGGCTCTGGTGACAACCACCAGGAGCCTGCTGAACCTGTGGCCTTTTCTTTCCTACCAGGGCCCTGTGCTGAGGTTCTAGCCCAGCAGAGGGAGGCCACCACCCGTCTGCTGCAGGTACTTGAAGACTTGGAGCAAGCCCATGAGGAATTCCAGAAACGGGGCTAGGGGAAAGTGGCCCTCTAGGACACTGGATGCTGAGAAGGTGCCAGAGCCAGTTGGGGACAGAGCCACGGGGCTTCCCTGAGCTTACTTTGGCCTAGGCATCTTCATTGTCGTGGCTTGGAGCCTCCCAAAGTGTGGTCCTGTGTGCCCTGTAGCCAGCCAGGGCATAGGAACCTTTAAGAGGGCCCAGCCTTGTACCGACTGACCAAACCTCACTTCCTTCTCTGAGCCTGGAGCCTCAGCTTCACTGGATACAGCTCCTCCAGTACCGGTGGAACCCATACCGGTGGCACCCATCTCACCCCAAGCTGCTGGGTGCAGCTGTACCTGAACTCCAATCCTGGCTGATGCAGAAAAACACTCAATATGCTTGACCAGGAACTTCCCGTGTTATCACTTCCGTGGGCCCCGGTGACCTCACAGATCCTTCTGTACCCCACTTTCATCTGGCAGTCCCGGCCTCAAGCTTCTGGGACCCGGTGTTCTCGGAAGAACGGACTGGGAGCCCAGCATGCCAATTTGGAGCCTCGAAGCTGGACACGGGCTCTTCCTCCCTCCTATACCCTGTATAAAGTGACGTGTGAGCATGCTTAGCTGTGAAGTGTTAAAATCAGGGTACCCTAGGGGCCAGTGAGAAGCTTCTTAGCTAGAAATAGAGGTTCCCAGGCTCTGCCCTAGCTACTGAATGCATTTAAGGATTTGGAGGGGCAGGTGTGTGAGTCCTGGGGCTCAATGGTTCTGTGGGTTTGAGGTGTGGCTTGAGAGTAACCCACAGAGGGGACACAATCGGCTGGCAGAGCTGGAAGAGCCTGTGAATCCTGAGTTTGCCTAAGGAGAGCTCTGGACAGGAAAAAAACCTCAAGTCCATCAGGCTGGATTCCGAGCACTAGGAAAGGTGTGGCGCAAGGTCCATGCCCTGCTCCCCTCCCCCTCCCCCACTGCCCCTAGCTTGCTACTGTCTCTCAAGCCATCCTCGGTGTTCCAAAGGAGCACCGTCACCCAGCAGGACAAAAAAAAAAGACCTGACAAGGAGAAAGACCATTTATTTCTCCACCCACAGTGGGACTGGTAGATTTTTTTTTCCCCCAAAGGAGCAATTGCTGGCGTCCCTTTAAAGCTTGGCTAACTTCCATCCCAACAGCCAATCCTCAGAGGCGGAGCTGGTGAGTTGCCTGGGCAACGGACCTCTGGTTGGCCTGAGATGATCAGCCACCCACCGCTTATTTCCAAGCAGGGAGAAGTTAACGCTTTGCTGCTCGCTCAGCTCAATGCGTGAGCCTGAACAAGGCCTCCCCATCGCTCCTGAAGCCAGAAGTGGGTCTCAAATGTCCGGAGCGTTTTAGTTGGGGAGAAGCCAGTACAGAGGCAAGGACGATGTCTTTGCCTGGGATAGACAGAGGTCAAGAGATGGGCACAGGAGGAAGAAGTAAGGGTCCCGGAAAGGCAGACACAAGCACAAAATAAGATAGCCTCGTCCCCAGTGGCCTGCGAAAAGCTACTCAGTAACCCGGGATTTCTACCCCGTTTGGCTTTGCAGTGCTCAGTGGGCAGGTGGCGGTGCTGACGTGGGTTAAAGGGTTGAGGCTCAGGGGCAGACTTGCCCCTGAAAGCCTTACAGAGTCCCCACTATCCCGTGCTTGACTCAAGTCCTGGGAGGGGGACAAACCTATAGAGCTTGTATAATGGAGACACAGGTGGAATCCACAGGATGTGTCATGGGAGTCTTTCTGTCTCTTTTCTCCCCAAGCTGGGAGAAGTCAGAGGCACGTGGGTGTACGTGCGTGAGTGCGTGCGTGCAACAGGACACGTGTGCGTTCGTGTGTGGTGTGAAGGGCAAAGCGCCATCGTTTCCATAGGGAAGTCGCCCTTGCTGGTGGTCCTATCTCTGCTGCTCTTGCCGGAAGCCACAGGTTGGAACCAGCTGGCCTGGTGTGCTTCCATCACCCCCCACAGCCACCAGCCAGATCCCCTCAGCGCTTCTGGCTCCTCCCACCTGGTGGAGGGAGGCATGTGCCGGGCTAAGGGCGAGGCAAGAGGGAAGGCAGGCAACTCAGGCCTCAGGCCTTAGCCATAGCCTCAGAAACACCCTGGGCGGTGAGCTCAGCCAGCACGTTGTCTAGGTAACTGGCGTCCGGATAGCCGTGGCCAGTGAGGTTGGAACCAAACTCCGTCTTGTGGTGAATCTCGTTCCACACCACGGTGTCTGACTCGCCCGTGGTGTTGGATGTTCCAATAGTGAAGATGAGTCTGCGCTCCCAGGCGGTGATGAGCAATCTCAGCACCTGGAGGAAGAGGGGTGGGGTGGGGGTGTATATCACAGGCAGTCTGAGCCTTAACCAGCTCCATTACCATCCACTACATAAAGTTCTGCTTCTTTCGGGGCTTGTCATCAGTACTGACCAGGCTTAGACCCCACTCTTGGTACTAAATAGTTACTTTGTGAATTAGTTCCCAGGATTAAAGATCTGGAGATTTCACAAGACAATCTAAACGTGACTGGCTTCCTGGTTAAACAGTAAAATCACGTGACCCAAGTGTGAAGATGAAGGTTTTGAAGAGCTGCTTGGGTTCAAATCCCGGCTCTGCCACTTGGTCGCTGTGCGACTGTACATTAAGTTCATTGCCTTCCCTGAACCTTTGTTTAGCTAGTGAAGAAGAGGAAGCAGATTCAGGACCTGTTGTTTAGCGTGCTGGCTTAGAAAGCAATGACAACAGGGATGAGGGCAAGGGGGAGCATGCCTAAAAGATGTGGAGACCCGGTGGACACCCACCTTCCGGCCCTTCTCATTGTTGGGTAGGTAGCAGTGGCGAGGAAAGCCTCTGGCGGTGAACTTCTTGCCTGGGTTGGGATGTTCAGGGCCCTGTGGGGACAGCAGGAGGGTTTCAGACCACAGATGGAATCTTGGGGGTGGGGGTAGGGAGGCAGAGAGTCGGGGCTGTTGCCTGTGAGGCTCACCTGGATGCCCGTGGGGATGTCATACACAATGCGGATAGTCTGGGTGTCTGCAAAACCAGGGAGCGAGTGGGGGATGAGGTGAAATTCCATCTTCCCAGGTGGCTGTGTCCCTGTCTTCTCCCCATAGATGGCTTTGCAGGTAGGGCACTGCAGGCTGCCATCCTGAGAAAGGTGTGCTGATGTGAGGTCCCCGGGGGTCCCACCGAGCCCCCACCCACTGCCCACCTAACCGCATGGCCCCCACCCACTGCACGGCAGCCCACCTTGTGGCCCACCTTGTTGCCATTGGAGTACATGGCCACCAGGCAGAGCAGGTGGTACATGTGACCGCAGCGGCCCAGGCGGCCCACCAGCTCGGGCCGCACACTCTTGTTCCGGAGCACGCCCTCATAGCCGGATGCTGTGACCAGCCGCTCCATGCAGATGGTACAGTCCTGGATGGCCAAGGAGATGGGGGAGGGCCATGAGGAAGGCCATAGAGGGGTACAAAGTTTGGGCGGGGATGGAAAACCTTGGGGCTGACTCCCTTGCCTGATTAGCCCCGGAACAAGGGGTTAAATGCTTAACCACCCAAAGCAAAAGCCGGAATGGAAAACTTCGCATAAAACCCATCTATCACTATGACGGACAGGTGTGACGCTCTTAAACTTAAGCTCCCCGCCAAGACCAAGTGAGTTCAGTGAGACCAGGATGCCTGGGAGGAGACTGGTCCAGGGTGCTGAGGCTCCTTGGCTGGCTCACCTCATCAGGTGGATTTTTCACCTTCTGCATGTACCTCCGAACCACATCCTCGGGATTCTTGCCTGCAGAGAGATAGTGGGACGTGTCTCTTCGGAGACGTGTCTCTTCGGAGGAGTGGGGGGGGGGTCAAGTGCTGGAGAGCAGGTAGGGGAGCGGCAGGGAGGGCGGGCTCGAAGGGGGAGTTGAGGGCAAGCAGAGGCAGGTGCATGCTGGGTCCTAAGAGCACTGCGGTTGTGTTTGGGGGTCACGCGGGACCTACTTTTCTTGAGGTGTTTTTTCTTGGTCTTGCGGCACACACCGGGCACTCCAGGCACAGGCTTCACATCGCTCTTGCTTACTGGCGGCGGGTGCAGGATGGGTTTGGGCGCCCGTGTGAGGCACACTGGCAGCCCGGCTGCACACAGCAGGATCCCGGTCATTCCTGGGGGTTGGAGGATGGGGAGGGGAGGGTGTAGCGATTAGGGGTGGAGTCATGACAAGCCACGCCTTCCCCTCGTAGAGTTGATGGGGCGGAGGGGGGGGGGGAGTGTGTGCCATAGGTATTTCTCCAGACGCTGACCCTACCCACTCAAGAAAACCATTTCAGGTTAAGGCTAAGCAAACCCAAAAGAAAAGACCCGCCCACCAGTTCATCAAAGGGGCGGAGCACATAGGCTGGGTCTTACCTGCCATAGGCGGGGCCTCATGGATTGGGTCTTACCTGCCAGGGCTGGGTGGACCGGGCCAGTGCCATTCAAGTTCTTCACGGGGAGCGCCGGAACCCTGAGGGGATCAGAAGAAGCTCAAGCTGGACTGGCTCCAGCACAGCCCTGGCTTGCTTTCACCTCAGGGCTCCTCCTGACACACCCTAACTCTTCTGCCTCTCCACCATCTGGATGAACCTTCAGGAAACTCCTTTCCGTCTTGAGCACATATCAGCGATGGGTACAGTCAGTGGACTCTATTGGAAACACCGCTAGGCCTACTTCTGACTCTTGCTTTTAGAGATGCTCTTATGTAGCCCAGGCTGGCCTCGAACTTGCACTCTAGCCAAGGATGACCTTGAACTCCTAATCCTCCTGCCTTCACCTCCATCCGGTGTGCTGAGCTTGCACGTGAGTTCCGCCATACTCAGTAGTAGGTGGGGCTGGGGATTGAACCCGGGGCTTCACAACGCGGCAAGCACTCTACCTATTGAACAACATTTCCAGGCTCAACTCCAGACTGCCTCCTCCCACCAGAGAACATTTGGGCCTCAGTTCTCTCCCCTTCTCTGGCTTGGAACCCAACTATCAGTGAGTTAGCGCTCTTAAGGTTTGGTCTATAGAGCACCGATTCCTGCAGAACACTCTGGAAAGAATTCAGGTATGCATAAGCTGGGAAAAAATGTTCTGCCTTTCTGAGCTTCTCAACTCATCTGAGCACATGAAGGCTCTCATGAGTCCAACACCAGTCCCCTCTACAGATGAAGAGATCCTGGAAAAAGGTATTCTTTGCCTTTTGGGGTCAACCACAGTTGCTTTTATTTCTTAGTTCAGCCACTACGTGGCTGGCAACACATGGCACATCCCATCAGCCTTCATAAACCAATTTCTCTATGTGTGGTACAGGCATGATGTGGTGCCTATGTTTTGTTTTGTTTTTTGTTTTTGTTTTTTTGTTTTTGCAGACTAGCTAACATCACTGCCGCCGCCGCTGCCACCACCATCACCACCACCACCACCACCACCACCACCACCACCACCACCACCATCATTTATAGTCACCTCTGTCCCTGCCATCACCATCATCACCATCCTCACCATCCTCACCACCATCACCATTGTCACCTCTACCACCATCATCACCACTTTCACCATTGTTATCAGCATCACCATCATCACCACCTAGCCCCATCTTTGGAGGAGTGGCTGGGACAACCTAGAGTCACTAAGCATTGCTCCCATGGGAGGAGGGGGAGGGGAGGAAAGAGGAGGGAGGAGGGAAAAGGGAGTACGGATGGGATGAGTCCTGGAGTCTATGGTCAGTGGATGTGAGATGAAGACACTGAGCCTCAGTTTCCCTACCTTGAATGAGGAGTCTTGTGAGAATCCAAGAGCCTCTCCTTCTGCGGTGTGGTGGGATTCTCAAAAGGGAAGGACTGAGCAGCCATGTGACCTACCTCAGGCTCTATCACAACCTTCCAAGACCTTCCTGGAGGACAGCAGCACCCTAATTTATTACTATTCATCTTTACAGGGCAGCAGCGAGGGGGACACAGCCCTACCCTTCCATCACACCTATCTACGATAACTGTGCGGACATACTTGACTTCATCTCTGCCTTCCCACTTCTCTTTCCTCAGTGCCTCACAAGAACTCCCCTTTTCTTACTCAGGACAGTGTATAATATGGGCAGGGAGGAAAACATTTAGCATGCACACCACTACCCACTCGTCTCCTATCAGTGGAAGGCATGACTACTAATCAATCCCAGTTCTCCAAAGTCCAAAGAATCCACAACACAGCTCTCCAGTCAGCCTTTATCAATCAAGATGGTCAGAGTGCTACCTTAGATACATGATGCCCAAAGTCTGGTTCAAATGATTCCCCATCTTGCTGAGTCTGTCCCTGAGAAATTGGTAGGGAAACCCCAGGAAAAGTATTCTTGATTGGCCACAGTCGTATGTCAAGAAAAGCTTCAAAAACCTTTTCTTTCCCAAAGAGGCCAAAGGTATAAAAATTAGTTTGGCTAATTTTGGGAGGAGGGTTGTGATGGGGCCTGATGGTGCAGCGTCTCTGTGTCGTAGGGGACAGTCCCAAGGTGGCACACACCCTCTTGCAGTCTGCAAGCTGCCTGAGAGAACCTTCTGTAGCCCAGTTCCCATGCCGCCAAGCGTGGGAGCCTTGGGGGGTGGCCCTTTTGATGTGGGAAGACACTGCTTCCTCTCAGGCATCGAGAAGATCTCCTTGGACAAGCACTGTCACCTAGAGCCTCCAGAAGGGGGAGTAGGGTAGCCTTCACTTCTGCCCTGCCTTCTTGGGGTCCTACTTGGTAGAGGGTCTGAGGACAAGCTTCCCGGGGGGCAGGCCTGAACCTAACTACTGTTCCCAGTCCTGGTCAGCTGCCCTGTGACCTCAATTCTCTATCCTGTTGAGGCTGGCCATCTGATCGAACCTCTGCTGCGCTCTGAACCTCACTTCCTGTGTATGTACTCTCTCACGCTCCACACCAGCTGTGCTCTCCTTGTAAGTACCAGGCTCGTTTCTACCCCAGGGCCTTTGCACCAGCTAACCCTCCCTCAGACGGCTCTTCCCCAAGATGTTTAACTAGCATCCTCCCTCAGAGAGGTCTTAGGTTCAACACTGCCTTCCTAGACAGCCTGTTCCTCCTAATCTTACTGCTTTCTTGGCATTAGCATGGATGTAAGGGAATCTTCATGCACAGTCAAGCCCTGTACCATCTGGCCCTTCTCTGGCCTCCCCTCCTACCTCTCAGTCTCCTTCATACTCAATGGGTTTTCATTTTTTTTTTAAGTTGGAGACTCAGTCTCTCTTCTGCCTTCGCATTTCTGTGACTTCCCCCACTATATCCCCAACTAGGCCTCTCGGGATGACACTGGACAGAGAGGAGCGTGTTAGCAGATGTTGCACAAACCTGTGCCGTGAGCATATCAGGGTGATGGCGGGGTGGGTGCTGTGCTGCTCTAAGCACACTATCCCTGGTTCTCCTCTGACCTATATCTTAAGGAAGCAGCTGTTCAGGGAACACCTGCAGCTTGTGGGCTGCCTTCATGCTGAGATGACAATGCTCAGGGGACCTCCTGGAGAACAGAACCCCACCCCCACAACCCCAGCATTCTTGAAGGAAGGAGTCCCCAGAAAGGATGCTGCTAATTCCTCTCCCATAACAAGACCACACGGAAAGAACCAGGTTCTCTTTCATAGCTCAGAGGCTAAGGCAAGATGCTCCATTTGAGGGGTGGGAGAACTCATCTCCTTCTCCAGCCTGAGAAGGAAGGAGGCCCACTTGGTCCCTTCTCCCACCAGGAGAGCAGAGACAATACTTGTGCCTGTTATGGCGGGAGGGCACAGCATATAGGCAGAATGCCGGGAGATTCCATCACTTGCTGTTCACCACACCATTGCCCGTCTTTTTTTTTTTTTTTTTTTTTTTTCATCTGAGCACCTCAGCTACATTGTTTCCACATCAGCTTCCACATCTGTCCTTTGACCACAGGCTCAGCTCCTTTTTATCCATGAGGGACAGAATTCATCTCTCATTGAGGATCTGGGCATTTTTCATCTTGTTTTCTGGTTGTGTGATTCTACTCTTATCTTGTCTGCCAGATTTCTAGCTCTGGGAACCACCCAACCCTGTGACCCTAGGACTGAGGATGGATAGCAAAACAGGCTCCCAGTACTGACCAGATAAGAAAGTAGCTTACTAGCTCTGGGGTCCCTTGGTTACACTTAAAAACAAGGGCTCCAATTCCAGATGTTACCCCCTAATTCCCAAACAAGATCAGAGCAGATGTCAAATAAATAACATGGGTACCACTACTACCAAATTTGCACCCATGGCAGACATCACCAGTCAATCCCAGCACTCCCTCCCACACAGCTAAGATGTAATTTGAGAATCAACCTCAATATCATACTCCAGAAAGCCCATACTTCTAGGGCAGGGACACCGGAGAGACAGTCTATCATGGACCCCTGCACCTGGCAGCATGGTGAAGCCCAAAGAAAGGAAGTGACTTCATTTTGGCCACCCAGCTGGCCTGTGCTGTTCTTGGCTGGAATTTCTAGGTCTGACTCTGGCCTGACCCCACCAGGTTGGCCAGAGTTGGTGGTGTTATGGATCTGAGACTTATAGGGTTAGGTAAACCCACAGAGCTGGACCACAGAGCTAGCTCAGGAGTTGTACAAGTGACCTCAGGACAGGCCATCGTCTACCCATCAGATCAAGTCACCATCTTTGGGAGCAAGATCCCCACTAACTCCTCATATAGGTTTCCTGAGTCAAGAGCCTTACCAAGACCCCCTTATAGTTCCGAGTTTCTGTATCTTTCCATCTCCCAGAAGGCCCAGGCTTGCCACACTATCTGATGGTGGCTTTCATGTCCCTTACAAGCCTTAGACCTTCTCAGGATGCCTAACATGCACCCAGGAGCCGCCAGGGGAGCCCCCCAAAGCTCTGGTCTCAGTTCAGGTAGAGAGGAGAGAGAAGTGAAACTGTCTCACTGGGGAGAAGGAAGTCCCCCACACTTCCCAGGTGCTGACCCTGTGCTCCAGTCCACCTTGTGGCCACCTTCTGCCCTTATGATCACCCCAGGACACGTACTGCAACACCCCATCTGTGGAGACAAGGCAAGGCCCGGAGATGCAGCCTGAGGGCTGGGGTCACCATCAGTGATCCAGGGCCTCACATTCATGTTGTCTTACCCTCACTGGCCAGCTCTGGCCATCTGCAGGTCTCAGTTTCCCTTTCTTAAATGACACCCCACCCCCACCCCAGCTACCTCCCAGGGTGTACATCCCCCACAACCTGAACCCCTGGCTGGCATTTAGGATTTGGATTTTTCCAGTCCTCCTCTTACAGATTGATTTATTTTGCTTGTGTGTGTGTGTGTGTGTGTGTGTGTGTGTGTGTGTGTGTGTGTGTGTGTGTTATATCTCACGGTCTGCCCTCCCCAGAGCTCCGGTGGAGACCAGGTAGGGGAGGACAGGCTGGGTTGCCGTTCCCACGCCCCATGCAGGCGCAAACAGGAGCAAGTGGCTCAGTTTCCCAGGGAGTGGGCAGGAAGTGCTTCAGGTGGGGGCCTGGCTGGGAGGTTTTGGGTTTGACCTTGTGGTGAGGGTGTGACCCTGCCTCCTCATAGCTACCCTGGCCAGGAAAGGGGGGGATGGGTGGGAAGCCAGGCTCCTCCCTTCCCGCATTCAGGCTCCTGCAAGACTTGGGAACTTTTTTCTTTTTTTTTTTCTTTTTAAAGAGCCATTTAAATGTAAAGACCTAGAGAGAGATAACATGTTGCCATTCAGCAGATACAAAATCACAAGAAATAAACAAGGGTTGGGGATGTGGCTAAGCGGGTAGAGTGCTTGCCTAGCATGCGTGAAGCCCTGGGTTTAATCCCCAGCACCACATAAATGGGCGAGGGTTGGGGCACACCTGTAAATCCAGCATTAGAGAGGGCAGGAAACCCAAGGACCAACAGTTCAAGGTTGCTCAGATATGTAGCAAGTTCAAAGTCAGCCTAGGCTACATGAGACTCTGTCACATATATATATATATATATATATATATATATATATATGGATGGATGTGTCATATGTGTCACATATACGTATATGTCATATATGTGTGACATATATGTATATTAATTTAAATCACCTCCCCATATATAGCCAGGCACTTCTCCCCACAGCTGAAGATTCATCTCAACACTAGATTAAACCAGTTAAAGCAAGCTGGGTCCCACCTCAACGCACCAGGCCAGCTCCTGCCTCAGAGGCTTGCATGGTCTGTTCCTACTGCCTGGAAAGCTTGCCCCTGCCTCCCTTCCAGACATGCTGTCCCCAAAGAGTCTCTTTAGGCCAGGCTAGCCTTAAATCCACGGTCTATCTCAGCCTCCCAAGTGCTGGGATTATAAGTATGCTGTGGCTCTCAAGCTTTGAACTCAGGTCATCAGGCTTGGCAGCAGGCACCTTTACCCACTTGGCCCCCCATGTTGGAGATAGAGGCTATGTAACCCAAGATGGCCTCAAATCCCCAGCCGTCCTCTTGCCTCAGCTTCTGGAGTTCTTGGATTAAGTGTGTGCCACCATGCCATAGAAAGGGAAGGGCAATAGCAATGACATTTTATTTTATTGGTTTTCTTTGCTTTTTCTTTTTTGTTGTTGTTATTGTTTTTTGTTTGTTTGTTTTTGCTTTTGTTTTTTGTTTTTTGGTTTTTTTTTTTTTTTGAGACAAGTTTTCTCTGTGCAGCCTTGGCTGGAACTCACTCTGTAGGCCAGGCTAGCCTCCAACTCACAGAGATCCACCTGTCTCTGTCTCTCGAGTGCTGGGATTAAAGGCGCGTGCCACCATCACCTGCCTGGCTTACTTTGTTAATTTTTAAGAAGGGCTGAACTGTGGTTCCTCTGCTGCACTAACCACCTTCTAGCACATCCCTCTCACGGGCTGTTTGCCTTGATTAGGCTGTAAATCCTCAGAGGCCAGAGACCTGTGTCCCAGCATTCTCCATGCTGCCTGCCACACAGCGGTTCTTTAACAAATGGGAATTCGTTGACAGACAGACAGACAGATAGACAGACAGACATAAGTTATGCAGAGGAGCTGGAAAAGATGTCCAGTGAACACCCTCATGGCAGGGAGAAAACTCACAAGGAACAGAGAAAAGAAAGGAGAGAGGTGAGGCTAGGGAAATAAGCCAGCCATAGGCTCGGGGATGGAGGTGGGGGTTGGGAGTGGGGAACTGGGGGATATAGAATCACTGAGGAGGCTTTGGGGGTTCAAACAGTGCCTGCTTGGTGCCTATTTTCAGTTGGCAGTGTTGTACAGGGAGAGCAGACTGTACCGTGGGAAACACACAGGCCCAAGAAAAACACATGCTAGACAGCAGCCTCTGTCGTCAGTCCTATTTTTACAAGTTGCAAAAACCAAAAACCAGAGAGGGCAATGGGCTTAGCTAGATCACACAGCAATGACGTTGAAACTGGGCCCCAACTTGGCCTCTGTTGCTTCACCTTGGGCTTTATTACTCTGTGGGAGCCACAGCCTGGGACAGCAAGAACATGTGGGGGAGGGGGGTAAGGGAAGAGGACACCATCACCTTGGGCAAGCTAAGTTGAAAGTATTTGACCAGAGCAAGTGTCATGGTTTTTTGGAGCCTTGATTTTGCCCTCTGAGAAGTGGCAACGCTAGGGGCCATCACTTGGGTTTCTGTGATAGAGACTGGCAGTCCTGGCAGGGTCGTGAGATGGGACTGGGGACACGGTGCATGTTCAGTAAACAGAAACAGGTCGGCAGCTGTCCCCCCCATGTGGGATGGAAAGTCTGACTCTGTTCCTCTACCCAGCAGCTGTGTTCCACAGTGATGGATGCTGACCTCCCGTGAGACAGGGCGGATCTTCCCACCCTATATGTCCCCCCAGTCCCACCCTGCCAGCTGGCTCCCGGTCCCAGCACAGGGAGAGTGGAAAACACCCTTGGCTTGTCCCCACCGGCTGTGTGACCCTAGGCAGGTTGATCCCCTTCTCTGGGCCTCTCTTCTGGTTCCCCCTTCCAGTGAATCACATCATAGACCAAGGACCCCCTTGTCCCTCTGTACAACGGTCACACCTAGTGTGTGATCTCATACACCTGCGAGCCCTGGACAGGTGTCAGGTGGAACTCTGTCTGATGGGTGGAGAAACTGAGGCTGGACCAGTGAGAGGACTCCTGAAGGCCACTCAGCTGGGAGGTGGGAAAGAGGAGAAGGGAGGATGTGAGAGAAAGGGGAAACCATGGGGGCGGGGCACAGAGAACTGTGGAGGGAGTCGCAGAGACCCAAGGACCTAAGTGTAAGATTCCAGAATTCCAGAAAGAATGAGGATGGTCAGAGCCATTTAACAAGGAGACACAGCTGCCAGTGTGAGAGCCCACCCAGAGAGAAGGCAACGTGAGGATACCAGAGGGAGGGAGGGAGAGAGGGAGAGAGAGAGAGAGAGAGAGAGAGAGAGAGAGAGAGAGAGAAAGAGAGAGAGAGAGAGAAGGGGTGGACACCCTGATTCTGAGGGGGTAGGACCTTGAAGGTGGCCAGCCCCACCTCCTCCTTGACCTTGGGTTTCTGGGCTTCAGAAGTGTGGGTCAGTGGGTGAAGGGAAAGACTCAGCTTCAGAACTGGGACAGGAAGAAATGTGAGGCGTCTCAGGGAGCAGCCTGGGAAAGGCAGGCATAGGGGGAGCTGCCCAGTCCATGGAGACACCCACATGCCTTTCCTAGTCCAGTTCACAACATGACAGGACCAGGGGTCGCTTGTCCCACCCTCTCATCTACTCCCCTGGGGCCTACTGGCACCTCATGCTGAGCCAGGGGTATATTTCTTGGGCTCCTTGGAGAGGGAGGGTTGGGGGGGTCTCGACACAGACTTGTCAGGCAGGAGAAGGGAGAGTATGGCTTTATTATGCTACTCAGGACAGAGTAGGATATGTCTTTAGGACCACCAGGAGATGGCTTTCTTGCCCCCGAGGCCCTCTCTAGCTCAAGCACTCTATGGTTCCTAGCTGTTGGTGGCACCAACTCCAAGATCCCTTGAGGCTCCCCAATCTGGCTCCAAATCCCAATTTAGATAACCCCCCTCCCCATTCCATTAGGGAGCTTTTACTTCTGTGTGAGGTTTCTTTCGAGAACCTTCTAGATTTGTTCAGCGTCTACTCCTACGTACCAGCAAAGCCCAGGCTGGGATGCCTTTCCTCTTGCCGGGTATAGAACACCCCAGCTCTTCCCTAGATAAGCCCTGTCCTCTGAACTCCCTAAGAGCAGTCTCTTCCCACGTGCTCCCCCCTCTGGCCCCCATGGTGGCCTGTCCTTGACTACCCACTCACTCTGGACTTTATGCCACCCCTGTCCTACCACCTCCGCAGACCTCCCCTTCCCTCCCAGGACTGTGCCCACTGACTCCTTTGACTGTTGTATGTCTATCTCCTGTGTGTGTGCATAGCGGAAACTCAGTCCTCCCCCACTAGCCCAGCTTTGAGAGCTCAATCTCACGGCACCTGTGTGGAGAATCAAGGCTAGGCAGGAAAAGCCGAGTGATTTACAGCGTGTCCTGAAGGAGTGGTTTCCACACTGTCCTCACTGACCAGTGATGTGTGTGCAGCCTAGGACACGGCTCAGTGGGTCAAGGCGCCTGTCACCAAGCCTGATGACCCGAGTTCCATGTCTGGGATCAGCACAGTAGCTGGCTTTCACAAATTTCTTCTGGTCTCCACACACACCCTCTGGTGCATACACACAAGACAACAGACAGAACACACACACACACACACACACACACACACACACACACACACACACACCCTGTGGCAAGGGCAGCTTTGAAGTATATGCAGAAATGACTTCAAGTTTCAGAGAAGGTGTGTATGTGTGTGTGTGTGTGTGTGTGTGTGTGTATGTGTGTGTGTGTATGTGTCTGTGTGTGTGTGGTGTGTACACATGTGTGTTGGTACATACAAATGTCAGAAGATGGCATTAGGTCTCTTGGAGCCTGAGTTACAGGTGGTTGTGAGCCACCATGTGGGTGCTGGATCTAAACTCAGTAAGAGCAGCCAGTGCCCTCCAGTCCCCTCCCCATCCCCCAAGCCAGCACTCATTGGCTGATGATCTGCCCCAGCAGTTGGCCAGTGAGCCCCAGGATTCTATCAGCACTGGGATTACAGGGGTACACTCCTCTGCTTGGTTTTATGTCAGTGCTCGCTAACTAAACTCAGGTCCTCATGTGCGCACACCGGTATCTCTAGCCTCCAGGTACACAGAACACTTAACCTCCTCCCATCCGTCCTCCCCTGTCTGGTTGGATCTTAGCCACTTTTTCCTATTACAGGACAATCATGGTGGAGACCCCAAGGCCCACCGCTGGGAACACAGAGTTGCTTCTGTGTTCCTTTCCTCTTGGGGACCCCCACTAACTCGAGCTCTGGTCTCTTCACTGCTCTGTTCTGGCTGCAGATGTACCTCCCACACCTTCCGGGATGCTCCCGTGTCCAGGGTGGGCCTCACAGCAGCTCACTGGGGCCCTGTCCTGTTGCCTGTTACACTAAACCCTGGGATTCGAAAACTGGACTTCGGTCCTGGAGTCTTTAGTGAGGTCCTACGGGGAAAAGATTCCCCCCAAAACGGTTGACTCTGGTTGAAGCAAGAGTCTGGTTCCCTCTGACTGGGCCTCCATGCCAGGTCACCTGAGTCCCTGGAGCCCAGTTTGGAAAGTGACATTAAGAACCCAAAGTGGAGAGAGTGCTAGAGAGATGGCTCAGCGGTTAAGCGCACTGACTGCTCCTCCAGAGGTCCTGAGTTCAAATCCCAGCAACCACATGGTGGCTCACAGCCATCTGTAATGGGATCTGATGCCCTCTTCTGGTGTGTCTAAAGATAGTGACAGTGTACTTATATATAATAAATTAAAAAAAAAAAAAGAACACAAAGTGACAGTGATGTTTCTCTAGAGAAAATTGGTTCAACCCTCAAGGTTACCGTGGCCTGGAGCAGGTGAGACTCCTATGTTCCCATGCATCATTCTCTTTTGGAAAGGAAAGATGGCTCAGAAGATGAGGCTTGTCACTAAGCCTGGCATCCTGAATTCGATTCCCTGCCCCACCAGTAAATGAGAAAACAAAACAAAATTCCCATCACTGGATCTATTGGTCTGGGATGAACCCCTGATCTCCTGGGTGATGGACAGAAGGTACCTCTCTTTTATGGCTTCTAGATTCGTCTTTGGGGGTGTCACAAAATGACTCTCAGAAAGTTTGGCAAATAATAAACATCTTGTGGCTCGGGAAATGGCTCAGTGGGTCAGTGCTCGTCACGCGATGGTGAAGGCGTAAATGTCATCCCTCAGAATCGTGAATGCATGCATCCATGGGCGTGCATGGGTGTGAATAGCCAGACAATGGTAGTCATGGTCTCCCAGTGCCAGCGCTGGGGGAGGGGGCAGACAGGAGGATGCCAGGGGCTTTTGCTTGCCAACCAGCTTATACAGGTGGTGGGCTGGGATACCTTCCAGCAGTAAATGGGATGACGATGGTCCCTGACTCATGGGGCCCTGCTGTCCAGCTTGCTAACTCGCTGGGTGGCCCTGGGTGCCCTTCTGGAGGAGGTGTGTGTGTGGGTCTTACCCAGGTGGAATAGAAGCGCGTGCGCTGACGCTGGTGGATCTCTGTGGTCCTGGCCGGCTGAGGTTGTTTTGACCCGGGGTGGGCGCTCCGTTGGGGGCGCTAGGGCTCCTTGGGGGAACTCCTGGAGGCGGCGCGGGCTCCGTGGGACCGGCGGCAGGTGCGGCCCAGAGCGCGGCCCCGGCGAAGGTGGCACTGGGGCGCACAACGAGCGCACTCGGAGGCCCTCCGGGTGGCAGCGGCGGCGGGGGCGGTGGGGGCGCTGGAGGCGCGGCTGGCGCAATGGGCGCCTTGCGGCGCTGTGAGGCCAGGATGGCGTTGGAGGCGGCGCGCGTGCTGTTGACCAGCAGGCACTGCTGACAGGAGCAGGGCTGACCCGAGCTGGCTCCTACGGGCCAGGACTGCGACTTGGGAATGGAGCCAACCGTGAGCGGGTAAGCCAGGTCCAGGCGACGGCGCAGGCGGCGGCGGCGGCGCGTCTGGCGGTTCATCTGGGACATGCTGTTGAAGTAGATGAGGTAGCAGAAGCCGAGCGATGAGAGGTCGAGCCACGGGTGCTGCTTCTCGTACGCGTTCTGGATGGTGATACAGATGTCCATGTCGTAGGCCGTCCACGCCCCGCCGTCGTTCTCCCACTCCCACACGATGCCCTTGCCCGGCGCCGACGACGGGTCGTAGAAGTTGCGTCTCACTGGCCGCATGGTACCTGCGCTCAGGAGGGAGAGGTGTGTCAGTACAAGCCCAGGCTTCAGAGTCAGGAAGGGGACCAGTGCAGACAGGGAGCATCAAGACATGGGGACAGGGCCGCCAATATGGCTCAGAAGGTAAAGGTGCTTGCTACCAAGCTTGACAATATGATTCTAATCCCAGAGACCCACACGGTTGAAGAAGAGAATCGGTTCCCTCAGGCTGTGATCTGACCTTCAATAAACTAATAAATAAAAGCAATTAAAATTAACAGACAAGGGGGCTGGGAAAGAAGCAGGCAGAGGCCCAGTCAGCACGCTAGGAAACAGGCACTCGATGGGGCCATAAAGAGAACCAAAAAGGAAAAAGAGGCAGGGGCGGGCCTGGAGAGCCAGTCTGTCCTTTGCAGGGGCAGCCCCAAAGGTTGGAGTAACCACAGGGGCCGGGAGAACAGCAAAGGTTGGTTGGTAGTGGCCACACAGAGAGCAAGGCCCACTTGCCCACCGAGCTCTTTCCGGGACTCCCAGAAACCGGAATAGGTGTGGCTTTCTCCGTTCATACGGGATCCACCGGAATCCACACTTCTCCCGTTGGACCAGTCATTTGGTTGCACCTTTGCCCATCTCTCACTTCATTCAGCCACACCTTCACTCATTCATTCATTCATCTCTTGCTTCATTCATTCAGCCACACCTTGTATACATTCACACCCACACGTAGCCTTTCTCCTTCCCTCCGATGTCTGACTCTGTCTGTCTGTCTGTCTGCCCCCCCCCCGTGTGTGGGTGTCCCAGTCCTCAGGTGCTGAGTATCTGCTGTGCTCCTTGAGAATGTACCCAGACCCCCACGAAGCTCTGTGATATCTTGGTCTGCCCTGCAGTTGGCCACTGCTGTGGCTTCCCTTGCACTGGCTGAAGCTTAACCCCTCTGCCTGAGAGCCGAGCTGAGAAAACTGACCAGTGACTGATAACACAGGCTGCAGGACTCCTCAAAGCCTTAGCTGGCTCTGGCCTACAGCACAGAAATCTCTCCCCTGGACTTGTAAGGCTGGCTGCCACCTCCTACAAAGCCGTTGGAAATCCTTCATGTCTCCCCCGGCCTCTGTGGCCTGGACAACAGTGATTGATCAACTGGCCAGTATTGATCATCAACTGGCCAGGGCCTAGCATCTCTCACCTCGAAACCAAACCACTGGACGTGTCTGGGAGGGAGTTTCTGGACTGAGTTAGTGGAGATGGGAGATCCATCTTGGATGTAAGTGGACTAGGGTCCTGGATTGCAGGAAAAAAGGAGCCGGGGCTGAGCCATGGTGTCTGTCTCTCTCTGCTTCCTGACTGGCTGTCACATGACGGGGCGCCTGACACAACAGACTGTACCCTCAAACTGTGAGTCAAAATAAACAGTGGTTTTGCCAGGCCTTTTTGTCACAGCAGTGAGACAGAGGATTAATATGCTGGCCTCCTCTCCATGGTTGGCCACAGCTCCCTGGCCCAACATGTCTTGCAGACCACTGAAAGGACTTGAGGGTAGCCTTTCTAGCAGAGTCTTCTGGAGGCCCTAGGGGGATGAGGAGCAGACAGCCCTCATCTGGAGTTCCCGTGTCATGACTGTGCAGTTCTGTAAGCACATTGGGTTCTCCTCAGGGAAACGGGCCAGGTGGGCAGAGCTCCCCAAAGCTGTGGGGGAGGATCCTGCCTCTGCTTTGATTCCTCCCAAACCTGTGCCATTGGCTCTACCCTCCTTCCTGGGACCAGGTGGAACCATTGAGCTGACTCTTTGACAGCTCTGTTGCCAGATTCCAGGCTCCTCTGAGCCATTGTGCCTGAGCCATTTTGCCTCCTTTGCTTGTCCCAGAGCAGTAGACTCGTGCCCTTGTCCCCACTGGACATCCAGAACATCCCGTCCAGTCAACATCACATCCATCCTCACAAACCTGAGCTCCCAGTGACCTGTAAGAGCTGAAGTCCTCATGATGACCTGACCTCCCTGTTGCTCCCTAGCCATCCCAAACCTCGTGTTACCTCAAGGGCCTTTGCATGGCTGTTCCTTCTGCCTGGATTTTGACTTAGCCACTTTCAGACTTCTTTAATCCAGGTCTGTATGGATGTCATGGCCTTCTTCCCACATATGGCTGCTGAATGAGTTGTTCTGTCCCTGCCTTGGCATATCCCCACTTCTGGTACTTAATCATCCCGGTCAAGTCCTCTGCGTCTTCTCCCTGACCTGTCAGTTCAGGCCCACAGGGAGTCCTCTGCCTAACCCTCCAGCTCTCTCATCTCCAGTCTGGGCACAGTGCCTCACACAGTAGGTCCTCAGAACATGAGATTTTTTTTCCAGGGTGTCTGGTGCAGGAGCCTAAGCCAGATAGTGTCATGCTGGGAGGTTCCCCTCCTGACCACAGACCCTGTCTGACTGTCCCTCAATGTATTGCCATACAGGTTGCAAAGACCTTGCCATCTGCCTTGTCTGTTAGAATGTCTAGGGCTGCCCCCTCACAACAGCACTGGCCCTGAAAGGTGGGGAAACAGGTTTCTAGCTGTAGGTGTTGATAGAAGAGGCGGGGGCAGGGTGTAAGGTGCCATGAAATAAGGTCCCTAGGCAGCAACAATGTCCCAGCCAACCACAGGAAGACTCCCCAGGGCCTGATGCCTGTTTGTTTTAATGAATTGCATATTGATTTTCTGTGGTTTTCGCTGTGCTGGGAGCAAACCCTGTATCCTGTCCCTTTGCTCCTGGTTGCTAGGTTCCTCCCCACATAATGCCTCAGTTTCCCCATTTGCAGAATGAGGGGCTGTAAAGAGATGAACCCTAAGTACTATGGGTGGTCAGCTTTGTGGTAAGGTAAGAGGAGCCATGTGTCTTGGATGGAACAGGAGGGACACAAGGGAACTGCCACCTTGCGCAGGTCCTGCTCAGGTCCCCAGCTAAAGTGGGTTCAGGGTCAGAATGAGTGAGAATTCCAGAATGCTTCTTGTAAGCAGCCAGTAGGTTAGCGAGTCTGCAGGAACCCTGGCTCCTCATACAGTCTCAGTGGTCTTATATGTAAAATGGGGGTGTCAACAACTACTCCAAGGAACTTCTGGGGGGACAAAATAAAAGAAGGCATGACAGCTGCTTCTTAGCATGTGACTTAGCTTGTAGAAGCCATTGACCAGTGTCGGCGGCGATGGAGGCTATCCCACACATGACCCACTTCCAGGGACCCTACACGGTGAAATCCTAATCATCCCACAGAGCTCCAGGGAAGTCCAGCCCCTCTAGTTCAGGGGCAGAGGCTGCCTGCCATGTTTGCCGGGAATCCTTTGTGCTTTGTCTTCTGAACTGGCTGATAACTTCTGGGATGACAAAAGCCCATATCAGCGCTACAGTGTTTCCAAAACCTGCCCCGGGGGAGGACCGCATGTGCAGCTGAACCCCAGACCTTTGGAGCTGAGGCGGAGGGGAGGGTCTGGGCATGGCAGAGAAGAGGGGAGGTGGACCTAGGGCATTGGGAGAGGGCTCTGCTGCAAAGGATTCTGGGAGCTGGCCAGCCCGCATCTCCTCCCCAGGGCTCTGTTTACCAGGCATGGATTTTCTTGCCTGTTTAGTGGTAGTTATTAAAGGCAGTGTCCCCGGAGTCCTTTTGAGAACGGATCGGAGCCTGGAGAGCTGGAGTAATTAGGGCGGCTGTGCCCGCCCTACTAGACCCTGCATGGCTGCGGCGGCTGCTGCTGCCTGCCCATCTGTCCCTCCTGACCAGGGTGGCCATGAACCCGGGGTGTGTGGGGAAGGGAGGCAGCTGGCTCCCAGTGTCTGCTTGGATTTGAATCTTGAGATTTCCTAGGTCTCCTCCATGGTGGCCTTGGCCTAGATTTGTGGATAGAACAATGAGTCAAAGACTGGACACCCCGTGCATGAACCTGGGAGATGTCCACTACTCAGACTTCTCCAGCCCGGGGCTGGCCACCCAGAGTGGGACCCCAAGGCTGTCAGTACCTGTGCAGAAGGCTGTCCTGGGCCTGGTGTTATGTATCAGCTTTTGTGGGTGCACCATCTTCCTCTGTCCCATAAGAATGAGCAATTGAAAAATGGCCTGAACTGGTGAGGGGCTGGGGGGCTCGTGTCTGCTGGAGGCTGCAGGGCCTGAGACAGCACAGAGGTGACAGCCAGAAAAAGGGAGGGAGCATAGGTGACAGAGAGAGGCAGACAGACAGAGACAGAGGCAGACAGAGCGAGATAGAGAGACAAGGCAGAGAACGCAAGAGAGAGACAGAGACAAAGAGACAGAGAGACAGACACACATTCACTCATAGGCTGTCAGAGGCTCCAAGATCCTTAGCTCTCTGGGAGCCAGAGGGCAGGCACTGTGTGCTGCACCAGAGAGTGGCTGGAAGCCTAGAGGCAGGCCAGCAGAGTCAGAGAGGGCTGCAGGCTGGGGCTGAGACAGTGAGAGAAGGGAGGTGGGGGATGGGGGACACCACCAGAAGGCATGTTTGTATTACTGTATACCCTTTGATGGGCACCTACAATGTGTGCCCCCTTGCAGGTTCATTACTGTCCTCCCCCTCCATCTCTTCCCTCTCAGGCCACACAGACTGATCCCTTTTAACACTTGAGGGCTAGAGACGGGGTAGGGTGGGGGAGTTGGGGGGTGGAGAGGTAGGGGTGGGAGCAGGTAAGGAAGGGTGAGAGTTGAGGGCTGAGCACAGGAGAGGAAGTGGAGAGTATTGCTTGCTTCCTGAGCTCACGGGGAGCTCACTACCTCAGTTTGCTTTCCTACACAGACACCCCCCACACACACACACCTAGAGGCATAGCATGTATGGGGGAGTCTCACCTGCAGCTCTTCAGAACACAATGGCTTTGCCAATGGGGGTAACCTTTGCTTGCCCCTCTGGCACTAAACAGTTCCCAGTAGAGGCCCCTCCCTTTGGAGGTGGCTTCCTTAAGGGGCATGACCTCACTTAAGGGCACTCAGACGGGGTGGGAAGGAGGGCCTGTGGGAGTCAGCCATGGATGTCCTGTCAAATTGGGGGCCTCAGACCAGGGGCTGGGCAGTGAGTGAGCGGTTGAGCACCTCTGGAGGCCAGGCTCAGGGAGGGATGTTGTGATATCTTCAACTATCCCAGAAAACAATGACACCATCAGTAAGCTTATTCCCTGTCCAGAACCCACTTGTCCCTCCATCTCATCCTCCACCACACTGTGAAATGGAGCTGGCTGCCCGGGGTACAGATGAGGGTGCCCAGGTGCCGGGCAGTTCTGGGACACACGCAGGGTCATCCACAGTTCCCTGGTCCATTGAGATTCCAGACTGTCTGTGGCTGTTTCTTTAACTATGTGTATTCACAAGGCCCTGTCACCATGGGGGAAACTGAGGCACAGAGGCTACCTAGCAAGTAAGAGACATGGCTGAGGCTGAAGCGGAAACCCCAGCCAGGAGAACTGCAGCTTTGCACCTCAGGCTGTCTGCAGGGCTGGTGCTGCAATAAAAAAGGCAGCCCGGGGCTGAGTAACATCTTTTGACATCACCTCCCCAAGGGGATCCACCTGAAAAGTGGGGAAACAGAGGCTCCTTAGGAAGACACAGATGTCCGGCCCCGGCACTGGCTGACTGAGGGAGAAGCAGCTGGCTCTGGGTCAAGGGCCTCCTGCTCTGGCCGCGATCAATGAACCTGCAGATCTGATTCTCTGGGATTGCTCCTGTGGGACTCTCAGGCTTGGCACTGGCCCATTAGTGGTTTGGGCATGGGGCTGCCCAAGCTCCCTAGGGGTGGGCTGCTGTGATGGGGTGGGGAGGACTTGGCCCCAAGTTTCCTCCACTCGTTTGGCCACTGATGTCCTAAGGCTGCAGCATGGGGCGTGTGTGTGCATGTGTGTGTGCGTGTGTGTGTTTGTGGGGGAATCCTTGTGCACCTCATGGCCCTGGAGCCTCCCTGACACTGATTCCCATAGCCAGAGATTCAGATGGCTTGGCTCAGCAGCAGCTGAGGGTGGGAAGGGGAAGGGGAGGAGACAGGGGGACCCTGAATCCTCTTCCCATGGATCCCCCCAAGCTTTTCCTTCCAGCCTGTGAAATGGAACACAATCCTGAACAGCCATATTCTTGGGGGCTGCCACCTGCCAAACCCTGATTGTCTAAAGGTTCCTCCACCCTCCCACTTTTCTTCCTCGCTGAGCTCAACTTTCTTGGCTTAACTCTGGAATCGTCTCCACCAATCTGAAGGAGAACCAAGGACTCTCCCACAGGCTCCCTTAACTTAAACCTTGCGTTCTATGATACTGGAAGCTGCACCACTAGGTGACAGGCTGTCTGTGTCCCCTTCAGCCTGGCTAATACCCCTCTCCCAGAAGGTTGGGACAGGGTTTCTCAGCCTCTTTTGCATCTCAATGTCGTCAGTAGCACAAGGCCAGAGCCGTGGAAATGATGGCTGAATATGAGGGAATGAATGATGCAGTGAATGAATGATGCAGTGAATGAATGATACAACCAATGAATGATGCAATTCGTGGATATGGATGGCATTAAGTGGGCCGTTCCCACGGCCAGGCTGGAGGCTCTCACTGGCATGAATGTGGGCTTTCTCCGCTCACCCACTGCTTATGACGAGAAAGAACTCATGAACAACATTTAAAAGCTGGGAGAGTAGGCAGGCATAGCAGAGCACGCCTTTGGTCCCAGCACTTCAGAGTCACAGGCAGATCTCTGTGAGTTCTAGGCCAGCCTGGTCTACAGAGTGAGTTTCAGGACAGCCAGGGCTACATAGACCTTGTCTCAAAAAAAAAAAAAATTGGGGAGGGGAATAAAGGACACGTTAGCCTCAAATATCCAGAGACCATGGTTACAAGGTTTGGTTTCCTTAGCAACAGGTCATCAGAGCTGGGTCAGGGCCACCCTGTGCATGACTTCAAGTGTTTTTCATTTTGTTTTTTGTTGTTTTTTTCCCGATGTTTGTTTTGAGACCGAGTTTCACTTTGTAGCCTAGGCTGGCATCAAACTGATAATCCTGCCGTAGCCTCCAGAGTACTGGGATCACAGATGTAACACTGGTTCAGTGCCTTCAAGGATCTATTAAGCACCTACTGTGTGCCGTGGGTTGGAATGTAAGATACCCCTAGACCTGTGCGTTTCCAGCGTCTGCCTGCACTGTTTTCCAGTTACACAATTGAATTTGCAAACTCTGCACAGATGGGGAAACTGAGTTCCAGACAGAGAAACTTGTCTGAGGTCACCTAGCTAGCTAGTCAGCATTTGACCTCAGGCTGACTCTCTCACAGGGCCTAGCTGCTCAGACCTCAACAGGAATGGTCCTCCCTCCCCCCTGAGCTCTGCTACCCTTGATGGCCCTACTGGAGCCCAAGAGAGAGAGACAGAGGCTCACAGGGGCTGTGGCGCTGTCACTGTGAAAGAGTTGGGTTGCGGGTATGGGCAGGCTGTCTTGGCAGCCACCTGCGATGGCTGGGTCCTTTGTTCTACAGTTCAGGATGCTGGGCTATGGGGCTGCCTGCCAGGCTCCTTCACGAACTCCAGTCACTGCTGTCTGGGCAGGTGGAGGTGGCAGCCTGGACCAGGTCCAGAGAGAATGTGGGAGGGGCCCAGAGAGGCAGAACAAGGGCATAGCCACGAAGGATCTGGAGGAGACGCAGCCCCAGTCTGGCAGCTGTGCAGGCTCAAGGTCAGTGACAGCCCCATGTCCTAGACTTCTGTGGTACCTCCTCACTCCACCAGGACTGAGTACCGCAGGCAGGCTTTCTGTGTCCACCCTGTCGATTGTTACATTCCGGACACTCGCACACAGTAGGTGCTCATTAAATTAATATTTTTTTTTCCGTTGAGGCCCAGGCTGGCCTCAGGCTCTCTATGTAGCAGAGGATAACCTTGAATTTCTGACCCTTCTGCCTCCCCAGTGCTGGGATTACAACTGTACTCCACCACCCCTGGTTTATGGAGGGCTGGGGAATCGAACCCAGAGCCTCACGCACACCAGGGAGCATCCCTAACTGGGCTGTGTCCCCAGCCCCTGTAAAATGACTTAAGGCTGATGCTTCTGGGACCACATTGCAGATGAAACGGAGGCTTGGGGACCTGTGGGCCTTGTCTAAAGTCGCAGCTTATCGCTGTGCCCAGTGAATTCCTGGGCCAGACCAGGAGATCCTGTCCTCAGCCACAGGATTCCAAGGTGGTCTATGTTGGCTCCCATGTCCTTGGCTGCTGTTCTAGGCTGAGTGGGCTCGTGGTGAGTGAGTCCCCAGGAGACAAGGCTGTGCTGAGGACTGGCCTGAGCTGGGTGTGGCTCTGTTATGATAGTGGCTAGGTAGGAGATAGGAGGCTCATGGGAAAACGGGGAGGACCCTGGGGTCCCTGCATGAAGAGGAATCTGGACATAATACTGCCCCCAAACTCCCACTTCCCACCATGACCCCTCCTCTCTCCCCTCCTCCCTTCCATCTCCATGAGAACCCTCCCTTCCTTCCTCCCTCCCCATCCTCTTCGTATTGGTCTCTTTATCACCTTCTCAACTCTCTCTCCTCCATCAGAGCAGTACCCCCATCCCAGCTCTCAGGATAGACTCCAGAACTGCCAGAGAAGAGAGGCAGGAGGACCCCCCTCCTCACAGACTCGGGACCCTCATGGTCATCCAAGGTATCACATAGCAACCTTGGGGGGGGTGTTGCTACAGTTGTCCTTGTCACCGCCACCCTGACTCACACTCCCCAGCCTGTGTTTCATCCCCTGGCTAAGTCTTGGACAAATGCTCTCACCTCCCAGCTCCAAGGTGTGGCTAAGGGGAGTGCTACTCGCTGAAGAGAAGCCTGCCCGCCCCCGGGCTCACTGATGCCAGCCTCCCAGGGTCTGAGATTAAGATGCTGGTAGTGCATACTGGCTCTGAGTCCCTTGGGGCCTTGCTGCTAAAAGGCAGCAGCTGGCAGCCAAGTCTGCCAGGTCTTAAGGGCCCCAAGGGAACACCTTTTCTGCCCCCTGCTTGTCATGGCCTCCCTCTGTCCCCAGGCCTGAGTGTGCCTCCTGCACTGACTGCCTCTCCCCACAGGAGCCCACGTCACCTGCTTGGAGCACCCTGGGCCTCAGAAGGCACTTAGGTCCCTCTCCTACCTTAAGAATGAGGGACAAGGGGCTGGAGAGATGGCTCAGTGGTTAAGAGCACCAACTGCTCTTCCAGAGGTCCTGAGTTCAAATCCCAGCAACCACATGGTGGCTCACAACCATCTGTAATGGGATCCGATGCCCTCTTCTGGTGTGTCTGAAGACAGTGACAGTGTACTTGTATATAATAAATAAATAATTTTTTTTAAAGTTTTCTTGCGAAAGCGTCCTGGGGAAGGATTAGTCCCATTTTACACTTCAGTAAGTGGAGTTTACTTAACCAGAGAGGTTAAGTGGTTTGCTCACAATCACACAGGCAGCAGGTGGGCTTTTATACACTTTTCTGTTGGCCTCCTTGTCAGAAATGGGCTCAGAAGTCATTTCCACAATGTGCTGGCTTTTAGCTTTCTCCTCAACACCGACAAGGATTTGGTATTGATCGATAAAATCTGAGATTGATTGATTTTGTCTTTTTCTCTGAGAGTCCCCCCAACACCCAGCCCTGTACCAGGCCCTGGGCAACACCAATTTAATAATGACAGAGTCATTCAAGAGTCATGGACCTGACCAACAGTAGCCCCCAAAAAACAGAAGCTCGGGGGAGGGACTGTGGCCTGTGACAGGGACATGCGGCATAGGGCTTAGCTGGACCTGACAGAAACCACTTTCCAGTCCTTCTTGCTCTGGCATCAAGCCCAGCCCCAGACTTGCTAGGAAAAGGCCTCAGAGGTGTGGTAGTCATGGCCCCGGGCCCTAGAGGCTCCAGGATAACTCGGGATGTCCCTGCCTTAGTTTAGACATAACAACAACACGCCCAAGAGAGCTCTCAGGGGACACCCAGCCCTCATCTCTATCCTTGAGACCCGACTTGGGATGCCTACTTTTGGTTTGAGAGAGAAAAGCTGTGTGACCTTGGGCAGGTTGATCACCCTCTCTGGAGCTTTGTCGTCCCATCCCAACTGGACTGTGAATGTTGAAAGTGCTTTCAATGGCAACAGCTGCCCTTCCTCGATAGGTGACCTCAGTCCTCCCCTTTAGTCTAAGTATCTCAGGCAGGACCCACCCTTAAGGACTGGATGAGGGATGAGGGATGAGGGATGGCTGCCCAGGGAAGGGATGTAGGACCACTCTATCCCTGTCTCCAGAGCCACAGTTACTGGTGGAGCTCTCATGGCGTCTGCCTTAGCTGTCTCTTCTGAGAAGGAACATGGGAGACTTGTCACACAGAAACTCTCTCTCCCCACCCCCACTCCCTGGCCATAGAGACCACGGAGCCCACTATCCTGGCTGTTCAGAGAAGGTCTTGAAGGAGGCCCTGGGGCTGCTAAGCTGTGTGATTCTGGGCAAGTGACTCACCTTCTCTGGGCCTCAGTCTTCCTACCTGGAGTCTAAACCTTATAGGTCTCAGAGTTGTTGGGGAAGAGTAAAGCCATTCCTAGCTCCTCCCCACCTCACATCCCGATGGCTCCTTGGCCTCTATGAGCCCATTTGGTCCAACCCCTCAGGTCCTGACAATTTGCAACCACCTGAGGTAGTGGAGCTCCAGGCAAAGGGGTTAAGCTTTGGGAGTTCAGCCAGGCCTTGTCATTCCATCAGAAGAGTGAGAAGGAGGGTCACAAGTTCAAGGCCAGCTGGGGAGAGCCTGTCTCAAAAGAAAACGAACACTAAAGAGGACCGGTGACGTAACTCAGTGGAAGAGTACTGGCCCAGTGTGTGTGAGGTCCTGGGCTCAAAGTTCAAATCCCCAGCCCAGAAAAGAAACCTAGCTAGCAGTAGACAATGGGGTGTAGCTGTTAGGGATCTAATATCCCGAGGTCAGGGGATGTAGCCTTTGCCTCTACGTGGGGGGCTCTGTGGGAACCACCCCTCCTCCCAGAGGGGAGAAGTGGAAACATCTGGGGCAGCTGAGTAAACAATCATGTCTCCCCCACGCACACGTGACAGATCTGTCCTCTCCTCTTGTCCCCAAGCCTGACACCTGGCCCCCTTCCCTTCCCCTCCCTTGGGTTGGCTGGCCGCCTTGCAGGCAGACTGACAGGACATTTGTGTGCCGGCGGCTGATGAGCAGGCTGTGGCCGCGCGTGTGTTTGCACTGAACATGAGCTCCGTCTGGCACATCCTGAGGCGTGCCTACATCATGCTGGGTGTTCTGGGGTGTCGGCCTCTGTCACACCCCACAGGCAAGTTTAGAAGATGCTCTGGCAGGGGGCAGGGGTGGGGTGAACTGCAGTGGAAGGGGTCGACGCACCCCCACTCCCCCACTCCCCACCCGAAGAAGAATGGAGAGTGGTTTTTACATTTTCCAACAGTTGTAAAAAATATAATAACTTATGAGCTGTGAAAATGGCACAAAATTCAAATATCAGCGGCGGCCACAGTGTTTATCGGAACCCAGCCACACTTTCTCATTTGCACATGTTCCACGCAGTGCGCATGCTCCAGTGGCAGGGTTCTGGTTCGCAAGAGGTCCCACGTGACTGAAAAGCCCACCAGCTTGTGCATCAGGGCAAAACCAGGCTCACATCTCCCCACATGAGGACAGGTCAGCTTCCAGAAGCTTCCAGGGACTTTGATACTAAGCAAGTCTTGATGGGGGCCCTGTGTGCTTTGGTGCATGCACGCGAGTTTTGGGTTTTATGGCTTTACAATTGGCCGGTTTTGTTTTTGTTTTTGGTTTTTGTTCTTTGAATTTGTTTTGATTTTTGAGACAAAGCCTTGTATATCCCAGGTTGTTGTGATTTCACAATATAGCTGGGGATGACCTTGAACTTCTGGTCCCCTCAACTGAGCAAGATTCCTAGCCCCTGGCACTAGGATGTGCCACCCCCTCTCTCATTCACAGTGTGCCCAGCTATGGGCTCACTAGGAGTTGGTCTATAAGGTGAGACTGGCTCCATTCTCTCTGCTGACACAATGTGGAAACTGAGGCCTGGGGAGGAGAGAGGTCCTCAGGCCTGGTCCCCAAGCTGGTCAGAGCTAAAGGGAGGCCTGAATGCATCTCATTTCTTCCCTGGAACTGGGGCAGGAAGGGCCAGAGGCCTTCCCTAACCAGTTCAGCCCAGTCTGTCTCTCTGCAGGGAGGAGTCTGCCCCAAGCTTCCCAGAATCCTAGGCTGTCCCTTTACTTCCCTACAGGTTTCTATAACCTGTACCCTGCTTGGAGAATCTTGGCAGGCGCTCAGAGGCCCAGTCCCTTTCCCAGCTCACAGACTAGGCGTGACTTGAAGAAGCAGTCGGAGAGAAGTTGGGAAGTGAAGGCTTAGGCCTGGGTTGGGCCAAAGAACAGATACTGATGCTGTGGTATAGGCCTGGGACTCTGAGGACTTGGGGGCTCCAGTTGGGGTGCCGAGACATGAAGGAGACCTCAGGGGAGGATCACCAGCAAAGATACAAATTTGGGGCCCTTGGGAGGGGCTACTTCTGCTTCTAAGGACCCCACCCTCCAACTTAAGTCTGGGAAAATCTCTATAGAAAGCTAAACCAAGATGCAGGTGAGGGGACCAACCCCACCTTCTCCTCTCAGACACCACCCACCCTCCTTTTCTCTAGGAGGAGGAGCCTAAAGCCTACATCTGCATGTCTGGAGCCAGCTTCCCTGGCTCCCAAACGCTATAGACTGGTGCCCATGCCGTTCCTTCTCACCCCCAGGACCTTTGCCCTGGCTGATCCCCTTTTCTGGGAACACCATATCCTGGTCTGTCTTCCCAAGTACCCATACGTCTCTGTCCCACAGGCTCTTGCCTCCTGGTCACTCCTTCACCACATACAGACAATCACTAGTGGTCAGTTGCTGCTAAGAAGGGTCTCACTCCCTGCTGCACTCCAGCACACAGTAGGAGGTCAGTAAATGTCCTTGTGACCGACCTGGCCACAGATGATGCCCGAAGGTACGGAAATAGATACACTGAAATGTCACATTGATGGGCCACTGGAGATGTGTCCCCCATCCCCTACCCCCTGCATGTCTGGACTCTGTTACCCCTTGTAACCCTGGACGCTCTGGGTCCACATTGTAGCCTGCTTAGCCCTGCTTGTGGCTCTTGAGCGATCAAAGGGTGGCTACCTGCTGACGTGTTTTTAACTAACTGGAGTTGAAATAGCTACAGGTGGTTAGCGGCCTGGAGGCCGGCTGGGAAGCTATAAGGAGGACGAAGATTGTGTTGTCCTCAAAGCTAGTTCACCCAGGGAAGCATAGAGGTCTCCTCCGTCCCCATCACAGCCCCTGAGGTTAAACACACCAAGGGTTCCTTGATTCCCACGAGGCAGGGCCTCACTGCGCACTGCCTGTCCTGTGTCTCAGAGGGCACCCAGTGATGTAGCAGAAACTCTCCGTAGGTGACCAATCCTCAGAAGAGGAGAGAGGGCCTGAGGATAGGGGACATCTTTAGCGTCAGGGTTACAATTGTACTGCAGACATACCACGACCATCATCAGCAGTTACCACCCCCACCAGGGGGCTACCAACATGGCCAGCACCCCCGCCCTCAGTCACAGGCCACTCCTAACGTCACTCCTAGCAGCACCATCAATTTCAGACCATCAAGGATTCCCACTGTCCATGACACTTCAGTGTCTCAGCGTTACTGGGCCGCCACCACCCTTTCTTCCAGCATGGCCCCAACCCCATCTTGGACACCACCAGCACTACTCAGGCATCATCTACACCATTAACCCCCACTCCCACATCCACCCCACACCTGCGGCCAGCTTGTCCCCCACAGCTCTGGACTCCCAGCTGTCAAATCATTCAGCTGCTAGGAGACTCAGTTTCTTTTGCCTGTAAAATGGACTACTGGGAATTAAAAAAAAAAAAAAAAAAAGACTTTCTGCCTGTGATTGATGGAGAGAAACCAAACGGCCCCTGTGGGTTTGATAGGAGGGTGTGCTACAGCACTGAGGGGCTCAGGGCTGGGGGAGGGGAAGGATCCACTTAAAGAAATCTTTACATTGCTCGGAGAGACAGCAATCTACCCACTTTGCAGGTGAAGAAACTGAGGCTCAGAGCCGTGTGATTTGCTTATTGCTCCCCCCAATGCCCCCCCCCCCGCGCTAATATAAGATAGAGGACTGGAACCAACATGTTAATCTGGACCAGGACACACTGTCTCTTTTTCCAGGAGAGACAAGGACCTCCAGAGCCCCAGACTCCCCTTTCAGGAATCCTGGAGGGGGTGGGGGTGGGGTTGTTGCATCCCCCCTGTGAGAGCTGCTGGCCTGGCCTGTGGGAGGCTACTCACCTGTGTCTTGCCGGAACTGATGCATGGATTGTAGGTCGATGATGTAGGGCACCAGCTGGGCGTCCACCTGGCCAAGGACCACAGAGCCCCGGGCATCCTCCTTAAGAACATTCTCGATGTGGTGGCACACGGTGGCCGTGTAGGGTCGCCAGCGGCTGTGCTCGTTGAGCCACTCCCACACCACCACCCGGGCTACGTTCTGCGGCGGGAAGCCCAGCCCGTTCACCGGCACCATCACACCTTGGCCTGGCCGTGACATGGCCGCTGACGCTTGCGGGGCCAGGTCCCCACTGTTGCTGGCCCAGCTCCTCCTGGGCCTCGGAGCACCGGGGAAGCTTCGTCCTCCCTCTCCAGGGCGGGAGGCGAGGAGTGTGGCCTCTTTTCCAGCTGGGCTCCTCTCCAAGGCCTAGAGGCCTGGGTTAGGGGGATGGGTGGCCATCCAGACGCTGCGAGGACCCCTTCCCGCAGAGCGCAGCTGTTGCACACAGCGGTGCGCAGAAGGCAATGTCTGTCCTAGGTGGGGGACATGTTCTCAATTCCTTAGTCCTCTCGGTGCAGGTGCAGGAGTGAGGAGGCGCTTGCCCCTCTAGGTTCGGCCTTTCCCTGCTTCGTTCCCGTTCCTTCGGTCCGCCACGCAGGGCCTTGTCACCCGGGAGGCCCTGGCCCCAGCCTGCTGCTCCCTGCGCGCTCAGCTCTGCTTTTCAGATCCCGTGCCTCGCTTCAGGGTGACTCGGGTCCGCCCCTCCCGACGGGGCTCCCTGCACCCCTGCACCCCTGCACCCCTGTCCCCTCTCCTGGTCGGCCTGAGTGGTCGCAGATCTCCCAGGGAAGGGGGCGGAGCGTGGGGATCGCGGCTCCGGAGCTGCAGCTGGGGGACCCTGGGAGGGGCGGGGGCCGGGGGCACGCCCCACCCCACTGGTGTTCGCGACCTGCAGGGGCGACAAGAAGGGGAGAGGGCCCTTTAAGAAGAGAGCAGCCCCCTCCCCCTCCTAGGAGCAGCGGCAGAGAACAATGGGGCGCCGGTGGGGGGGCGGCAGGGAGGCTCGAGGGTCGGTGCCCTGCAGTCCCTGGGGTGCCCGGAGAAGAGCAGGCACCAGACCCCAGACTGTCACCCGCAGTGACCCGTGCTCGGTTGGAGCGCGTCCCCCGCCCCAGGCCGCGCGCTACCGGGGGCTGCGGTGTGGGATGCAGGGACGCGGGATGTGGGGATGCAGGATTCGGGGATGCAGAATGAAGGATGTGGGATGCAGGGATTCGAGCTCAAGATGCGGAATGTCGAGATGGATGGAGGATGCCGGGTGCAGCTGCGACCTAGGTTTCCTCAGGGGTGGCGTCCCCGGGGGCGAAAGAGCTGCAGGTCGTTATGTCCCTGCCCGGTGGCATCTGCCCATGGGTCTTCTGGAGCCAGGGATTTGGGGTCTCTGCGCTGCGTGCTCACCGTGATCTCCCGGCTCTGGCTCTTTCCCCGCGGGCTCCTGGGAGGGAAGGAGGGCACCGTTTTGCCCCAGCCCGGACCTCGCCCGCTGCCGGACAGACAGACAGGAGGACGCAGTAGTCCTGGCGCGCGGACGCGTCGGACGCGTCGCTGGGATCCCGCGGGTGGAGGCGGCCTCGGGGCGGGGCGGGTAGAGGAAGGGGAGGAGACCGATCCGCCCAGCCTCCGTGACACGCGAGTCACCGAGTCCCCGGCTGGGCCCACGAGGCATCGGATCCAGGCAGGGAGACACTAACCTGATCTGTGTTTAGGGGTTCTGGTTCCAATCTATCATCTGTATACTTAGCGTATGTGCTAGGGCCTGGTACACAACAGGCGCTCAATAAATGCTTGAATGAATAAATCTGATTTACCGACAGTCTAAGGACTGCTCATACGGTCTCCTGGGGTGGCTACGCATCTCCTTGCCATAGTGGAAGGGGCCCAGAAGGCCCAGTCCTGCGGGGCTGGAGAGATGGCTCAGCCCTTAAGAGCACTGGCTGCTCTTCCAGAGCCTCCGGGTTCAATTCTCAGCACCTACGTACGTGGCAGCCCTTCCAGTTCCAGAGGATCCATTACCCTCATAAAGAAATAAAACGGTCAAAACGTCAGTGTACATAAAATTAAAATAAAGCTAAAATAAGGAAAACATAAAAAAAAAAAAGATCAAGGTCAGTGTCCCAGGAGCCTGGACAGCCATCCGACCTGTGCGACCTGTGTGCCGCTCTGGTTTGGCCTCAGGACCGACCCAGTTTGCTAAATGGGCTTTCCCTACTGTCAGCAAGCCAGAGCGATGGGGAGATGGGGATGGCGTTTATCTGTCACTGGGGGTGAGGGGTGGGGTGGGGGAAGGGACCAGGCAGGCCTGCAGGCTGGTGGGAGGGAGGGAGGGAAGACCTCACACCAAGATTCTTACAGCCACCTGCACACCAGGTGTTCCCTAAATGCAGGGTGATCCTCGGGGCAGCCACAGACACTACGATAGGCCCTCTGGCCTCTGGCAAACTGAACCCAGCATCTGAGGAAACAAGCATGGGCTGAGAGGGGAGAACCCCAGGGCCAGGGCCTAAGGTGTTTAGATTGGGGATTCCACAGCCCCAGGCCATGTAGGATTATGACCCAGGCAGCTGAACAAGGTTAAGGGATCTGTTTGAGAACCAGACCAGATCCCTTCCTTGCTTCACTGTTGGGATCTGGAGGCAGGGGAGGAGCGGGGGATGGTGTGGAGGGGAGAGCAAGGTCAAGGGCAGGCTACACTAGGCGCATTCCCAAAACCAAACTGGGTCAGCTGGAGTCTTTCCCCTGCCCAGGATGCCCTCTGTCCTGCAGGGCTGCCAGCTCCTGGACAGGTCAGTGACCTGTCTGAGGGTAGCCCTCGGGTCTGTGGGATAGCCTCCCACAAGATTGGGAGGGGCTGAGAGTTTGTGTCCAGGGTCTTCAAAATGACTTCTTGGGTTGGGGGAGGGGCATAAAAATCCAACCTATACCCAGGAGGCAGACTTGTGCGTTGATATATATTATATATATAATATATATCCAAAATCCAATATATATGTACCCAATATATGTATATATATGTATATATATGTTTATATATGAAGAAAGAAAGAAAGCCATTTCCAACCACATATAGTCACTACTTAATGACCACTTTGTGATAGGTGGGAACTTGAGGTCCTCAAGGTAAAGGAAGTCATCAACTCAAAGTCGCACAGGGATTTCGTAGCAAAACCAAAAGAATCCAGTCACCTCCTCCCCCGCAGCCTTTCCCAGTTCATCCATCTTCCTCTGTGACACCCTGTATCATGCCACCAGCTACTTAACCACTTACATGAACCCGGTTCCTGTTCAAAAGATCCCTAAGGGCTTCCACCATGGCTCACCTCTTTGGCCCGAGATCACTGCATGATGGATTCTGTCTATTGAATGTCCGTTCCATTCAGCCCCTGGAGGTAAGACCGTGTCGTCATTTTATGGGCAGAGAAACAAAATCTCTGGAAGCTCAGAGAGGCTACTTGCTTTGTCCAGCTTCCCACAAGAATTAGCAGGGGTGGGAGTTGACGCCCCCAAAGCCTTTGCTGCCATGATGCTTGCTGAATGATGAATAGAGGAGATCTGGTTGGAGCTAGCTCAGTGAGGCCTTTCATGGAGGATGGCTGAGAAGAACTACACCGCAGTTGACAGTCACCTGTGGCTGTGGGCCTAGACGGGGCAGGTTCTCTGGGTCTCTAGGAGCATGTACTGGTCACTCCTGAACAGGGTAGACGCAGGCTTCCGGGCCCCTCTCTGTTTGTTTAGAGCTGGGGCCACCTCTTTTCTGTCCTTCTATGATTGCAAAAACTTTAAGAAGAGATCAGGAAGCAGAGGGTAGACACACACACACACACATATACAAACACACACACATACTCACACACACTTGCTCGCACACACACACACTCTCTCACACACACATACACACACATACATACACACATACATATACACACACATACACACATATACAAACACATACACATACTCACACACTACACACACAAACACACACGCATACACACACATATACAAACACACACACATACTCACACACTCTCTCTCACACACACATACACACATACACATATATACAAACACACACACATACTCATACACACTTGCTCACACACACACACTCTCTCACACACATACACACATATATACACACTCATACACACGCATATATACACACACGCACATATATACAAACATACACACACACATATATACACACTCATACACACGCATATATACACACACACGCACATATATACAAACATACACACACACACACATCCTTGAAATATCTTTGGGGCCCTTGGAAGTCAGGGAACTTCCTGAGGCTATAGAGTGACCTGTGAGGCCCACCCCAGTGACAAGGAGCTGCTGTGTTGATGACCATGTCTAAGCTGTGTTCCAGGAATGGTGTCTTCCCATCCAGAGGCAGGAGGCCCAGGGTGAGAAGATCCCCTTTGTACCCTCAAGGTCACGTGCTGCAACCATCTGAATGCTGGTCTCCCTTGAGAGCACTTATCCTCCCCTGAGCTCTCAAAGATGCTAAGAGTACAATCCTCACCGGAGAAACTGATTTTTTTTTTTCTGGATTCAAGAGAGTGACACCAAGGCAGGTTGAGGGGTGTGTGTGTGTGTGTGTGTGTGTGTCTGCATTGTGAACATTCCCTGCCTGTTTGGGGGCCATTCATAGATCCCTTGGTTAAAAAAACAAACAAACAAACCAACAAACATTTAATATATACTGATTCCGACAAGATGATACTGTGGGGAAAGGCACTTTCTGCCCAAGCCTGAAGACCTGAGTTCAATCCCTGAGGCCATTTGGAATGGCGGGGAGGTCAGTGGGCCTGAGCGGGGGTGTGGGCTCCTGTCCTGAAGATGGTGGAGCAGAGGAAAAGAATGGATCAGGCTAGTGGAAGGCAAGAGGAAGAAGAAGAAGAGGACAGACACTCCTGAGTCCTCAGAGTGGTCCGGACCCAGAGTCTGCTTCTTTGGTTCTTCCTCAAAATGTCTGACCCAGAACGCAGTTCTATCAAACCAGTGCTGGGCATGGGATGTTTCAAGTACATTCTGTAAACTCTTTCGGGATTCTAACCTCCCAGCAGGCATTGCGGCAGACTTCACACGCTATCGGACCATGCATCTGGGGACATAGGTACACAGGTTTTTGGATATGTGTCTCCACTCTTCATGGACTCCAGTCTTCCTACTCCATGGAGACTGGACGAGCTCTCACCACCTCTCCCTTTGAATCCAAGTCAGCTGGCTGTGGGTGCCCTTGACCTAGGCAGAGGAGAAGGACCACGGAAAGAACCAGACAGACAGTTACTGTGACCCAGATGTGTTCGGTGCCCCTGGGGCTGAAAGAGTTGGTCCACCCAGGAACGATCCACCTGCAGGACCCAGGTCTTTCACCGCGGAACGAAACAGGAGCGGGTGCAGAGCGCCCCCTGGTGGCCAGAGTTTACTTCCTTGCTCTCCTGCTGGTCCGGTCACCTTTTTTAGGTAATGGATTCGTTATCTTGGCAAAAGCAGGAAACACAATGGGATTTCCTCATCTCAGTCACGTTGGAGCTTACCATTCATCAGCACCAAGTAGTCTCCTGTTGTGCAAATGTCCCCCAGAGGCTTTGTTGTGCAGATGTGAAGCTTTCACTCTCTGTTCATTTATTCATTCATTTCCACTGTGGGGCGTTCAGAACAGCAACTATGGGCACAGGGTAAAGTGTCTCTTTGAGACTTTGCCTTC
Organism: Rattus norvegicus; assembly: GCF_021556685.1. Classification (NCBI taxonomy): domain Eukaryota; kingdom Metazoa; phylum Chordata; class Mammalia; order Rodentia; family Muridae; genus Rattus; species Rattus norvegicus. Next base: position 42,889,576 of record NC_141545.1, on the reverse strand, counting down.
AATTCTGTTGGCTCTGCCCATGCTCAATAAGGAGTCTCTAGAATTACCTGCCAAGTGGTGAGACTTGGCTCTGGGCATGTGTTTCCCTCAGGGAGTTCTCAAGACAGGATTAACCCAGTGTAAGAGACCTGCATTGCATGTGGACCACGCTGTCCTGTGTGCTGGTGACTGGGACAGGAAGATGGGAAAAGAAAAAGCCATCCTTGGGGGCTGGGGATTTAGCTCAGTGGTAGAGCACTTACTTAGGAAGCGCAAGGCCCCGGGGTTCGGTCCCCAGCTCCGAAAAAAAAAAAAAAAGACTCCCCCCCCCCCAAAAAAAAGAAAAAGCCATCCAAGTGCTGGTCTGGTCCCCTCCTGGGCTTCCAGCAATTGGCTCTGTTACACCCGTCCTCAGGATGGATGGGAGCGTCAGAAGCCCTGAGCCCAGATCTTCCGTCCTCCCTCAGGCTGTGTCTATTAAGTATTTCATCCCAGAGATAAGAATGCTAGAGACTGGGGCTGGAGAGATGGCTCAGTGGTTAAGAGCACTGGCTGCTCTTCCAGAGGTCCTGAGTTCAAATCCCAGCAACCACATGGTGGCTCACAACCATCTGTAATGGGATCTGGCGCCCTCTTCTGGTGTGTCTGAAGACAGCGACAGTGTACTCACATCCATTAAATAAATAAATCTTAAAAAAAAAAAAAGAATGCTAGAGACTAAGCCACGTTCCCCCAAAATTCATAAGCTGAGGCTTAGTTCTCAATATGGCTTTGTTGGGGGACACAGTTCCAACCCAGCAAATGCATTAAGAGAGCAGAGTGCTGAAACCTCAGACTGTCTCTGTCTTTCTCTTTCTCCCTCTTTGTCTCTTTCTGTCTCTGTCTCTGTCTTTCTCTGTCTCTGTCTCTTTCTCTCCAAGCTACAGGATCATGCATATACAATTTTTTTTTCGGGAAACCTCCCAGAGTAGATCCGCACAGGATATCTCCTTCCCCGGAAGCATTCTGCTCCCTCCCTATGTCCTGACCGCAGCATGATGGACAGCTGGATACTATGACACCTCATCTTCCTGCAGCTTCATTCACAGCAGCAGAAAAAAGAAAACTTCCCAGCTCACATGGGCATTGGAGCCACCCAGGGCACCTATATCAGCCCAGATAAGGGAGGCCCAGCTGTTGCACGAGCTCATGGGAGATAATTTCTGGTGGCTGTTCCTGTCCCTTCTCGCTGTAGGGATTTTTTTTTTTTTTTTTACACAGTTCGAGTTGATAGAACAGGTGCATTACCTGAAAGCTTTGAGATACATTTTTAAAAATTAAATCTTATTTGATGGGGGCTGTGGGTACCCTGGCCTGTGTCTTTAGGTCAAAGGGTAACTTATGGGAGTTAGTTCTCTCCTTCTATCATGTAGGTGCCAGAAATTAAAATCAGGTCCTTAGGCTTGGTGTCAATCACTGTCACACGCTACCCCAGGACTCTTATTTTTAATGGAGATCCTTGGGGTGGGCAGCGGCATCTTTGGTCCAATGATGCTAAAACGAACTGACTGTGTGTAACACTCTCTCCCTTGCACCCTCTGTACTCTTTCAAACTCTCTGCTCTTCCTCCTTCCCATCTCATTCTTCCCTTGGTCCCTCCCTCCCTCTCTCCCTCCTCCCTCCCTCCCTCGCTCCCTCCCTCCTCCCCTCCCTCCTTCCCTCCCTTCTTCCCATCTCATTCTTCCCTCGGTCCCTCCCTCCTTCCCTCCCTCCCTTCCTCTCCCCCTCCTCCCTCCTTCCCTCCCTCCTACCCTTCCTCCCTCCCTCCTACCCTCCCTTCTTCCCATCTCATTCTTCCCTCGGTCCCTCCCTTCCTCCCTCCCTCCCTTCCTCCCTCCCTCCCTCCTTCCCTCCCTCCTCCCGTCCCTCCCTCCCTTCCTCTCTCCCTCCTCCCCTCCCTCCCTCCCTCCCTCCTCCTTCCCAATGGATTCTTGTGACTGTGGAGAGGGGCCAGGCTAAGGTCTGCAGGTCAGGTGGGAGCTCAGGGAGAACTGATAGCTGTTTGGTCACAGAATCCTTTCTTTCTCTGGGGACTTCAGTTTTGTTCTCTTGAGACTGCTGCCAGCTAACTGGATGATGGCCACCCATGTTGTGGAGGGCTAAACCTCTTGACTCACCCAAGTCTTCACAATACGTCACGACAGCGTGGAGATGACTGGATGTTTGATCAAACATCTGGCACCACTGCCTAGCCAAGTAGACACCTAAAACTAACTATACCAGCCATCGAGATGCTTCTGATTTCCCATAGAAGGTAGGCGGTCATTTATTTCAGTTTTACTGCTCTCTGTCTCCTCCATGCCAAATATGGCTGCCGGGGCCCCAGAGTTCATAATCCCAAACGAAGGTGTCCAGAGCAAGAAGGGGAACGAGGAACTAGATCGTTAACTGGTCCTCTCTTCCGTCAGAGGAAGAAAATCTCTGATCTCACGGCTGAACTCTGTTTCCACCAGCCAGCACTGGGTCACATGATATACAGTGGGTGTCCTGGCAGATATGGAAGGTGCTAAGACAGCCTCACCACAGGAGAGACCCAGCCTCTGGGCCCAGGCAGACTTTGGAGGACTGGCAGAGAGAGTGGGGCATCATGGATGCTGGTGTATATTCTGGGATGGAAGTCATGGGAGATTGGAGGATGGTTCAGACAACCCCACAAAGGAGGATGCAAGGAAACAGGAAGTTGGAACCAGGAAGTAGGAAGAAGCTCTGTTACAGCATGAACTTCTGGATGGCTGGCCCAGGCCACCTGGGACTTCTCCAGGTTGGTTGAGAGACCACAGTGAAAGTGGCCACCGTTGGCCGCGCCCCACTCTCACCCTCACCCCCTGCTGCCTCTACCCGACATGTGTAATCTACTCTTGTCCCACAGCCTGTCTGCCTGGGCTCCGGCCAAGTGCTGACACCTGGCCAGCCGCCTGTTGTCAGCTGAAAATTGATTCTGCCTGGGGAGCCCACGGGGTGGGAGCCCGGGCGGGGAGATTCCCCATGCATGGGGGAGGGTGGAGGGAGAGAGGCGAGGCAGACGGACACCCGGGAGAATGTGGAAGCTTTGGGGCGAGAAACGTGGTTTTGAGTGGGCTCTTGGAGGTGTGCATCAGTGGTGTGCATGTGTGTACATATGTGTGGACATGCATATGTGCAGACACATGTGACTGTGCATGCACATGGAAGCCAGAGGTCACCTCAGGTACTATTCCTCTGACATTGTCCTCCACAACTGAGGGTCAAAATGCCATTTGCACCCAGTAACTTGTCCTAGCTTCTTACCCCCTGTCCTGTGAGGTCAGCTCACAGGACAAGCAGAGGACGGACAGTCTTCTTCTAGACTAGACCTCCATCTTGTTCTTCTCCCTTCTTGCTGCTGTAACAAGAGAGCACTGACAGAACATTCTCTCTTCAGTAATGAAGTGGTTTTGTTTTGTTTTTTGTTTTTTTCTTCCCCAAAGCTGGTTTACATTTACCAAGGTTCTTGGCACCTTTGTAATGCTCTAAGAACTCAGCATTGATGAACCAACTCAGCCCTCATAGCCTGTGCCTATGAAGAAATGCCAATGTCGTCCTGTGCTACAGACAGGAAAATGGGCTCAGAGAAGTAAAGCAACTTGTCCAAAGTCACACAGCAACTCAAGAGTTAAAAACTTATTTCACTGGGGCAGCAGGACCCCAGGGCCCACTGGCTCATCTCTTGCCTGAAAGTGATGTAGCCATCACTCTCTTACACAGTGGTAGTGATAGGGAAACTTAAATAGAATAGCTTCAAATCCAGGCATGGGCATGTGGGCCGTCTAAAACTCCCGGGGGAACCATTTTCTCTTTCTTTTTTTTTTTTTTTTTTTTTTTGGTTCTTTTTGGTTCTTTTTGGTTCTTTTTTTCGGAGCTGGGGACCGAACCCAGGGCCTTGCGCTTCCTAGGTAAGCGCTCTACCACTGAGCTAAATCCCTAGCCCCCCATTTTCTCTTTCTAAGCTCTTAGGGGCGTGGGCCTTTCCTTCATGGTCAAAGCTGCCACAGTCTTCTCTCTCCACATCTGTGCCACATCCACTATGTTCACAAGGACTTCCTGCTCTCGCAAAAGACCGACATGATGACCTTGGCTGTCCAGAAAATCCCAGGTGACCCTTTCATCTTCTGTGGGGCAGTGAACCATGCTAGGAAACTTGATAAGGTTTCAGAAACACTTGGTGGGTTCAGAAACACCGGTGCCCTCAGACTGGAGGATGGTAAGCATTTCCTGTCCCAAACAGGTCCCTGTCACATGACCACGGCACCTCATGGAGAGGACTGTGACAATCAGTCACGTGGGGGAAGCACCCTGAAGCCCCTCCACATGCCGATGAGGCATTCCCATCTCAGACTAAGCCAATAAAGAGCTTCTGTTCTTAGACCCCCAGTCCACCCCAATATATATATATATATATACATATATATATATATATATATATATATATATATATATATATATATCCTCGTCCACGATGAATAAAGGTGCGAGAATTATTTCATCGAAGATTGTCTGGGCACATCTGTCATAAAAGAGCTGTAACACTCTTGGGAAGAGCGCTCTGTCCCGAAGCTTTTGCCTCTGGAAGCCGCTGACTGGCCTCCTGACCTTGCCTTCTAGTCCCCGCCCCCTTTCTCCCCAACCCCCACCAGATCAGCTCTGTGTGGTGTCCCGCTGTTGCTCAGGTCGTGCTCAGACTAAAGTACCCTGTACCCTATGAAGGCATGGGATTAGTTATGCATTGGGATGGGCACGCAGTGGGCTCATTTGTTCAGCTACAGTTCTCCAGCCGAGCAGCTTCTATGCTGTCTTTGGCCCTTCCGGGTTCCTGCTTTACATGGCTGCAGAGAGTAAACCCCTGTGGGCCTTGCCTGCCTTAGCGGCAGCATTTCAGAAAATCCCGCCATAGCTAAAAGAAAAAGGTTTATTTTTTATGTGTATGAGAGTTTGCCTGCCTGCCTGTACGGGCACCACACTTGCAGTGCCGGCAGAGGCCAGCAGAGGGCGTCGGAACCCCTGGAGCTGAAGTTACAGACCGTTGTGAGCGTCCCTGTGGGTTCTAGGAACTGAACCTGGGTCCCCTTGCAAGAGCCACCAGTGCTGTTAACCGCTGAGCCATCTCTCCAGCTTAATTGTTTCTTACGGTTCCAAGCTCCTGTGTTTGCAGTTAGTTTTCAGTGGGTGGCACCGAATTGTGAGAGGTTGGGGATGTGTGGTTTTTCGAGTGGGCCATCAGAGGTGGACCTTAGGGACACGTGTGCCCGTTCGTGTTTGTGAAGGTGCATGAATGTGCATGCACGTGGGGGTCAGAGGTCACCTCAGGTATTGTCCCTCTGGAATTTTCCACCTTGTTTTTAAGACAGGTTTGCTCATGGCACAATCCCCCAAGTAGACTAGGCTGGCTGAGCAGTACCAGGGAGCTTCCTGTCCCACCACCTCAGCACTGGGATCGCAAATGTGTGCCTCTGGGTCTGAATTTTGTTTATCTACTTTTAATATGGGTTCTGGGGATCAAGCGATTTATGAACTGGGCCATCTTACCCCCCAAGCCCTGGAGGTAGACCTTTGAGGTCTGTGACTTGGTCCCGCTTCCTCTGCTTAGAGGTGAGGACTCCCAGCCTCTTGTTCCCATCCCCGTGAAGTCGGCCATTCTGTCCCCATCATGATGGACTGTGTCCCCTCAGACTGCAAGCCAGAAAGGGAGCTCGCCGCTTACAGTCGTAAGTTGCTACTGTCAAGCACTTGACCACCATTAAAGAAAGTAATGGGTATAACACTTTCAGGCAAGAGGCGAACCTGTGGGCCCTGGGGTCCTGCTGTCCCAGTTAAATAAGACTTTAACTCTGAGTTGCTGTGTGACTTTGGACAAGTTGCTTTACTTCTCAGAGCCGGTTTTTCTCATCTGTAGCACAGGACGATACTGGCCTTTCTTTATAGGCACAGGCTGTGAGGGCTAAGTCGTTTCATCCATGTTGAGTTCTTAGAGCAGTACCTAGTTGCCAATAACCTTGGTAAATGTTAACCAGCTTTGAAAAAAAAAAAGCCACTTCATTATTGAAGAGAGAACATTCTGTCATTTACCATCCTTCAGGTTGCCTTGCTCTCTTCTGGCCCTGAACTTTGGGGTCTGAATGTTCCAGAGTGTTTAAGGCAGTGGCATTAACAGACATGGAGACAGAACAAAAGGAGTCTCTTGGGAACACGCCAACCCTGGAGACTGTGTGAGATACGGCTGGCTTCCTACTTGCTCTAGAACTAAGGGGGTGACCAGGCTCCTCCATCACAGCCTCCTGGGGCTCTGCAGTGTGTGTGTGTGTGTGTATGTGTGTGTGTGTGTGTGTGTGTGTGTGTGCATATGCATGTGCATGTGTGTATATGTGTGTGTGTATGTGAGTGTGTGTGTATGTGTGTGTGTGTATGTGTGTGTGTGTGTGTGTGTGTGTAGGTAGGTGGGTGCTAGCCCATGCCTGGCCATGCCAGTCACTCATAGTGCCATGGATGGGCCAGTGTTTGGATTACTGGACAGCTGCATTTAGTCAACGTGCTGGGTTTTTTTGGGGGGGAGGTTGGGGGTGGTGTCATGTTTGTTCCCTCAGCTTTCTAAATGGCTGTCACAGCTCCAGCTTTATGTAGACGTTCACAGCCAAGCAAGAGGGACTGGGATGGGGCAGCTAAGGTAGTCCCTTCCTTAGGAAAGATACATGTTTTCTGACTTCCTCCAGTAGACCCCTCTCCCCTCCCCCCAACACAACCCCATTGCTCAGCACTAAGATCGAGTGCAGAACCAGGCCAGCTGCAGAGGAAGCTGGGCAAACTGTGATTGACTGGATATGGGAGCTTTGGGGGACACTGGGCATCGAGGCCTTGATGGCTCAGTTGCGTGAACTCACTGGGTGCCCTGGGGTCATTTGCCCATCTCTTCTTTCCCCCGTTCCTCCCCTAGACACTTCTGGATGCTTAACCGTTGTTAGCTCTCAGCCTCTGCTAGGATCAGCTTCTTGGATGTGAGACATGGGCAGCCACAGTGACTCTCAGATCAGAAGCACCATGGCCTTGATGCTCTGTGTGGCATCTTGACACTCTAATGGATCCCACAGAGCATTGAGCCTGGCAGAGGAGGTCCCCAGTGTTCCATATGGCGTCCTCAGGAAGCAAGAAGGCCACAAGATGCAAAAAGCTGTCCCCAGAGAGCTGACCGCCGTGAGGAGACTGTCTTCCGAAGTTCCTCCGGTCCTAAGGGATGCGGGGAGTGTCTCAAGGGAAGGATATAATTTTAGTGGGGGAGAAAATGAATACTTGATCTAGTCTTGTTGAAGCGCTGGCAATTAATTGGAACATAATGTAAAATATGCTAATTGGGACGCAATGTAAAATATGCTAATTGGATCATATTATAAAACAAGTTAAATGTCATATAAAATTAGCTTATTTTTCAACGAACCCATCTTCCCACTCCCACTTGCAAGGCCATTTCCCTTCTGTGGGCTCAGTTTAGTCGCCCCCCCCATCCCTGTCTGTTAATCTGTCTGTCTTTGTATGTCTCTCTCATGTTTCATTAGGGTGGCTCACTGGAGCATGGGCACCTTAACAGAGTCTGCATCCCTGAAGAAAATCCCTCTCCCTCCCATCGGCCATGAAATGCAAATCCTCGTGAAGGATGTGACCTTTCGAGCCCCTCCCTTCCACGACAGGATGTCAGGGGACTCCACAGGTCTCGTGTGGGTATATCACAGCTGCTGTGAGTTTAAGTGTTTAACCCATATGCCTGGCCCTGGCTCCTCACTCCCTGCCTTCTCTAGATCTTAAATTCTTTGCGCTCCTTCTTCTCTGATGTCTCCTGAGCCTCGGAAGGGTTATGGAGACCGCCCCATCTCTTTGCTTCCTCTTTTTTTGTATATTATTCTGGCTTTTCAGGAAGTCCCTTGAAGTTCCATATGAATTTTAGGGTATGTTTGTCCACTTCTGCAAGAAGTGTCACTGGGGTTTCTTGAGAGGACCTCAGTCTGTGTGCCGATGGGTCATTTTAGCAAGATGGCGTCCGTCTTCCATTCATGAGCAGCATGGATCTCTGTGGATCTTCAGTGTCTGCAGCTTTCTGGATGCTGTGACAAACTACCAGAAAGGAAGCAACTTCAGAGGAAAGGTTTGGCCAGGTGGTGGCGGTGACGGCGGTGGTGATGCACGCCTTTAATCCCAGCACCTGGGAGGCAGAGGCAGTGGATCTCTGTGAGTTCGAGGCCAGCCTGGTCTACAGAGCAAGTTCCAGGACAGCCAGGGCTACACAGAGAAACTAAGACAAAGTCCCGAGGCCTGTCTAGAAGAAGGGAGAGGAGGAGGAGGAGGAAGAGGAGGAAGAGGAGGAGGAGGAGGAGGAGGAAGGAGAGAGAAGGAAAGAAGAGAGAAGAAAGAGAAGGGGGAAAAGGAAGAAGGAGGAGGAGGAGAAAGAGGAGGAGGAAGAAGAGGAGGAGGAGGAAGGTTTATTTCAGTTCACAGTTTGATGGATTAGCCCACCATGGTGGGTAAAGTCTGGGGGCAGAGCATGAGGCTGCTGGTCACTTGTATCCATAGTCAAGAAACAGAGACAGGTGGAGTCAGGAGCTCTACTCACTCTCCCCTTTGTGTTTAGAACCCAAAGAATTCTAGGTCACAGGGTGATGCCACCCAAATTTCGGGGTGAGTCTTTCCACATCAACTAACTCAATCTAGAAACTCCCTCGCATACAGGGATGGAGGCTCGTCTCCTTAGGTGGCTTTAGATCTTGTCAAGTTGACAGTCTTGGAAGATAACGCTCTCTCTGTGTCTCTGTGTCTGTCTCTCCTCTCACATGCATATATGACATGTGTCTCTGTGTGTGTCTGTTTTATTTATTTTTTGAGGCAGTCTCTCACAACTGATCAACGAGGCTAGGTTGGCGGGCCACTGGCCACTGGGCTCCAGCCATCCTCCTGCCTCCCTTATCCCAATGTAGAGATTACAAGCTCACTCTGCTGTGCCAGGGTTTATGTTGGTTTTGACTGTTCAAACTCAAATTCAGGAGACACTGAGCAAGCCACCATCTTGGAAGATAACTATCCAAAAATCAGGAATCCCAGACCAGGCACAGTCTATATACATCTGTAATCCCAGGATTTAGGAGGTAGGGGCAGAAAGATTGAGGGTTCAGGGTCATCCTTGGCTACTTGTAGAGCTTGAGGCCAGCCTGGGCTACAGGAGACCCTTTCTCAAAACAAAGCAGCCAGGAATTGTTTTTGGAACTTCTTGAGTCACGAGTCCACAGGGTCAAATTTGAGATCCAATGGGAAAGAACTGTTTCTTATATAGAGGAAGAGTGATTTCCAGGTGTGTAGAAGCCAAGGAAGAGAATACAAAGTATTTTATGCCCTAACCCTGTCCCCCTCTCCCGTGGCACAGTGTGGTGGACCCTTCGAGGTACTGAAAGGTGCCTTAGTTTAGAGTCTGTCACTCAGGATGGTTCTCTGTACCCAACTCCCACTGCAACTGTTCTCCCAGCAACTAAGCATGTAGGGAATCACTGCTTCCTGCTTGGCCAAATTTAATTCTCCCTAACAACACAAGGTGGCAGAGAGCATAGCCACAGCAAGAGCCGAAGTGCCTCAGCGAAGGAAGGAGATGTAGAAGGGGCTGGAGGAATGGGCAGGCCGCAGCTCCCTGGGGATAGTGTGTCTGTCCTCCGTGGGCCTCAGATGCTGGCCACAGACGCGACTTAGCCGGGAGCAAGTGGCTGACCGACAGTTTGTTCAGTAGGACCCAAAACCCGGGAACCGATGGAACCTCTCTCCACTCTCCGCATCCCTTTAAACAGCTGCAATGTCCTTAGACAACCCTCTGAATAGTCACCAAGGCTCTTTCATCCAGAACGTCGCCCAGAACCTGCAGGAGGGCTCCCTAGACTGCCGTCTGTCCCAATGGTGTCCGGCAACTGGAACCAACAAAACCTGCTGAGTCACTGCTGAAGATTGCCATGGGGACGGATGGGCAGGTGCTGATGAGATTGATGGTGGCTGGGTTCAAGTCCCAATCTAGCCACGTCCCTGATGACTGATCTTGACTTGGGTCTCACCTCTCCAGGCCTCAGTTTACCTTTCTGTCCCCTGATGATTGAAATCAGACGGCTCTTCATACTTCAACCCTTCTGGAAGTCTCAGCTTCCCAATTGGGGGTATTAAAGGTGGGCGGGGCAAGGGAGGTGCCGAGGGATGAGGGACCAGGGTGGGCGGGGATTTCTCCCAGACTGCATCACGGGTGTTCTGGTGTGTAAAGAACAAAGAATACTTTCATGTTGCTTTAATCGGTATGGTTTTGTTTATATTCTGTGTCGATTTTGGGCATAAGTGAGTTCTGCCTCATTTATGGGGTCACCTACAATACAAAAGAGAAACTGTCTCCAGAGACCGACTTTCTCAAATACGTGCTGTTCTGCTCCTGTGACCCTCAAGGCCCTTCCAGAAGGTCCTCAGTTATCCCTTCCCACCCCTTCCTTTGCCCTTCTTCCTGCCCCTTCCATCCCCAAAGTCCATGGTTGCTTTTTTGTTCCGGCTGGAGACTCTTGCTTATGGTCCCATCTTTGGGTGCTTGCCCTGCTGGTGGACCTCTTGGGGGGCTGCCTCAGTGCTTCCTTGTGGCACCCCAGGATGCATAGATCCCTTCCTCGTTTCAGGATACCCTGGGAACCCAGATCCCCTCAATGTTCAGCCCTTGTTTCCACTGAGATTCTGAAAGGAACACATGAGGGGTTGAACAAAAGGGGAAACAGGAGGAAGAGATAGGATTCTGAGTTACTGTTTCAAATAACTGCAGGATGCAGTGGCACGCATCTTGTAATCCCAGCACTTCCAAGCAAGCTGGAGACAGGAGAATCCCCCACAAGCCCCCAAGCCAGCTGGTCCGGAAGTCACAGCACAGCAGAAGTGAGAGAGACTCTACCTCATCAAGGGGGAGGTGAGAACCTGAAAGTTGTCCTCTGACCACCACACACACACACACACACACACACACACACACACACACACACACACAGTTACCCACACCTACAGTTATATATGCAAGTGCATGGGTGCACCAGAGCATGCACACATGCACACAGTTACACACACCACACCTACAGTTATATGTGCATGTGTGTGCCAGAGTGTGCACACACACATACACACGTACACCACAGTTGTACTCATAGTTACCCATGCACAGTTATACATGCATCACACATAGAAGGTATGCGCGTGGGTGTCCACACACACATACACATGCAGTCTCTCTCTCTCTCTCTCTCTCTCTCTCTCTCTCTCTCTCTCTCACACACACACACACACACACACACAAGCTGACAAAATATGCGAGCCAGGCAAGGAGAGACCAAGACCTTGAGTGTGATTGGATGTGTGTGTTCTCAGAATCACCAAGGGGACAGAACCGAGAACATACGTAAACTGAGACCTGGATTCTGTGCCCAGTTACTTAGAAACCAGATGCCCACCCGCAGCAAAAGGAAGCCATGGCCAGAGCTAGGCCATGAGTGTCTGTTGGCTTGCGACAAGTGTAAGCAAGTAAGGTGACCACAAGGCAAGCCCGTGAATGAGGGCTTGTCTGGAGTCTGGGACAGGGCCTCCATGCTAGGAGCCAGTCTGACCAAATCAGAGCAGGAGAGAACGCATCACAACAGGCCCATCTGTGGCACCTGTGGAGAATATCACAGACGAGAGGGAGAAGGCGAAGAGAGGCCATGGGGATGGTTCAGTGGGTAGTGCGCTTGCCGAATAAGTGTGAGGACACAAGTTTGATTCCTAGCAGTGGTCTAAAAAATTAGCACGCTAGTGGAGACTTGTAATCCCAGCGATGGGGAAGCAGGGACAGGAGGATTCCTGGGACCCGCTGGCAAACCAACTCACTCTAATTAGCAAGCCTTAGGTTACAGTGAAAGACCCTGTCTCAACAAACAAACAAAACAAAAGAAAACCACAGTAGATATGGCACCTGAAGAATGACACCTGAGGTGGACCGATAGCCTCCACCCACATGCACAAATATGGATACGTGCGCGTGTGCGTGTGCATGCGCGCGCACGCGCGCGCACACACACACACACACATGCCACGAATGTGCACACACAAAGAAAAGGAGTCAAGCTCTCCTCCCTCCCTACACTTTGCTCCTCCCTACAAGGTGCTCCTGAGAGAGCAGGAGCGAGAAAACATTCAGATCCTGACCTGTTCACACACCTGCGCGCTGAGAGACCTGAAACCACAGCTCAATCTGCTCTGGAGGAATGCGGTGCTCCCAGGGGAATGTGATGTTCCCCGGGGTGTATGTGGGATGTGGTGCTCCTGGGGAAATGTGGTGCTCCCAGGGGAATGTGGTGCTCCCGGGGGAATGTGGTGCTCCTGGGGAAATGTGGTGCTCCCGGGGGAATGTGGTGCTCCTGGGGAAATGTGGTGCTCCCGGGGGAATGTGGTGCTCCCGGGGGAATGTGGAGCTCCATGGGGAATGTGGTGCTCCCAGGGGAATGTGGTGCTCCCGGGGGAATGTGGTGCTCTTGGGGGAATGTGGTGCTCCCGGGGGAATGTGGAGCTCCATGGGGAATGTGGTGCTCCCGGGGGAATGTGGTGCTCCCGGGGGAATGTGATGCTCCCAGGGGAATGTGGTGCTCCTACGACTTTGCTGCCACTCAGAAGCTGAGAGAGAATGGTAATAGCCAGCTTCCAGGGCGTGGGGAGGGCTTCTTGGACTCCTTAGCTGGCCTTTGCCAAAATCCCACAGAAAAGAGACAGGGCTGTTGTTGTTGTTGTTGTTATTGTTGTTGTTGTTGTTTCTCCCTCCTCCCCATCTGGCCCATCCCTGGTATGCTGATCTTTAGCCCATGAACACCAGAGAGGCAGAATTGCCACCCTTAAACACTGAGCTCAGATAGTTCTGTCATACTCTGGAGGGATTGGCTGCCCACAGAAGAGAAAAAGGACTGATGTTTACAGATGCTTACAGAAAGAGTCTCAGGCAGCAAGCTTAACCAGGGCACACCTACACAGGCATGATGTAGCCTGTGTGGACGGGGAAGTCAGAGGACAAGTTGAAGGAACTGGATCTCTTCTTTCACCACGTTGAGCTCTCAGGATCAAACTCAGGCATCAGGCTTAGTGGCAAGCCCCTCTTTGTAAGCTAAGCCATCTTGCCGGCCCCCACCTAATTTTTTTTTTCTGAGACAAGGTCTCTCACTGAATATAGAGCTTGCTATTTTGGTTGGCCCGGCTAGCTAGAGAGTTCCTGAGAACCTCCTATCTCCTGCAGCTCTGGGCCGTAGGCATACCCTCCCCCCATGTGTGACTTTTTTCTTTTTAAATATTTATTTATTATACATAAGTACACTGTAGCTGTCTTCAGGCACACCACAAGAGGGATCAGATCCCATTACAGATGGTTGTGAGCCACCATGTGGTTGCTGGGAATTGAACTCAGGACCTCTGGAAGAGCAGTCGGTGCTCTTAACCGCTGAGCCATCTCTCCAGCCCCCATGTTGATTTTTCTGCAAGTATTAGGATCTGAACTCTTCCTGTGCTTGTGCAACAGGCTCGCCTTAACATACAGAGCCATCCCGACATCCCTTCTCTTGTTCTGTGTAGCTGAAGCTGACGCCAAACTGACAAAAGCGGTTCTGTCAAGTTGGCAGGAACACATCGAATGTGCTGCGGGCTACGTGCCAGGCCTGATGGTCTTTCTCCTAGTTTTTACCTTCTGTTGTTTGAGTGCCATGGAACCCAGGGCACGCCTCTAACTGCACAATCTCCTTCTCGTTGATGTGGGTTGGGGAGGTGACATCCCGACCCAGGTTATAGTGTCCCCATCAGCTTACAGTGACCCTACCTCCTAGATCATTACATCGCCGCCACATGTTGCAAAATGGAGATGTTTTAATTTTGTGCACCTTCCAGCACTGACTGGATTTTTCTACAAAAAAAAAAAAAAAAAAAAAAAAAGAAGAAGAAGAAGAAGAAAGGAAGAAAGGAAGGAAAGAAAATAATGCCTTTTCCTCTTTCTTCGTTAGTTATGCCCACTTACTTATCATGACATGATTGCACAGGTGAGCCTGGGTTTAATTATTTCTTGTTCGTAAGCATTAATCACCAATTTTCTGAGAAAAGGACTGATGTCCTAGCTGCTTCCAGTAATAGCCAGTGACGACGGCATGTTCCCGGGTCACCGTGAATTCTCTCGTATTTCTGGACACTGATGGGAAAGGAGGAGGCGTCCCTTTGTCCCCTTTGGGTCTCTCGCCATGCTCTGCGAGGGTCCGTATCTGTGTGGGTGGCACCCATGACTCTCTTCAGGATTCATAACCTATCATGACGGCTCACGGACTGAAGAAAGGACACACTCGAGACCACCATTTAGTATGAAGCAGATAAGGGAATAACACACTGCAGAATGCAAGCTGGGGGAGGGGACTGCCCCAGGAATGTCTGTCTGTCCCTGTGGAGGTTGGACTTATTGATATATTGGGATGTCTATCAACACAGAGGTTCCTGGAGCTTCCTTATCCAGAGACTTTGGTGGGGGTCTCAGCACTTAGGGGTGACTGGTTCTATCACTGGCCATGAAGTTTTTTTTTTTTTTTTTTGATTCTTTTTTTTTCGGAGCTGGGGACCGAACCCAGGGCCTTGCGCTTCCTAGGCAAGCGCTCTACCACTGAGCTAAATCCCCAACCCTGGCCATGAAGTTTGAACCCCACCTTCAGCCTCATCTCTTCCCTGTAGAAGGGCCTGGGTTAATGTTCTGACCCTCTAGTCACATGCCCGGGATATCTTCTGGGCTAGCCTAGCCTGAGCCACCTCAAAGTGTACATCAGAGATGGATGAAGGAGTTCACATAGAAGTCAACTCCTTGGGATGCTGCAATTCTACGCTTAAAAGCGGCACGGGGGCCAGGCATGGTCCTCAGTGCACCAGAGCAAGCGTAGGCAGAAAAGGCTCAACCTTACTTGGGGATTCGAAGGGCTTAGACCTTGTGTATCTGTGCAGTTAAAGCCTTGGGGTGAAGACTCCCTGGGCATCTGGCAAAGCTAAGGCAAGAGATCTCAACCAGCATTTGGGGTGCGTAAAATGTTAATGCAGGGCTGTTCACTGAGCCTCACTGCCGCCATCTTCAGGAGTCCACTTCAACTTGCTTATTAGTGAACATCACAGAGGGGCCTGCTGACTATTGATCTTCACTCTCGGATGAGGGGTGGGCTGGGAAGGTTATGGGACCCTCACCTGAGTTATCTAACAACTGGTCCCAACCAGCTATTGGTTATTCTGCCCTGACTGCCCGTAGTCTCTGGGAGTGACTAGAGGATACAGGTGGAAAGATGAGGGGAAGGGTTCCCTTTGTGCGACTCGGGTGGGTGGGTGGGGGGCGGGCAGCCATCATCCTAACTGGGTGCAGACATTCAAAGGCCCCCACGCTCCTACCTGTAACCCCTCACCTGTGAGCAGGTAGGCTCAAACAACTCCTTGGCTCCTCAGGGAAGATAGAAAAGGCACCTCGGTTTCTCCTGGGACCTTAAGAGGGTTAAGATGTTGTTTATGTTTCCCCAAGAGAAAGGGTTTTAACAGAAGAGGTGGAGGGAGGGGGGTTAGCTGGTGACTGGGTGGGACATCTCTGTATCCACAGGGACAGAGAAAGAGAGACAGAGATGCAGTGGAAGTCTCTGAGGGCTAGTTGGGACTGACAGAAATGAAAGGCTAGGGAGGGGATTTACCTTGGTGACACAGGAGCTGACTGGGGAGACTAGCAGAGTGGGAGGCAAGAAAAAAAAACCCTACACAGAATACAGAACCAGAATACATCGAGCTGCATAGGGGTGGGAGGGTGGGGGTAAGTGTATCAGAAGGAGGTCACTTACACAGAGCAGGGCCCCCGAGATGTGAGACCCTGGGTGAGGGTGGGGGAAATCTCATGTCTTGATTTCAAGCAGGAAGGAGACTGGTGGGAGCCATCCAGAGAGGACTGGACCCAGGCTCCCTTCTATAACACGAGCGAACAGAGTCTTGGCCAGATGTCTCTAGAAGCTTCTTCCAGCATTTTCCCTCCAGAGCTGAATGCACTCTCTTAGTACACCCCACCCACCACAGGGTAGATCTGAGCTCCACAGCTTCCTGGAGTCTGTACTACCTGGAGAGAGAGAGAGAGAGTGGGAGGAGGAGCTTCAAGAAGGGCATCGTGCACATGTGGCCCATACATCTACAGCCATCCAATTAGACAAGATGGATGAAGCAAAGAAGTGCAGGCCGACAGGAGCCGGATGTAGATCGCTCCTGAGAGACACAGCCAGAATACAGCAAATACAGAGGCGAATGCCAGCAGCAAACCACTGAACTGAGAATAGGACCCCCGTTGAAGGAATCAGAGAAAGAACTGGAAGAGCTTGAAGGGGCTCGAGACGCCATATGTACAACAATGCCAAGCAACCAGAGCTTCCAGGGACTAAGCCACTACCTAAAGACTATACATGGACTGACCCTGGACTCTGACCTCATAGGTAGCAATGAATATCCTAGTAAGAGCACCAGTGGAAGGGGAAGCCCTGGGTCCTGCTAAGACTGAACCCCCAGTGAACTAGATTGTTGGGGGGAGGGTGGCAAAGGGGGGAGGATGGGGAGGGGAACACCCATAAGGAAGGGGGGGAGGGGGATGTTTGCCCGGAAACCAGGAAAGGGAATAACACTCGAAATGTATATAAGAAATACTCAAGTTAATAAAAAAAAAAAAAAAAAAAAAAAAAGAAGGGCATCGTGGTGCATGCCCTTAATTCCAGCGGGGACGGGGAGATCTCTGTGAGTTAAGGCCAGTCTGGACTACATAGTGAGTTCCAGGACAGCCAGAGCTACAGAGTGAGACCCTGTCTCCAGAAAAGAATCGGAAAAACATATTTGGGAAAGTGTGATCAGAGACAAACTGTTAACTTCAGTTTTGGCTAATGTGGGCTGGCCCCGTAGGTGAAGGCAGGGACACACCTCTGAGGTATGGGGGTCTCACCAGGGACAAACTTTCTCTCACCTGAAGACACAACACCGTGTCTCAGGGTTTGTTTGTTTGATTGTTTGTTTTTTGTTTTGTTTTGTTTCTGGGAAACAAAACAGTTTCCATCCTGGGACATCCTCCGGTGCACAACACAGCCCTCTCAACTTGTCCCCAGATGTCAACAGTGCTGAGGAAGGGCAGAAGGGAGAATGAAGTGCTTGCCTGTGGGAGGGTAGAATGGCGGGCTGGGCTCAATTGTATGTTGTGTGTAGGGCGAAGCTCTCACCCGGAGAAGACAGGACTTTGCTTGGTAGCCACTTTCAAAGTTACAAGTGGCCATGTAACAATTATAGGTTTTTAACGTGTGAGAACGTGACCATGAAACTTCTAAGCTAATCCCATGTCCCCCTCGCTATTTTTTTCTCTCTGTTGCGTGGATTTGTATGCATGTTTGCCTGTGTGTTGTATGAATTTGTATATATGTTTGCGTGTGTGCACATGCATATGTTTGCAGGTTTGAGGCCCCAAGGTGCGATCAGGAATCATCCTCAGTCACTACTTCACTTTAGCTATTCAGCCAGGGTCTGTTAATCAAACCCAGAGCTAGTTGAGCTAGCCAGCTTGCTCTTGGGATTCCATGGATTCAGCCTTCCGAGGCTGGAATCCCAGGCAGGCTGCCACACCCACCCTGCCTCCCAATCCGGGACTCTCAGCTATCAGTTCTTTTCCCCATCTTCCTCTTGGGTGAAGCTGCAAGGTTCAGGCACACCATTGGGTTCAGGGCCACTTGTTGCTAAAAATAGGCCAAAGAGCTAGACCGAGTGGTACCCTTACTTCCAGGGGATAATTGACAGTGTCTGCTGTCATTTAGACTGGGGACATGGATGGTACTGCCACAGAGGCGCACCACCTAGACAAAAGACAAATGCCTTGGCATGGCCACAAGATCCCTCTTGGAGAGACCAGATCCCATCGTGTCACTTGTCTCTGGATCTCTAGGTTCCTGGGAAAGATATGTGTGTGTGTGTGTGTGTGTGTGTGTGTGTGTGTGTGTGTGTGTGTGTGTGTGTAGTGACCTACTGAACTCCTGGAGTCCAGTTCTCAGTTCTTTTTGGGGCTCAGCAATTCTAAACTAGTACACTAAGAAAGCCTTGACTGGAATCTGTGAAGGGGCCACCTATGTTCTTTAGAGCGGTCTTACTGGTACTTTCCACGGCTGCACGGGGCTTTTTGGCTCCACTTGGAAACAGGAGGAGGACAGCCACTCCTTTGCTTCTTTGGCTAGAAGATGCCAACACCAGCGGTCACCTCCTCCCACATCACCTGTGGGATCTGCTGGATCCAGGATCACAGGCCTAAAGAAAGGTTAGATAATGTGAGAGGGTTGTTATCAAGGCCCCTGACCTCAGCCTTCAGGGTTGCATTAATGATACAATATATCTTGGCTGCCTAGGTCAAATAATTTGAAACTACTCGGGAGTCCAAGTTACTTCTACATTTGAAGAACACCCCTCCCCCCAACGTTGTGATTTACCCGGGACAGCAAAGTATTCAGTGGCCACCTCACCCAACTAGAAGGTGTCACACAATGCAGTGTTGCTAAGTAGTTGCTAAGTTGTAAAGTTGCTGGGGGGTTGGGGTGGGGATAGGCTGGAGAAAGTGTGCGCATGTGCAAGCAAGCCCAGAGTTCCTGCTCTTTTTTTTTTTTAAAGATTTTATTTATTCATTTTATTTATGACGAGTACACTGTCACTGTCTTCAGACACACCAGAGGAGTGTATCACATCTCATTACAGATGGTTGTGAGACACCATGTGGTTGCTGGGATTTGAACTCATGACCTGTGGAAGAGCAGTCAGTGCTCTTAACCGCTGAGCCATCTCTCCAGCCCCGAGTTCCTGCTCTTAATGTTCTTATTTCTTCCCTTTGCTGTTTTATCTTCCCCCTCCTCTTTTCTCTTTCTTCTTTCACCTTTGTTTCTTGCTTACGGTATCTAGTACACACTCTGAGGACCCCCTCCCTTTATTTTAATAATTTTGGGGGGACAGTTTGCTATGTGGACAATCCTATCCTCCTGGTGTACGCCTTTAATCCCAGCAGGGGCAAGCAGATCTCTGTGAATTGGAGATGATCTTGGTTTACAGAGTGGGTTCCAGGGCAGCTGGGCTAAAACTGTAAAGAGACCCTGTCTTAAACAAACAAACATATAAGCAAACGAATGGATGGATAACAAAACAAAACGACAACAACAAAATCTTCCACCTTTCAGCCTCGGAAATGCCGGGACTGTGGCAGGTACCACCCTGCCTGGCTTTGTTCTTTTAGCTCTGAAAGATAAAGCCAGATCTGGCTAGATGACAGGGGCTGGATAAACCGTAAAGGAGCTTGCTGCCAAGTCAATGACCACGATCTCTTAGACCCACAGACCCACGTGGTGGGAGGAAAGAACTGACTCTGGAAAGTTGTCCGTTGATTTACTGTGGTGTGCGCACGCTTGCGTGCATGGGGGTGGGTTGGGGGCTGGGAATGGCAGAGCTGTTTCTCAGGAATATTTTGCCATCTCAGACCCCCTCTTCCATTGTCTAGCACACATATTTCCATGTGGAAGAACCAGGAAAGCAGTGCGAGCGCCCTCTGCCGGCTGGATGCTTCGGCATCTCTCCTGGGTGGCAAGCCCCTCCCACTCCCGTGGTTGAGCTTTCTCAGTTTCACGCTGGGCATGAACAAGACCCCCCGGGGAGAAGAATCTAGGTCATGGAAGAAATAGTGTGGAAGGGAATCGAGTTAATTCAGAAGGGGGAGGGAGAGTAGGCACCTCTTTTTCTGGATCTGGGTCAGTAGGAACTTCCTCATGTGATCCTCCTCAAAGTTGTAATTGACTGTCCAGAAGACGCAGAGCTGCCGGTATCTTATGACCAAGTCCAGGACGGTCCGGAAGCCTTCAGCAGTGTCGAAGCCATCTGTGCCACTGCCATGCTCCCACGCATACACGGTGAGCAGCTCCAGTGCGTACTTTGGAGGCAAAGATGCTTTTGGCTTCATCTTCCTTTCACACTGGTGGGGAGAGAAAGTGAGGATGTCAGATGACCTTGGCGAGGCAGAGGAGCCCAGTGTGTGTCCTGGATTGCCTGGGTTGCAGTAGAGGCAACTGGGTTATGACACGAAACTTGGAAGAAAGGAGACACTGAGTTCTAGGTAGGCCTGATAGACGTAGCAGCAGGCAGTGTGGTGCACGCAGTGGTCTGCCTTTGGGCTTTGTAACTGCTGGCTGATGGGACCCTCTGTTTGCTAGTTATGGGCCCTTCGATGTGGATCGCCACATCAGAGGGGGGGCGGGGCTTGAAGAAGTCACGTGATCCCCCACCCTGCCCACTAGCCCTCTGCTTTCCACGGTGGCTCCCGTTTCAGAGGGCAGCTTCATCCTGCCTTCTGAGAGAGAGAGAGAGAGAGAGAGAGCATGGCGAGTACACAGCAGTACTGGCAAACTGTGGTGCACAACTCTAACTTCCATTCATGCTCGTCAGGAGAGAACTTGGCTGAGGCCAAATTCCTTGGCCAACATGAGGTCAGAGATCGCCACGCATTGCTTTGCGCTAGGAGGCCCAATAGGCCTGACCCAGAAGATATCATTGGCAGAGGACAAGGAAAAGATCCATGGGTAAGCGAACAGCAGATTCCCGAAAGAGGCCCGGCCTCTTTCACAGAAGGATTTTACACTTGGTAAAGCCTGTGCCTCAGTTTAGCAAGGGCTGGCTGACCTGTTTGTACCAGTGCTTGATCAGGCGGATCAGACCCTTGAGTTTGGTGGGCCTGGTTTCAATGAAGTCTCTCTGTAGCTCTGTAAAACAGACTGAAAACTCCCCTCCTTTGAGGCTGTCCTGTGAGGCATACAGCTCAATGAGCTTCTTGTAGGCTTTGAGCCTGGAGGTGTAGTCAGACCGCAGCTGACCTAACGTGGAAGGAAAATGTCTGTTAGATCATATGAATATAGTGAACAACAGAGTAAAAAAAAAAAAACCATGTTTTTTTTTTGTTTTTTTTTTTTTGTTTTTTTTTTTGAGACAGGATCTCATGTAGCCCAAGATGGCACTGAACTTCCTAGGTAGCCAAAGAGGATCTTGAATTTCTGATCCTCTTGCCTCTACCTTCCAAATGCTGAGATTGCAACTGTGCACCACCATGCCCAGTTTAAACGATACAGGGGGATTGTAACCAGGTCTTGGGTATGCGAGACACTCTACCAATGAATCTATGGCCACAGTTCTCAAAACTGGTTTTTAAAAATTTTATTTTCATTGATGCGTGTGTGCATGTGTGCCTGTGTGTGTGCATTCATGTATACCTGTGTACCTGTGTGTGTGTGCATGCATGTGTACCTGTGTACCTCTGTGTGTGTGCATGTGTCCCGTGTGCCTATGCATGTGTGTGCATGCATGTGTACCTATGTGTGTGTGTGCACTCATGTGTCCTGTGTGCCTATGTGTGTGTACATGTGTCCTATGTGCACACATGCATAAGTGCAAGTGACTGCAGGCCAGAAGAGGGGTATCAGGTCCCCTGGAGCTGGAGTTACAGGATGTGAGCCACTGGAGTTTAGCGCTGGGAACCGAACTTAGTTCCTCCAAAGAACAGCCAGCCCTCCTCAGCCTCTGAAGCCATCCTGGTTTTTTGGACAAATGTAATTTCACTGGAGGGAATTCAGTTCAATGGGGGAATTTCCCTTGAACCATGTACCTATATTTGAACTACTGATGGCTGTCCAAGATACAGACAGTAATGACTGTGGGCCTGGAGGGCACCATGGGTTTACAGAAGCACACACATCTGTGATAACCCACGAGGGCAGCCCCTGGCCACTGTGGCTGATTAATCTTGTGATAACTGAGACAAGATGAAGAAGATTTGGCCACAGCCACATCTCAAGTTTCCAGTGGATTCAGAACCCAGATCTAGATGGTTCTCACTGTTGGAGAAAGTCTGAGCTCAAGCTTGCACACTCTGTCCCTGAGGCAGCTTTAGTCCACTTCTCTCATTTGTGTGTGTGTGTGTGTGTGTGTGTGTGTGTGTAAATAAAGTTTTATTGGGATAGAGTTGACCACATTTATGAATCTCTCGTGTATGGCTAGTTTCACATTGAAACGGCAGAGTTGGGAAAACTGTGCTCTTCCAGGGTGAAAAGATTTGCTGTGGTGCTGTACTAGTGAGCTTTCTGTCAACACAGACCTAGACACACCTGGGAAGAGGGAATCTCAACTGAAGAAGTAACTCCATCAGACTGGTCTATGGCCATGTCTTATGAAACCTCAAGTACAGAACTGCCTCCATCAGACTAGACTATGGGCATATCTGTGAAACCTCAAGCACAGAACTGCCTCCATCAGACTAGACTATGGGCATATTTGTGAAACCTCAAGTACAGAACTGCCTCCATTAGATTAGTCTATGGCCATGTCTGTGGGACATTTTTCTTAACTGATGAATGACGGGGAAGGGGCTAGGCCATTCACTGTGGGTGGTGCTGCTTCTGGGCAGGTAGCTCTGAGCTGTATAAGAAAGCAGGCTGAGTGATCTAGAGAGAGCCAACCAGTAAACAGCACCTCTCCCTGGCCTCTGCTTCAGTTCCCTGCCTCTAGGTTCCAGCCCTGATGGAACCCATGTAAGATGAACAAAATTCTTTCCTCCCCAAGTTGATTTGGTTAGTGTTTTAGCAACAGAAGCCAAACCAGGACAGCTGCCCTTTCAAAAGCACACAGACAAACAGACAAAAGTGCCCTGACCCCCATTCTATACAGTCCTGTTTCTTTTCTGAGAGAAATCGAGACAGCTGGGTGGGGGCTGGGGGTCAATCCCAGTGTCCTGAGCATTCAGGCAAGTACTCTGCCCCCGAGCTACAGCCCTAGCCCCACATAATGGGCATGGGTCTTACTTTATTTTGTGGCTCTTGCATTGAACACAACATCTTACACATGCGAAGCAAATGCTTTACCCCTGATTATACCCCATTCCCAAGGACCACTCAGGTGGAGGATACTAGAGGCCTCATAATTCTGATATAGAAAATATGGTTAGCAGCTTGGCCTTCGTGTGAGCATGAGTATACGCATGAGTGAGTGAGTGAGTGAGTGAGAGAGACAGAGACAGACAGACACACGCACACACATGCACACACACACACACACACACACAGAGACAGAGAGAGAGAGAGAGAGAGAGAGAGAGAGAGAGAGAGAGAGAGAGAGAGAATGAGAGCATGAGAAAGCCCAGAGTCATCTGAGAAGTTATTATGGGAGGACCCAGCCCACTGTGGGCGGCACCATCCTCTTGACATGTGGTCCTGGGGTGACCACCTGTTAGCTAAGCATAAGTCTATGAGCCAGGCAGCATTCTCCTGTGGTTTCCACTTCTGTGTCCTGCCTTGAGTTTCTGCCCTGAACTTCCTTCATGATGGTTCTCCATGATGGACTGAGATCCGGAACAGTAAACCAAACAAGCCCGTTCTTCCTCTAAGTCGCTTTGTGACTATGGGTATGTGTGCTTGTCTGTGCATGCCCATGCAGAGGCCAGAGGAGGAGGCTGGGGTTCTGCGGTATCACCCTTCACTGTTTCCCATTGAGACAGGCTCTCCCACTGAACCTAGAGCTTTCTGATTCTGCTAGACCTTCTCTGCCTCCACACCTCCCCTTCATCTGCACACCATAGCCTGTAGTTGAGCCTGTCTTTTTATATATTGGTGCTGGGGGATAAAACTCAGATCTCCACAACTGAATGACAAACACAGCACAGAGACATCTCCCCAGCCTACCCTGAGGCCTTTTATTCACCCATATCTCTGTAGCTCTCACCCGTAAATGGGACTTTTAAGAAGTTTTTTTTTCCTTTTCTTTTTTTCGGAGCTGGGGACTGAACCCAGGGCCTTGCGCTTGCTAGGCAAGCGCTCTACCACTGAGCTAAATCCCCAACCCCTTAAGAAGTTTTGTCTGCACCAATTTCCTGTTTCTTGTTTCACAAAGTCTGGGCCCATTCTATTTTAGTCTCTTCTCCATGGAAGAAATGAAGGGATATTATCTATGTTACGTATCTAACTCTGCAT
This sequence comes from Rattus norvegicus, assembly GCF_021556685.1. Classification (NCBI taxonomy): domain Eukaryota; kingdom Metazoa; phylum Chordata; class Mammalia; order Rodentia; family Muridae; genus Rattus; species Rattus norvegicus. Next base: position 42,865,457 of record NC_141545.1, on the reverse strand, counting down.
GGGCCACCCCCGACTCACCACAAAGAATGGAGCCTATAGCTCCTAGAGGCTATCATGAGAATAAAATTGCATGGAGGTGCATTGTAGCCATGCACCTGCTGGGTTAGCATCAGTAGACAGATACAGCCCATCACCCAACTCCAGATTCTGGAAGGAGCCCTTCAGAATCTTCCTTCCAGAATTTTCTCAGGAGCTAGGGTCTGGGCACTCTTACCTAGTGCATCATAGGCGGGAAGGACATCGAACTCCACACTTTGCTTGAGACTCTTGGATTCCAGGGTAAAACTCAGCACCCTGGGGGCCATCCATTTGGAAATATCAAACTTCACCCCTAAATTAAAGGCCTTCTGGCAGGCTTCTAACTGCTTTCGGATCTCCTGGACGTACTGGGAGCGTTCAGTTTCTAGGGAGTCATAACTATCCAGTGAGCTGAGGAACACTACGATGTCAGCATCTGATCTCTGCTGCAGAGCTGTGCCTTTGGCAGTGGATCCTCCCTAGGAAGGGAAAGGAAAGTGAGGCACCGCTTCCCTTTATCCTTGTTTTCCTGGCACCCACACACTGGACTCAAGGAAGGGCCAATACTTACCTTGATGATCTTCAGGACTTTGATGTCAGAATTCTGGAAGCAGGTCTCTTTTAAGAATGAACAGATAATGTCAACAGCTCTTTTGATTTGGTTTAGGAAGACCTTGTCAGGTTGGAGGAAGTCTTTGATGAACTTGTCCAGGCAGTGGCTTGGGGTGATGAAAAATGGCATGGGCTGGGGAGGAGAGAACATTGGTGGACTCTCACAGGAGCCACCACAAAAGTCACTTCCATCCCACTGCCAACCTGCTTCCAGCTGTGGGCAGAGACCTTCTTGTCTCTGGAGTTAGCACTGATGCACCCAGAGAATACTCTTGAGATCCCGGACAAAAATCCTAACACACACACACACACACACACACACACACACACACACTCATACACATTCATACGCACACATACACACACACACCACACACACCACACTCATACACACTCATACATACACATACACACACACCACACACCCCTCACACACACACCACACACACGCACACACATATACACACACATACCCCTCACACACACCACACACATACACCCCTCACACACCACCCCCCCACCCCCCCACACACTCATACACACTCATATACACACATACACACACACCACACACACACCCCTCACACACACCACACACACACAAACACACACACACACACACACACACACACACACACACACATACCCTAATCCCAACAGAAATCTCCTGGTTCCTCATGGGCTATTTGCGAGAGACCTGGATCCTTCTAAGGGGTTTGTGGAGTGCAGACATGTGGAGGTGTCCTGGGCCAGCACAAGGAGGTCTCCAAAAGGCAGGTGGGAGATTAAGCTTGAACAAGTAAAGGTGAAGACAGAAGCAGAGAAGCGGGGACTCAAGGATGATGGACTAATAGTATTGAAGATGGATGAAAGAACCAGGACACGAGGGCAGCCTTGAGAAGCTTAACTAGGGAAGGAGATCTTGAGGATATCTCCATTTCAGCTCTGCAAGACTGCTTGGATTACCCACTGCCAGAACGTTAAGATTATGAATTTAGGGTACATGTATTTTAAACGGAAGAGCAGAGGAAGAGAGGTCTAAGCTTCCTGGAGAGCACTGGTGGAGGATGATACAGTCACCCACAGGACAGGAGGGGCTCTCAGCTCCCTCCTCAGTCTAAGATGATCTTGGTACCCCTAGATGTTGTGACCCTTAGCCACAGCATCTTTGGAATCTTCCTCTCCCACAGCTCAGATGGTGTAAAGGAAAGGTGTGAGTGTACCTGTGTCATATGAGAGCATACACACGGGAGTGAACACACACTCGAGGGCACGTAGGAATACGAGACATGAGTGCCCCGCGTGCATGTGAGCGTGCGCACTGCGTATGCACGTCCATGTGCCTGCAAGCTCAAGCGAGTGGCAGCACAGGTGCACGCACACCCGTGACGCCGTGATGCGCCTCGGGTGCAAAGATGGGTGTTCGCATGTGTGCAGTGGAAATTTCTGGTTGTTTCACGTGACACAGACTTGTGCGATGTCTTGCTGAGGCGAAGCTCGCGGGAGGACGCGGGATATTTGGAGAGAGGATAAGTAAGACTTAACGGACAGTGACGGAGCACTTCCATAGCTAGCTGGGCCTCGTTGGTCTCGAGTCTTTGCTTTGATAAAAGAGGCACAGCAGAGAACTCCTGGCATCCCAGCTGGTCCTGGTTGCTTCTGATGACTCACACCGATTCGGCGGAGGCCTGGCTGTTTCTGCTGGATCATGCATGTTTGGTATCCTGACACTACTAAACTGGACTGCTGGTATCCTGACAATGGAGGTTAAAACTGCCCCAAAGAACTACTTCTAAACAGGTCCATATCCCTTTGTCCTATTTACAATCTCCCTGCCATTGCATGGTTAAAAGGAGGGTGTGTGACAAAATGTTACAAAACCCTTATCAACGTGGTTTAAAAAAATCTAAGCCTACATTTGTGAGTATGCATGTTTATGTGTGTGAGTACATGTATGTAAGCTGGAAATGCTCATTCCCTCCTGTATGTTGGTTGCTGAGCCTGGACGTGAAGCAGCTGTTGAGAGACAAGTGACATCATAGCCCGGAAGGGGTCAGGCTGGTGAGACAGCAGCAGGGTGCTCAAAAGGTGCACTAGGGACTACAGAGATGTCCAGGGCTCTGTCTGCTTTGTCAGAGGACCCAGGTTTGATTCCCAGCACCTGGGTGGTGGCTCACAACTGCCTGTAAACTCCAGTTCCAGGGGATCTGATGCCCTCTTCTGGCTTCTGTGGGTACTACACAAATATGGCACAAAACATACACTCAGGCACACTGTAATGTGAAAACAATTTTTAAAAGGTGGGGTAGGAGGGAAACGAGAGCTGAGCATATCATGTGCCTATGGGTTGGAATGGGGGTCTAGGGGGTGCTCCTGGGGGTGTCAGAATATGAACATGGTGCATATGCGTCTTATATTTCGACGGTACACGGACCTAAATTTTGCCTCTGACCACAGCCTGGTGGTTGTGGGAGTGAAGCACCCTCAAGCAGCCTGTGTGACACTCGGTCACCATCATAGTGATGAGTGTGAGTGGGCACACGTGCAGATGTCACCCAGCCAACAAGGGCAAGTTGCTGTGTGTGAAACCCGCCCAGGCATTGTCCATCCCTTTTGGCAACGATAGATTTTTGAAAGCTTGGATGGAGATGGTGGGAAGGGATCATCCAGTCCCTACCTTAGGATGCCAGGGAGGTTGTCACAAGGAAGTAAAAGACTCCAGTGAAACTGGAGCCTGGGGTTGGGGACATAAGAGCCGTTGTGGAGTCTAACTGGGGAGTGACCCCACCCTCAGGCTCTGTGTCCTTCTGTCCATCCCAGATGACTGCATCGTAGTTACTGACTCCTCTGCAGATGGAAAGGGGACCCTGCCTCCCACACTTTGGAAATGAGCTTGTCCCTTGTCCGTGAGGGCGCGTGCGTGCTCCACTGGCACACTTGCCCCTCTTCCAAGGTTAGCAAAGTAGACTTTGAACAGACTCAGCTGGTCTAACTTAGGGGTGCACTGACATCTTCCTCTGACAGATTTCCTCTGTTTTGCTGCTGGCTCATAACCATGGCCTGGGCTTCAGGGTTTGCTAGAGTGTCACACAGGGTGTGGCTTCTCTGTGCTTCTAGGAGGCTCTGCCTCTTCTCCTCCCTCCTCTCTTCCCTCTCCTCCCTCGCCACCTCCCCATCTCCAGATATCACTCCTGTTGAAGTAAATTCATCACTTTTCTGGGGTGGGAGGAGAACCCAATTTCTCTGCCCCCCCTTTCTACCTGACACTCATCCTGTGGCCTCTAAGAGTTGGTTGAGTTATGTCCCAAAATATATTGGGGATTGGGTCTATAGTACCTATGACCATGACCTAATAGAAAATGGGGCTAATTAGGGAAGTCGTCATAACCGATGGACGAACAAGCAGGCATACAGGGTAGAGTGTGGCAGTGGAGGGAAAGGTAGTGTCATGGTTTGAATATGCCTTGGCCCAGGGAATGGCACTATTAGGAAGTGTGGACCTGTTGGAGTGGGTGTGTCACTGTTGGCGTGGCCTTTAAGACCTCCATCCTAGCTGCCTGGAAGTCAGTCCTCCACTAGCAGCCTCCAGATGAAGATGTAGAACTCTCAGCTCCATCCCGCCTGGATGCTGCCCTGCCTCCCATCTTGATGATGATGGACTGAACCTCTGAACCTGTAAGCCAGCCCCAATTAAATGCCATCCTTGTAAGAGTGGCCTTGGTCATGGCGTCTTTTCACAGCAGGAAAACCCTAACTAAGACAGGCAGGGTGATGGTGTCACAGGGAAAGGTGGGGTGGTGATGATGTCACAAGCCAAGCCAGGGATCGCTGCTGTCCCCTTGAACCTCCAGGGAGAGCCCAGCGCTCTCCATTTCTTGTCATTGAAACTCTGGCATCCAGAACAGTGAGTGAATAAATTACTGTTGCTTTAAGCTACACTGACCGTGTGACTGTGTCACAGAGGTCATGCACAGGAAGCCAAGACACACTCTCAGATCAGTGTTGGGAGGTTCCTCCTTCCAACATGGAAACCCTCTTACCAGAACATCCCAACATGGTTTGTGTGGCTTATTCAGTCTGAGAGAGTTCAGCCACTCCTGAGCCTCTTCTGCCAGTAGCTGCCAGAACCTGTCATCTTTGCCCACATTGTTGGTTGGGTCGGTTGGATCCAAGATGACCGGTCTAGAAATTTTATTAGATGAGGAAAAAAAAAATCAGGGCTGGGTTTAGCAGCACACGTCTTTAATCCCAACACTTGGGAGGCAGAGGCAGGCGGGTCTCTGTGAGTTCAAGACCAGCCTGGTCTACAGAGTGAGTTCCGGGTTAGCCAGGGCTACATAGTAAGATCCTATTTCCCTCTCCCTCTGCCCCCACAAGACAGGAATCTGGGACTGGGAAGATAGCTTGGCAACTAAGAGTGCTTAGTGCACAACCATAAGGACCAGAGTTTTGGGACCCAACACCCATATAACAACATGGGTGTCCTTTAACCCTGGCTTTGAGGGGTTGGGTAGAGACAGTAGGATCTCTGGGGCTTGCTGGCTTCCAGCCTTGTTGGAAAAACACAGGAACTCAGGTTGAGGAAGAGAGATCCTGCCTCAGGGGGGATAGACGGAGAGCACTTGATACCCTCTTCTGGTCTCTATGTGCAAAGCGGCACACACCCACTTCTGCACTCACACAGACACACAAATAAATCTTATTGGAAAGAGAGGGATTGGGCTGGGGGATGGGTCAGCGGGTGAAGTACCTGCTTCACAAACAGGCCCCGAGTCCCCAAGACTCACACAAAAAGCCAGACATTGGTGTGAGTTTGTAATCCCAGCAGAGACAGGTGGGTCTGGGGACTCCCTGGTCAGCCGGTCTAGCCTATTGGCTATTGAACATCAGTTGGGAGGCCCTGACTCAAAACATAAGGTAGAAGGGCTGGGGAGAGCCTTCAGTGATTAAGAGCACTGACTGCTCTTCTAGAGGACCCAGGTTCAGTCTGAGAACCCAAAGTAACCCATCTGTAACTAGAGACCCAGGGAATCTGACTCCCTCTTTTGGCCTTCATAGGCACTGCATGTGTGTGGTTCACCAACACAGGGAAAGCACCCCCCCCCCCCCCCCCCCCAGTAAATGAATCTTTAAACACAGTGGAGAGTGAAGCACAGACATGAGGAGACACCTGATGCTAGCCCCTGGTCTCCACATGCATCTGTATACATACATCACATACATACATACAGACTCATAGGTTTGCATGCACCCGTGTGTGGTGGGGGAAGCTGGCAGCCTAGACTCTGAATGAAGGCTATGGCCTCCCTAAGCTGCTGAGATATCCGCGGTACTCGGCACATACTGACTCCTCACCTTGTGTTTTTCAGAGACATTAGATCCCTCTGTTCCTTGCTGTGAACTCCTTTTCCTCTCCCAGCTCCCTCCTCCTGCCACCCATTGGTGGACAAAACCCGACCATGAGTTGGAACATGAAGTGCATTAGCTGAGTCTCCTCTGAGAGCAGATCCTCGGGTTCCCCCTGGCTCCCAGCAAGGGTTCAGAATTCGCTCTCAGTGGGGCCCTAGCCTGTGCAGCGGGAGAGATCTGGGGAAGCTGGGTACCTTGGGGAGTTGAGCTGGTGCAGAAGGTTGTTCCGGACTGTCTCATCCTCAAAGTTGTAATTGTCTAACCAGTAGACACACAGGTTTGTCGGCTGACTGATGAGTTGCAGCACAGTCCTGATACCTTGCGTGATGTCAAAGTCTTTAGTCTGGCAGCCCTGTTCCCAGGCATACACAGTAAGCAGCTCCAGTGCATATAGCAATGGCGGAGGTGAGGGTATTATCCACTTATCCTGCAACTGGGGCAAAAGACAAGACCATCAGGAAGCCAGAGTCAGCATCCCCCACACGTGGAAGTCAAGTTGTCTGTACCGTTCCAAACCGATGAAGGTGTGGAAGGAACCTCTGGAATGCTAACACTGCTTACTCGGAGTTTGTGTGTGTGAGTGTGTGTGTGTGTGTGTGTGTGTGTGTGTGTGAATGTGTATGTGAGTGTGTGAATGTGTGTGTGTGTATGTGTGAATGTGTATGACTGTGTGTGTGAGTGTGTGACTATGTGACAGCACATGTGTGTGTGAGAGAGAGTGTGTGAATGTGTGAGTGTGTGTGGGTGTCTGTGTGTGTGAGTGTGTGAATGTGTGTGTGAATATGTGTGTGAGCGTGTGAATGTGTGGCTGTGTGTGTATGTATGTGTGAATGTGTGTGACTGTGTGGTGAGTGTGTGACTATGTGACAGCACATGTGTGTGTGAGAGAGAGTGTGTGAATGTGTGAGTGTGTGTGTGTCTGTGTGTGAGTGTGTGAATGTGTGTGTGAATATGTGTGTGAGCGTGTGAATGTGTGGCTGTGTGTGTGTATGTGTGAATGTGTGTGACTGTGTGGTGAGTATGTGACTATGTGACAGCACATGTGTGTGTGTGAGAGAGAGAGTGTGTGAATGTGTGAGTGTGGGTGTGTGTGTGATGGTAAACATAGGTGTCTGTGAATATGTGTGTGCATGTGCATGAGTGTGTGGTGTGTGTGCATGTGAAGATGTGTGACTGTGTGACTGTGAGAATGTGTGACAATGTGTGCGTGTCTGTGTGAGAGGGTATAAATGTGTGAGTGAGTGTGTAGTGTGCAATTGCAAATGTGCGCGTGCATGAGTGCGTGGGTGTGAACATGTGTGACTTTTTGAGTGTGAGTGTATGTGAATGGGAGAATGTAAAGTGGGTGTGTATGTGCATGAGTGTGAGTGGATATGTGTGGGACCATGAAAGGCAGCCTTGTTCCTGGTTGAGCTAAGGCTTGAAAACCTGGAGACCCTAAAGGGATGGTAGGAGTTTCACCTGTTCCTGGGCACCAGGCCTCTGTCATTAGCTGCAGTACCCACTCCACCTTGCCCAAATTTGTGGCTATCAGTCACATAAGAGCAATGCCTCAAGCCCCTCCACATGTAGAAGACATGGCCTGTGGTCATGTAGGCTCAAGACAGATCTCCCTTTTAATGACATAGCCAAAGGCCTGGAGGCTTAGCCAATAAACTTTCCTTCCTAGACACTCCTCCCTGCGAAAGGTATTTAATCTCAGGCTCATCCTGAGAAGGGAGATACAGTTTTACTCATCCATTTTCTGTCATGACAATAAATGCCTTAAAACCATGAACTGCCTCTTTTCATCAGGATCCGCCATGGGGAGCCATGGAGAAGGCCTTCACCTGTAGAGACAGTGTCTAATCTCTTGTAGCAGGACTCTGTGCCCCCAGCCATCGCTGCCACCAAGCCAAGCCCAAGCAAAGCCAATGACTCTCACCGTGGGACCAGCCAGAGCTCCTCCTCTTTCCTCCTCAGCCCTAGGCTAGATCCAGCTTAGGGGCCCCCACCCAGTTCTCATCTCTTCAGCAGCATCCCAGCGGTGCCTGGATGCCCAAGAGCCTAGCAGGCCTGGGGACCCCTGAGTCAGCTCCAGCTTTCCTGCACCTCAGACTGAGCTTCCCCATCCCTGGAACAGTGTCCAGCGGCCTCCCACCTGGCAACAGCATGGGGTAAGCGTGGTCAACTTCCCACTTCCTGCCTTCCTGAGCAGCTAAGCCCTATAGTAGAGCAGACACGGGACCCCCCCTAAGCCTACAGATATGTGAGTATGAAAACGTGTGTGTGTGTGATTGCATCATGTGTTAGTGTGCAAGTGTGTGCATGTGATTGTGTCAGCATGTGTGTGAGGGTGAAGGTGAGTGTCAGTGTGTGAATATATGAGTGTGTGCAGGTATGTGAGCGTGTGTGTGTGTGAGAGAGAGAAAGAGAGAGACAGAGAGAGACAGAGAGACAGAGACAGAGAGACAAAGACAGAGACACAGAGAGAAACAGAGACACAGAGACAGAGAGACAGAGAGAGATAGAGAGACAGAGACAGAGAGAGACACAGAGAGAGACACAGAGAGACACAGAGAGAGACAGAGAGACAGAGAGAGAAGGCCAGAGATCAAGAGGTCAAGGACAAGTCTCTCTTTCAGTCATTCTCCACCTGGGACAGCGTTTCTCCCTGAACCTGGAGTTCACTGAGTGCCTCCAGTAGCTGACCAGTGAGCCCAGGGAATCCAGGGGATCTGCCTGTGTCTACACTGGAGTTGCAGGTGCAGTTACCCTTCTGGCTATACACTGGTAGTGGGAAATCCTCACTTGGGTCCTCGGGCTTAGCTCTCCAGCCTCTGGAAGAGTGGTTTAAAAGGTCCGTTTGGCACTCTATGGAAGCTAAATAAACACTCTCCAGTATGTTTCATGTAGAGTCCATTTGTGTACACATAGACTTGTACGTACATACATGTTGTCCGGAGGTCTGTCTGAGAACTTGGCAATTCTGCGGAGTCACCCAAGGAAAAGTTGACGTTCACAAAAGATAAAGTGGAGAACACCCATGACAATCCAATTCATAGAGAAATGACCCAAAGGCTCAACCCATCAGAGAAGAGAGACACGGCTATATTACCTCAACAGAATACAAGGGGAGGAAAAGTTACTGCTGTGTGATGACATGGCACAAAATTGGAGTTAAGTCAAACACCACGTGTGATGTGATCCATCTACAGTGTTTATAATAAGGGAGGGCCAGCAAGAGAGCTCAGTGAGGAAAGGTGCTTGCCACCAAGCCTGTTGAACTGAGTTCAATTCCCAGGACCAATACAGTGGAAGGAGAAAACCCACTCCTGTAAGCTGTCCTCTGACCTCCACACACGTACTATACCCACTCCCCTTGTGTGGTGACTGATACTGGAATTTTAAAAATATGTTTAAAATATTTAAATTTTTATTTTATCGTATGTGTATGGGTATTTTGTTTGCATGTTCTGGTACCTGCATAACCTGGAGGTGTTAGATCTCTCTGGAGTGAAAGTTGGTTGTGGGATGCATGATGTGGGTGCTGGGAATCCAACCGGGTCCTCTGGGAGACCAGCATGTGCCCCCTCTCTCTCTTTCTTAAAATATTTATTTATTTATTTAATATATGTCAATACACTGTCACTCTCTTTAGACACAGAAGAGGGCATCAGATCCCATTACAGATGGTTGTGAGCCACCATGTGGTTGCTGGGAATTGAACTCAGGACCTCTGGAAGAGCAGTCAGTGCTCTTAACTGCTGAACCATCTCTCCAGCTTCAGAACTTTTTTTTTTTTTTCAGAGCTGGGGACCTAACCCAGGGCCTTGTGCTTCCTAGGCAAGCGCTCTACCACTGAGCTAAATCCCCAACCCCCCCCCCTTTTTTTTTAAAAGAAGAGTCTTACTATACAGTTAGGATTAGCCGGGTGTCTTCTCTTCTAGAGTGCTGGGACCACAGTCAGGCAGCCACCATGTCCTTGGGTTGAGAAAATAATATTCTATTCTGGTTTGTGGCTGAAGAAGAGATCAAATCAAGTCAAGGTATGTCGCTAAGATGTGTCGAAATGTCCTTGCTGTGAACAATCTCAATAGAGAGGTGATGCAGTAGGACGTGGTGGCTTTGGTCCCAGTACTTGGGAGGCGGAAGCAGGGGAAGGTGGATCTCTGAATTTGAGGCCAGCCTGGTCTACAGAGCGAGTTCCAAGCCAGACTGAGACCCTCTTTAAAACAAGGCAACAGCGTACATTACCTGTTTATACCAGTGCTTGACCAATAGAATCAAATCCTTCAGTCTCCCGGGATATTTCTCGAAAAACCTCTGCTGCAGTGTGGTGAAGCAGTCTGAGAATTCCCCAGGTGATGCTTTTACTTGATCCATGGATCTTTTGAGATTCTGATAGACCTGGGCGCTGGGATTCTCACTGATGCCTGATGGGGAAAAAGCAGCAGGAAGGCTCAGCACGAGTTGGGAAGATCGCCTATTGCCTGATCTGCAAGAGGGCAGCTAGCTCTTTGGGAAGGTTAACGGTGGGGATATTCTCCTTGATAGGTAATAAAGGCTAAAATGAAGTCAGGGTGTGTGTGTGTGTGGGGTGTGTGTGTGTGTGTGTGTGTGTGTGTGTGTGTTTGCATTCGCACATGCATGCGCACTCACCCAAGACAGAATCAGCGAGGCCACACAGCATGAGGCAGTAAATTACACATGAGAAATAAAGGCCTCAGATTAATACCAAAACCAAATATTTGTGCACAACTACATATGTCTTTGTCACAGAGTGACTTCTACTGATCCCTCTTACATAGACTCGGGTACCTCGAGGTGACAGGAGCTGGGAAGGGGAGAGGTGCAGGAACCAATTAGTTTCTATACTTGCTCGCTGAGTGCTGCTGTTTATAAATATATTTAGGTACCCAGCTTTGGTCAAGGAACCATATGGACTCCCCAGCATGTCCCCAAGGTACTAGGCACATGCCCTTAGCATTTATTGACTGGTGACTATATACCAGACATAGTTGAAGTCCTTTATGCAACAATGTAACACATAAGTCTTATAAACCTCACAGGGGGCACGACTACCACAACTATAGAAACCATGGCAACAGCAGTCTACCTGACCTGGTAGAGACAAGTAGACCAGGTTGGTTGGCCTTTTATTTCGTAAAGGAAGAGGTTTCGGAGGCCCCCCTCTAGGGTCTTATTTTCTCAGCAATGTTTATTGCGTTCTTGTAATTGAGTCTTATTTTGGAAGATGCAAATCTATCGCCATCTGGTGGCATCATTCAGTACTACATGTGGAGAGTTCATTTTTCTCAGCATCTTCCTTGATTGGGTCAAGGCAGCAGAGGGTGGGCTGGGCTGGACTCCTACTACCAGGGCTCTGTGTAGGAGAAGAGAGAACCCAGAATTTCCTGCAGTCCTTTCAAGGCAGGCACGCAATTACAACTAAACGAACCTGTTAGCTGGTTGCTCTGATCTTAGATTTGGTGACAAGTGATCCATGGGGTCATGTGTCAGTCACTTTTCTGGTTGGAAGGGAGGTGTCTTTCTTATGGCTCACTGTTAGAGCATATAGCCATCATGGTAGGGAAGATATAGCTGCAGGAGATGACGCTGCATGATCTAAGCAAACACAGACTGCAAGTAGGGTTGGAAGCAGGGTGGGCTTACCACCCTCAAGGCTCACTTCCCAGTCCCCCACTTCCTGTCTACACTCTCTCAAATGAGTGCCACAAGCTGGGACCAAGTGTTCAAATACATGATCCTATAGGGACATTTCACCTTCAAACCCTAAGATAAGAAGGGCCCAGGGATGCTGCCTTTCTGGGACTGCCATCATGTGGGTGTATGAACATCTCCATCTTGTCAGAAAATGGTCAGGTGGGGGCTATTTAAGGGCCCAGTAACCCAGAAGCTTCTCAGAATTGTGGACAGCGAAGGGGCCCTCAGCTCAGAGGTCCTAGGCTGCCAGTCTAGTGGAGTCCCCTGTTGGCAGAATAGCCATGATACATTCCTGTGCTTGTTTTCCCATTTGTCTATCTGTCCATCCCTACATCCATACACTTTCCATATGTCCACACATCCATCTACCCATCCATCCTTTCATGAATGCATGCATGCATCCATCCATCCATTTTCCACCTGTTCACATATGCTTCCATCCATCCTCATACACATATATCTATCCCTCTATCCATCCATCCACACACATACACACCTAGTAGGACCCAGCTACCCACCTGTCCACTTTCTTTCCTGCCATCTGTTCATTTGCCCATCACTCATCCGCCCTCTCACCTATAAAAACTCCCCTTCAGGTTCAAGAGTTTTGAACGTTGTATTCAAAATAAATGAGGTAGAACGAAGTTCTAGACAGAGTACACCTAGGGAAGGAGGCTCTTGTCTCTTGGGGGTTGTGATGAGAACGGACCCCAGAGGTTCATTAGGTTTGCACACTTAGTCCCCAGTTGAATTGTTTGGGAAGGATTAGGAGGTGTGTCCTTGTTGGAGGAGGTGTGCTGCTGGAGGTGGGGCTTTGAAGTGTCAGAAGCCCATGCCAGGCCCAGTGTCTTCTCTCTCTTTCTGCCATCGGTATATGGATCAGGATATGAACCTTTCAACTACTGCTCCAACAGTATGCCTGTCTGTCTCCCACCATGATGGTAAGGGACTAACCCTTGGAAACTCAAAGCCAACCCTTAGTTAAATGCTTCTTTTTATAAGAGTTGTCTTGGTCATAGTATCTCTTCATGGCCATCAACCAATGTCTAAGATAAGAATGTACAAGCCCCATTTTGGAAACAGCCTCAGCCCATGGGACACCAGTGGCCTCCCAGGACTCCCAGAACACTCCCCCCCCCAAGTCCCCAGATCACTCACACAGAGGATTGAAGGTTGGAAGCAACTGCAAGAGTATACTCTGCCCTGGTATAGACACTTGTACTTCAAGGAGGCTAAGTTTACGTTTTACTGACTTCTTGTATTTCTCATGGCTTTTCAGCCGTTGTTCAATCAAGTCAAGGAGCTTATCTTGGTATTTCTTCTGGTCTTGGAACTGTTTGAAGAGACCGGTGAAGAGAACAAGTGTACCATCGGAGCAGTCTCTTAGGACTGTTTTCCGACCATAGGAGCCACCCTGCAGGGAATGGAGGGGCAGTTGTGAGATCTAGACCTTCCATAGCTCCAGGTAGTGATATTCCTTTTTCTTTCATCTTTTTTCTTTTTTATTTAAAGATTTATTTATTTATTGTATTCAAGTACACTGTCACTGTTTTCAGACACACCCAGAAGAGGGCACCAGATTCCATTACAGATGGTTGTGAGCCGCCATGTGGGCTGCTGGAAGTTGAACTCAGAACCTCTAGAAGGCCAGTTAGTGCTCTTAACCACTGAGCCATCTCTCCAGCCCATGACATTTTTACATCAAGTAAAATCCCCCAAATGTCACTGTCATTTTAAAGTCAGGTTGCCAGCACCAATTTGTCTCCATGTTTTGTATGCTAGCTCTAAACTGGAGTCAACTCGAAGGGCAATAAGATGAACAAATAACACAGCAGAATACCATGCAGGCATGTAAATAGATACAGTGGAGTACTATGCAGGCATGAAAAATAGATACAATGGAGTACTATGCAGGCATGAAAATAGATACAGTGGAGTACTATGCAGATATGAAAATAGATACACGAACAAAATTCTCACAAATGTGGAATCAAAGACACTATACAGCAAAGCCCAAATGCATGTAGTCAGTCCCTGGCAATTTACTGAGCACTGATCAAAGCCATCCCTGTGCATAGAGCACTGCATGCTTTACAACATCACAACACTGTGAATTGGAGTCTTGGCTGACCTCATCCTGCAGATCTGGACACTGAGGCGCAGAGAGGTAAAGCACCCTGCCAGAGTCACGCAGTCAGGTGCAGGAAGAGCTGGCAGTAGCCTGGGCTTCTACACTGTGTGTCCTCAGAGGAAAGCCTTTGAAGTGCAATCTACGGGGCCTCGTGTGGAACATTGCTTAGCACCACCACCAGTGGGGACATCGAACTTTCTTGGAATCCAGAGCCCTGAGCCCCAACCCTGAGCCTCACCTTAACCACTTTCAGCACATCGATCATCACCTCACTGCACAGCAGGTCAGAGATGGCATCCACAGCCTGGTCTATCTGCTTCAGAGATTCTTCATCGGGTTTGAGGTTTGCCTGGATATATTCTTCTAGCTTCTGGGATGGTACAGAGGACACCTCGGTCTGACTCAGACATTTTTCATCTGGTTCAAGGTTTACCTGGACAGACTTTTCTAGCTTCTGCACTGGCATGGGGGGCACCCCCAAAGACCCACTGGATGACCAGCCAGGCATCCAGTTTCCCATAGTTGCTAGCTGGGCTTGTGAATGACAGAGGCAGAGCACTGTAGCTCAGGTCCTGGGGCTTCTGTCCTGCACTCGGGATTCTAGAAAGAGGAAATCAAGTCCAAAGCCCCACCCCCTACACAGCCAAGCCTGAGCTTAGGAAATCGAAACTCAAGTGCCCAGCAGCTGGTGTGTGTGTGTGTGTGTGTGTGTGTGTGTGTGTGTGTGTGTGTTTCCAGCTGACTGGTCACTCCTAAGGACACCCCGGCTTAAACTTAAAGCCTCTAGAGCCTCAGGGGATACCTACACAGAGGCCAGTGTTTGCGTCCTTCAGTGTAGGACTGTCTTCTTGGTGCCTCCACCTATAGCTAGGAGAAGCCTGTCCCCCCAACAAAAAAAAATCATTTGGCAGAAATCTGGGTGGCTAAAAGCTAAGCTAATTTGATTTTATTGAGGGTAGAGTCTGTCCATTAATGTAATGTCCTTTCCTACATTTACAGTGGCCGGAGCATTCGGTGACGACAGGGCAGACAGAAGGAGCTCAGAGAAGGCACTGACTTGCTCAAAGATGCACAGCAAGTCACAGGTGCCCTGACAGTCAGTTGTAGGCTTCCTTTTTGCCTTTGGGAGAACACAGGGCCCCGAAGGGTCAAGAATAGCCTACACACACACACACACACACACACACACACACACACACACACACACACACAGTGTTAACAAGTAAAATATTTAAAAATTAAAAACAAGGAGAAAGTTCACCAATTCAACACAATTATTTTGAGTTAGCATCGAGACAGAGCCTCGCTCTCTAGCCCAAACTGGCCTTAAACGGGTAATCCCCCTGCCTCAGCCTCTCATAAACTACTATGTAGAGCATCCTCTTCCAGAGCAGGATGGCACATTGTGTGTGGCTGTCCTATGTGACAGACGGAACCTTACTGGGAAAGGCACCATGACTTTGTATTGGGAAGTCACCTTGGATGGAGTCCAACGGAAGCACAGAGTTCTTGCAGCAGCTCTGAGGGACCCTGCCTCAGCCTCCTGAGTGCTTGGAGTTGAATGCATGCATCATCTCACCAAGCCTTTGCTATGCCTTGCTTGGCCTCCTCCCCAGGGCTGTGGCCTGAATCAAGCTCAACTGTATCATTCCATCATCACTGTGGGGGCTGCTCTGGGAGACTGGGGGGGTCAATAAGGCCTCTCTTTCTTCTGCTCTGATGGCCATCACCTCTCTCCTCACTCTGGCTCACAGTCACCCCAATTTTGGAGCCATTTTGACAAGAGAGCTCAGAGTCTGTGTAGTGGGGACAAGGGCTAGCATTAGACCTGAGGAGAAAAAACCATTCTCATTACTTCCTGGCTAAATCCAGTGCACAAGGGGACAGGCCAGATGAAGCCTTCCCCTAATTTGGGGTTTTCAGAGAGCAGCTCCTCATTGGTTTTTGAGGTCCCTTTTATGGGGAAGGGTTAGGGTTGATAGAAAACATCTGTTGAGTTAATTGGCTGTTAGCACTGGGACAGAAACGGGTGGCGGGGCAGGGCTCAAAGCTGCCTGTGGGGTAGGTAAGTGCAAGAAGACATCACATGGGAATTATCGTGGGTGTTCAGGAGTTTAGCAAGGCAAAGGGGTGGGTAGAAATCCTGGGCTTACAAGTTTGGCTTAGGTTGAAAACATGGTTTGTAGGATACATTAGGGTTAGGAAAACAAACTTCTTATAAGATGTGGAGACTTAGTAACAATGTATCACAATGTGGCTAAGGTACGGCGACTTAATAACAATGTATCACAGTGTGGCTCTTAACTACCACCTGTATCCTTGTTTTTTTCACACTAGGATGCTAGGCGGTTGCCCCATCTGCTGCCAGTCCCCATGGAAAAACCGGTCTCGGCTGGTCACATCAGTCTAGAACAGCGGTTTTCAATCTGTGGGTCTCTGCCCCTCTGGGACCAAAGAATGCCTTCTTCACAGGGGTCACTGAAGATTATCTGAAAATGGTAAGACCATTACTGAGATACCTCTCTTCTGTCTCCAAGTGTGTCGACCCATCTGCAGATAACACCACCTGAGAGTACCCTGAACTGTATTAGGAAGGTTGAGAACTACTGGTCTAGAGCTCTGAGAATAGCAGCCACCAGGAGACATAACACGGGGTCTGGTTCGAATCCTCACTGAGTTGACGAGGCAAGATGAGGTTGGGACCAACCCTAGTGGGGTCTTGATGTTGCCTGGAGCCAAGAGCAGGAGGCACAAGTGGCGGCAGAGAGGGGACGTGGGAAACCCTTGACCGCTCACTCAGGCTAAGCTGAGGAGACAGGAATGCATTGCAAAGACCAAGGTATTAGGAAGGCTCTGCTCTTCCAGCAGTCCTACATCCCTGTTGGTTTGTCCCCAGCAGTGGTCCAGGCAGAGCCTGGTTGTCTGAGATGCTCCTAGTGGGAGACGGGTCTTCACAGACTCCTTTCTCTGATTCCTGTCACTAGGGATGGATCAGTACCACGTCCACTTCTCAGGTGGTTCATCTGGAAGATCCCGCTATGGCCACACTGCCCCTAGCATCTGCCACTTGCTTTCTATGTCTCCGGGTTGAGACATTCATAGGATATGTCTCCCTGTCCTCTACTCTCCAGCCACTAGCTGTCACTTACACACTAGGGGATTGGAGGCTTTTTCCCATGTAAGACAGACAAGTAGACGTTTGCCCTGGAAAAGTCCTGGTATCACTCTGGTCCTGGTGGGGAATCAGGGAATGAGGGACAAACACTATCCAAAATCCACCCATAGTGTGGCGAAAAGTGAAAGTGAGAATTCTTGTTGGAAAGGGCTTGTAAACCCATTCCTTCTTGTCCCCCTCAGGACCCCTGTTTGCACTGCATTTGGGAACAACAGACATCAGGTGGGCAGGATGGTGTGGGGTGACCTTCCCTGGGGAGACATGAACAAACGTCTGTTCGTCTCAGACAGGGTACAATGACTGAGCAAGGAAAAGATTCCACCTAGCTCTAAGTGGATGGCCGATGGGTTTATTAGAGTTGCTTGTAGAGCATGGGTTGGGGGTTGCAGGGGTATAGGTGACCTAAGCATCGTGTTATCCAAAAGCCTCAACTTTCACCAGCAGTGACTCAGGAAAGCTGCACTCTTGACTTCCTCCCGAGGGAGCTGGTGGAGCCACAGGCAAGGCCTGGGGAACCTTTCCTCCTCTTCTTTGTTCCTGAGGCCCAGTTATCACAGGTTTTGCTCACTTCATCGTGGTGGCCGTGGGCCGGGGACTTTGTAATCATCATCACAACCTCAGCCCCAGGATGGCCATGGTCACAGCTGGACCTCAGCTGATGGGTCTCTGCAGGTGTAGGGGGTATACATGGGCTCGAGGGGCAGAGAGATGCCAGGGAGGAGTGTGGCTTCTTGGCAGGGTGGGGCCGCTGCTGACTGTGGGAATTGGAGCAGGGCTCAGGGTAGATGAACAGCAGACTGGCAGCTTTAAAGATGTCTGGTTCCTAGGATGTCTAGTGTGGGAGTCAGGGGCACTGGGATGAACACAGTAGAGGTCAATGAAGCCCCACGAAGTGGTTAAACAGAGGAAAGAAAGGGAGGGCCATGGCTGGGCAGGTGGTCAGAAGGGAGATGGTGTGAGAGAGCACATACATACATACATACCATACACACATACATACCATACACACATACATAGCATACACACATACATAACATACACACATACATAACATAAATACATATATATACATACATAACATGCATACATACACCATACACACATACATTCCATACACACATACATAACATACACACATACATAACATAAATACATATACAGACATACATAACATGCATACATACATACCATACACACATACATTCCATACACACATATATAACATACACACATGCATACATGCATATACATACATACACACATACACACACAGACATATAGACATACAAAGACATACATACACCTATAGACACACGGATACACCTACAGACACACTACACACAAACATACACATACACAGAGCCACATGAGCACACATACATACATACAATCATTTGGACAAAGCAAGTCACACACACACACACGTACATACAGACACACATAGACACCCACAGATACACGGACACACACCATAGACACACATAGACACACATATACATATAGACACACAGATGCACCTATAAACTCACTACACACAAATACACAGACACATAAACACACATATAATCACACACACTCAGACACATATAGACACCCACAGATACACAGACACACACACACTCCACCACAAACACACACACTCATAAGGATACACCTATAGACACACTACATACAAACACACAGATGCACACACACAGAGACACGTGAACATACATACATACACACACTCTTACATATATACAGACACATGTAGACACCTGTGGGTACACAGACACACACCACCTACAGAGACACACAGACACAGCACAGAAACATATATAGATAAACACAATACACAACACACACACACACACACACACACACACACACACATCTGGCCAGATATTCTGAGTATCCCTTGCTGAGGGCTGGTGTCACTTTTTGATCTTTCTGGACTTCACACAGCGGCCTGTGGGAAGGAAGAGATACTGGTTACCTCAGTCTTTCCCTAGAGGTGTAACCACTCACCACACAGGAAGTGGAGGCACAGGGACCATAGAGGCCATGGCTGTCTTGCCCATGCCCACATCTGCAATGCCTCTGTCTGTCTCACATGGCCTCACCTTTACTGGCCATGGCTTGATGGGGTTGCCGTCCTTGTCCATGCAGCACAGGGCAGATGTGTATGCTGCAGCCTCCTTGGCAAGCAGGTCCCAGCGGGCATTGTGGCCTAGGTTGCCTGTCGGGTCAGCTGGGTCCAGGATGACAGGCCTGTAATTGTATTTAGGGCCAGTCTTATCCCCACAGTATCCACCTGTGACACTGGGTGGGCTTTTCTCCACTCTCACCTAACACTACACGGGCCAGAGCCAGTACCTAAGGACTCCTCTGTGTCTCAGGTACACACTCTAGGGTAGGGGTAGAAAAGAAGAAACATATGGAGTAGGATATAGTGGCAGAGGCAGGAGGATTGTGAGTTTGGAGCAGTCTGGGCTAAATAGTCTATTCAGAAAGGGTGGGGATGGGGGGACTGGAGAGATGGCTCAGTGCTTAAGAGCACTGACTGCTCTTCCAGAGGTCCTGGCTTCAGTTCCCAGCCCCCACATGGGGTAACCCACAACTTTCTATGATTCCAGTTCTAGGGATCTGGTGCTCTCCCCCAGGCTCCATGGGCACTACACACACACACACACACACACACACACACACACACACACACACACACACACAGTTTTTAAAAGAGGAAGGAAAGAAGGAAAGAGGGAAAAAAGCAGTTGCACATGCACCAATTTTTTCATGTGTGCCCAGGCAGACATTGCTAATCACTTTCTACAAGTGAAGACAGGCATTGCTAATCAACTACAGCACTGGCTCTACCACCCTCCCTCCCAGCCTCCATGGTAGAAACTATTACCTAGCTAATGTATATCATGTACAACAGACTGTTTCTCAGTATAAACTGCTACTACCCACAAACTGTTAATGTAACATGAGTTCAGGGGACAATCTTGCTTACATCCATCCCCATTTCAGAGGTAGGTAAGATGGTGAAAAACATGTTTCTATAACCCAAAGGATGTAAAGCTTCCAGATCCAATGAATGCAAATACTAGATGACCAGTTGAATCTGAGTGTCTCAGGACTTGTGAATACATTTAAGTTTTGAGGTGGGAAGCTTACGAGGTAGCTCAGGCTGGCTTTGAACTTGAAAACCTCCTACCTCAGCCTCTTGATTTCCTCTCATTCTTTTATGTGTATGAGTCCTTTGTCTGCAGGTATGTCTACACACATACATGCCTGGTGCCATGAAAGCCAGAAAGAGGACATCGGGTCCCCAGGGACTGGAATAACAGATGGTCCTGAGCCACCATGTGGGTGCTGGGAATTGAACCCAGGTCCTCCGGAAGAGCAGACTTAACTGCTGAGCCATCTCTCCAGCCTTTCTATCTCAGCCTCTTGGATATTATGATTACAGATGTGCCTCATGGCCTCTGCAACTTTCTTTTTTTTGGGGGGGGGGTGTTAGGGTCTCACATAACCCAGGCTGGCCTTGAACTTGTTTTATAGCTGGGAATGATCTTGAACTCCTGATTGCCCTCTCTACCCCATGAGTGTGTGCATCATAGTCCTGCACCACCACACCCAGTTTATGTGGTGATTGGGATTGACCCCAGGATTTCTTGTATCCTGGGCAACCTTCTACCAGCTGAGCCATATCCCGGCTCTCATTAAATATAAAGAGCATCGGGGCTGGGGATTTAGCTCAGTGGTAGAGCGCTTACCTAGGAAGCGCAAGGCCCTGGGTTCGGTCCCCAGCTCCGAAAAAAAGAACCAAAAAAAAAAAAAAAAAAAAAAAGAGCATATGCGTGTCCCAAATCCTGCATGAGACCCACTCAGACTAACACACTATTTGTTGTTTGTTCACATTTGAGCTGAACTTGGTGGCTTGTATTTATTTCATCTGGCAACCACATTCACAGGCGACCCAGAAACTGACTATCTCCTCAGGAAATAAAAGCACCACTCTGGGAAACCACCCAGTTCAAGAGAGTGGGCCCTGCCCTTTTGTCCTCAGCTTCTAGGAGGCAGAAAGAAGTGGGTACCATGGATCTGAGGTCGGGGAGTCTGGGGGTGACCAAACCTGGGCTTCTGAAGCTGCATCTTCAGGAAGTCTCCGATGGTCTCGTCTTCTGCACCGTAGTTGATGGTCCAATAGACGCACAGCTGACGGTACTGGCCAATCAGCTCCAGAACTGTGCGGAAGCCCTCCGCCATGTTGAACTGGGGGTTCTGGCTGCCTCGCTCCCAGGCGTACACAGTCAGGAGCTCCAGCCCGTGCTGGGGGGGCAAGGAACCCTTCCCCTTGACTGTCTTGTTACACTGGAGAAGCAAGACACAGGAGACGTGCGTAGGTCCACGTTGGGAACACAATGCCCAATGCCTCACACAGGTTAAGAGGGACCCCCGGACTTGACAGTCTAAGGCTTAACCGAACGTCCCCGTGTGCCAGACGACTGGCTAGGCATCACCCTTGACACACGGGCATACTTCGTTAGCTCTACTCTTTGGGAGTGTGGGTGTGAGTTGGTGGAGCTCAGAGCCTTACTCATTCTAGGCAAGTGCTCTATCAGCACCCCTCCAAGAATCTGTGTCCTGGCTTGTCACTTCTTATTTTGAGACAGGTTTTTGCCGAGTTGGCCAGACTAGCCTTGAGCTCACTTGCTCTGTAGCCCAGGCCAATCTTGACTTTTCCATCTTTCTGCCTCAGCCTCCTAAGTAACTGAGATGACAAGCCTGTACTAGACCAGGCTTGACCCCATTTCATGGATGGGAAAACCAAGGTCCTCCGGGTGGAATGTGACTGATCTCACAGGCTATGTTTGTGGCCAGACCCCTGTCTCCTCTAAGGAAATTACTTAGGGCACAGTACCTGGGACCCAGCCCAGCTGTGTGTGTGTGTGTGTGTGTGTGTGTGTGTGTGGCGGGGGGAGGGGGTTGGGGGTGAGGTAGGAGTGACCAACAGTCCCTGTGACTAACCTGTTGGTACCAGTGTTTCACCAGACGGATCAGACTCTTGAGTTTGGTGGGACGGGAGCTAATGAAGTCCCGCTGCAGCTCCGTGAAGCAGGTAGAGAACTCTCCTGCATTACTGTAGCTCTGGATGAGGTCCGTGTAGACCCGGGGATCTGGCCGAGAGCCGGACTTCAGCTGACCTGTAGAGAGGGAGAAGGCTAGAGTCATTCTGTCTCTCACAGAGCCCAGGTGGGCCAGTTTAGAAAGCTGGTCTAAGAGACCCTTCATGTCCCTTGTCTAAGGGCGATTTGA